>NC_134536.1:86128257-86450757 GCF_050624435.1 Tenrec ecaudatus
AATATTTACAGTCTCAAGAACCCTATATAGGGTTGCTATGAGTCAAAGTCAATTTGATGACAGTGGGTTTAGTTCTTACGGAAGACAAAATATTGAACAAGGCAGACATATGTATGTTATATTAGATTAGATTATTATATATTTTTAAAATTATAATCATTGTTGTGTTTTTTGTTTGTTTTTAGGATTTTGAATTCTTTGAATGCAGAGATTGTTTCTTGTTTGCCAACATTGCAGATTCTCAAATAAAGTTTATAGTTAGGTATAAGAATAGTTTTCCTTTATGCTTTTTTAATTTTTTAAAATTTTGGCTTGCATACCTACAGTTTCCTCTGAAAATTTTCTTCTGAAGACTTTTCAATAAATAAATATTTATTAAGTTTATATTTGTTATTAAATCCTATTGTTACTATGTTAGTAAGTAACACTCTAAGAGGGAAAGAGGATGTTCCATGTCGCAGCACATACCTTGCCACTACCCTTGTCTCCCTTGGAAAAGCTTAAAAGTACTGTCGTTCTCCAGTTGCTAGGGCTGAGAGCCTGGACTCTTGGCATAGGAAATAGGACTTGTTTACTAAATTTGTTGTTGACTGTTTACTAAATTAAAGACATCAGATTTTTAAATCAACTCCTTTTTAGATCTTTCCCTAAAGTGGTCTTAAGAACAACGACAACTTTAATATGCCTAGGCAAGAAAAGGTATTGAAATAATTATTTAATCTGCTGTTGTGCTTTGTGGAGTCGATTTCAACCCGTCCATACCCATGTGATAGAGCAAAAGGGTTTCCGCATGTGCGCTGCCACACCGTCATGGAATCGATCCTGGTTCAAGGGCAGAAGAGAGCCGACTCTGGGTTTCGGAGACTGCAACATTTTACAGGAGTAAAAAGCCTTATCTGTCTCCTGAGGAAGAGTTGGTGCTTTCAAACTACTGATCTTGCAGCCCAACATAGAACCACGATACTGCCAGGGGTTCCAAACCTGTAATATTTGTAGGAAGAGCCACGGCAGCGCAGTGAGTTTAGCCCTGGGCTGCTCACCCCAAGGTCAGACGTTGCTGAGCATGTAGTGAGTGGAAGGGGAGGCCATCGGCCTCTGGAGAGACAGTCCTGTAGGATAGCAGTGAGTCTGAACTTGAGTTTGAGGACTCTGTAAGAAGCAGATCTCCGGGTCTTCTTCCCGTGAAGTCAATGGGTGGGTTCTAGCCTTCCAGTCAGTAGGCGAGCATTCAACCATTATGTCCTGGCAAATCCTTGTTCTAATCTATAAATGGTTTATTGAGCTTTTTTCTTTATTTAATTAAGTTATTGTGATTACACCCCTCCACAAATACACCAATTCCACAGTTTATGTAAGTACAATTTAGTGACATTGATTATATCCTTCTTTTTGCATATATATGTGCACACATATATGTGTGTGTGTGTGTGTATATATATAGTTCCTATCTGATCTTTTAAGTCGCTGCTGCCAATTTGAGTTCATGTAGATAGTTCTTAAAAGAACATCATGCTTCATGTAGACCTTTGTTACTAGCTAAACTAAACCATTAGTTAGTCTTAAGATGACTTCAGGGATATTTTTTGTTTAAGGTATAGAAATTATCTCAGGGCAGTAGCTTCAGGGGATGATATACCTTCCAAGGCTCCATGAAGTTGAGTCCCAAAGAATTTGAAATTCTGTTCTGCATGTCCCCCACTTTTCACCAAGAAATCACATGACATGTTTCATTGGGCAAATCCACTGCCTAAGGCCTCTGCACAAGTATGAAAGAGCAAGAAGGACACTTTCAGAACTAAGGCGCACTTGAACTAAACTATGATTCTCATTTGCCTCACATGCACATAAAAGCTGCACAGTGAAGAAGAAAAACCACAGAAGATTGATGCCTTTGAGTTATGGGATTGGTAAAGAATGTTGAAAGGACCATGGGCTGCTAAAAGACCTAACAAGGCTGCCTTGGAGGATGGTCCTTAGAAGCAAGAATGGAGAGATGTCATCTCTTGTACTTTGGGGATGTTAGCCGGAGAAGCCAGTGCCTGGAGAAGGACATCATGCTCAATAAAGCAGAAGTTCAGTGAGACAGGAAGGCCCCCAAAAAGGTGCCCTGGCAGGCTCAAACATAACAATTGTGAGGACGACACAGGACTGGACAGTTTCATTCTGTTGTTCACAGGTCACAAATGACTTGGAACCAACATGGTGACACCTAATGACAGTGGTAATTCTATTTTTAGTTTTTTAATGAACCGTTATGTGGTTTTCCACAAGGAGTGTGCCATTTCCATTTTCACTGGCAATGAACAAGTGTTCCAGTTCCCACATCCTCTTCCATATTGGTTATTTTGTGTTGTTGTGCTGTTTTAAGCTGAGCCAGTCTAGTGGTCTAATGTAATGATAGTCATTGTATCTTTTTGATGACTAGAGGTGCTGAGCATCTCTTTATGTGTCTGGTGGTCGTTCTAACGTCCTCGCTGGTGAAATGTCTAGTCAAGTGCTTTGTGCACTCATTATTGGGTTGTCTTCTTGTTGTTAAGTTGTTTGAGTTTTATATATATTTTATTTATTAGATTCTTGTTGGCTGTATTCTCCCAAAAGTTTCTTATTGTTTCATTAGGTTTCATTTATTTATTTTGTCTTTTGCTGTTCATGCTTTCATGATTATATTAGATAATTCATTGTTGAGAGGTAGATCTGACAACATTGCCCTTGTTTGTTATTCTAGGAATTATATCCTTTCACTTTGCACACTTAGGTCCTTAATTCATTTGAATTTATTTTTGTGAATGGTGCGAAGCAAGGATCCTTTTCATTTTATTGAATATGGAAATCCAATTTTCTCAGCACCACTTATTGAAAAGATTTTTCTTTTCCCCTCAAATGGATTTAGCACCTTTTTCAGAAGTCAGTTGACCATACATTGTGAATCATTTCTGGATTCTCAACGCTATTCCATTGATCTATGCTGTTTTTATGCCAACACCAGGCCGTTTGATTGCTGTTATTGAATATTGTGCATTAAAATTATAAAGTGTGAGTCCTGCTACTTTGTTCTTCTTTATCTGTTTCATATATTCAGGGTCTTTTGCCTTTTCTAGAATTTTTTTCTATATCTTTAAAGAAAGCTATTGGGATGTTAACCAGGATTACCTTGAATGGACAGATCACTTTAAGTAGTACTGATATCTCAGCAATAATAAA
The DNA here is from genome assembly GCF_050624435.1 of Tenrec ecaudatus. Lineage (NCBI taxonomy): Eukaryota > Metazoa > Chordata > Mammalia > Afrosoricida > Tenrecidae > Tenrec > Tenrec ecaudatus. The sequence continues at coordinate 86,131,459 of NC_134536.1, forward strand.
TCCACTTCATGAACACAGCTCACCTTTGGCTAGGGTGAGGCTTCCGGATTAAATTTCCGTAGGCTAGCCTTTGCTACCGTCGAAGAATGAGCAGATGCACTGTCATGACGAGGGAACATATTCTTTTCACTATTTCCCGGCTGTTTCCCCTTAACAAAGCAGTTTCCCTCTTTGTGAAACCTTCTTCCTAATAAGTCCCGCTACTCTCCCTGTGTCCTTTTAGGAAAGGTCAAGATCATTCCTTTGGAATTATAAAAAACAGTTGATATGACCGTCTCTGTTGACCTCCCGCCTTGAATTGCACCGGCTTCGTGGATCCCTTGGAAAGTCATAGGTGTCACTGGATTCCCCCACCCGCCGAGGGCCCCCTTTACCTCCCCTGTAAGGCACCCAAACATTCCTGAGACAAGCGTACTACTAAGAGAACTTGTCTGCAGCCATCCACTGGTGACAGTTTTATTGTTTGGTTCCTTAAAGTCCTGTATGACTTGCGGTGACTCTACGTACAACAAAATGAAAGCACTGTCTTTTTATTATTTTAGTAAATCATCTTATTGGGGCTCTCACGGCTCTTCTAAAAATCCATCCATCCATTGCTTCAAGCACATCTGTACATGTATTGCCATCATTTCCAAAACATTTTCTTTCTACTTGAGCACTTGGTATCAGCTCCTCTTTTTCCCCCTCCCTCCCCACCTCCCACCCTCATGAACGCTTGATAATTTATAAATTATATTTGTTTTCATATTTTACACCATCTGCTGTCTCCCTTCACCCACATTTTTTGTTGTTTGTCCCCATGGAAGTAGGGGGGGTGTACGTGGATCATTGTGATTGGTCCTCCCTTTCTCCTGCTTCTCCCTTCACCTTCTCCCTACCCTCATGGAATTGCTACTCTCATTATTGGTCCTATGGGGGTTTTCTGTCCTGGTTTATGTGCGTTGAAAGCTTTATCTGTACCAGTGTACATGCTCTGATCTAGCTGAGTTTGTAAGGTTGAATTGGAGTCATGATAGCGTAGGCAAGAAAGCATTAAAGAACTAGAGGAATGTTGTGTGTTTTGTTGTTGCTATATTATACCCTGACTGGCTCATCCCTTCCTTGTGACCTTTCTGTGAGGGCATGTCCAATTTTCTACAGATGGGTTTCCACTGTGAGCTCCCCACCCCCCCGTTCACATCAATATGGTTGCTTGTTTGGGGTCTTCTGATGACTGATACATGATCCCGTCCACAATTTGTGACCTTATGGATTGATGTGCTTCTTCCATGTGGGCTTTGTTTTGCTTCCTTCCTACATGGCTGCTTGTTTAACTTCAAGCCTTTAAGATCCCAGATGCCATATCTTGTAATAGCCAAGCACCATCAGCTTTCTTCACCACATCAGCTTATGCACCCATGTTGTCTTCGATCGTGTCAAAAAGGTGGGCATCACAGAATGCCGGGATATTACAACAAAGTATTCTTCCATCAAACACTGCCTGGTAGTTCTGTGTCCGTTCATTTCATCCAAAGTGTTCCTCTTTTAAGTTGACCCACCACGTTACCAAACAGGATGTCCCTTTCTGGGACTGGTCTTTCCTAATAACATATCGAAAGTGTGTGAAATGAAGTCTCACCATCCTAGCTCCTAAGTAGAGTTCTGAATGCACTTCCTCCTGTATAGCGCTTTCTTCATTCTGCACCAACACCACCATTCAAACATCCGTTTTTCCGTGGTCTTCCTTATTCACTGGCCATGAGGTGACTGAAAAGACCAGGGCTCGGGTTAGGTACACCTTAGTCCTAAAGATGACACACTTGTTCGTTAACACTTCAACGAAGTCTTACGTAGCAAATCTGCCCAGTGCGGTAGGTTGTTTGATTTCCTGACTGCGTCTTCCATGGATGTTTACTGTGGAGCCAAGTAAAAGAAATCCTTCACAACTTTAAGCTTTTCCCACCTTGCATGGTGTTACTTATTGGTCCACCTGTGAGAATTTTTGTTTTTCTTCTGTTGAGTTGCAGTTCGTACTGCAGCCTTTGACCTTCATTAGTAAGTGCTTCAAGTCCTCTTCAAATATCGGACATTGTTACTGAGTCTTTCTCAAATTTGGAACGGTGTTCTTCTTCATATAGCGCATCTTCTCAGGTGATTTGCCTAACATGCAGGTGGAATAAGTGTGGTGAGAAGACACAACCCCAACATGCATCTTTCCTGATCCAAAATCATGCAGTTTCCCCTAGTTCTGTTCAAACAGACATGCAGGTTCCCCATCCGTGTTCTGGAATGCCACTTTTCACAGTGTTATCTGTAGTTTATGATCCACAGAGTTGAATGCCATTGTATAATCAATGGAGCACAACCAGTTGTCTGGTACCCTCTGCTCTCAGCCCAGAGCAATCTGATGTCAGCATTGATAACCCTCATTCTGTGTCCTCCTCAGAATCTGGCTTGAATTTCTGGCAGCTCTGTGTAAATGTACTGCTGCAACCCTTTTAAAAAGTATCTTCAGAACAAATGTACTTGCTTGTGGTATTAAAGCATTCATTTTCCTCTATTTAGAATTTTCTTTTTAAGAATTATTCTCTTTTATTGATGATTTTCGTGTCTTTTCTCTTCCATGTATATTACTTTTCATTAGTACTTTCAGTGGGGCATTCTGATACCTCTAATCTCTCACAGCTTCTGTGTTTCTGGGATTGTTTTAATTTGGCTTCATTCTCAAAGGATAGTTTTGACAGCCTATGATGTTTATTGATATAGGTCTTGGGGTTATCCTTTTTTGGGTTCTTTGAACCTCTTAGATTTGTAGATTTGTAGTCTTCATTAGATTGTGGGCATTTTCTGTCATTCTTTCTTCAAATATTCCTTCTGCCTCTCTTATCTTCTTCTGGATCTACTAGGATGCACATCTTACTCTCCATGTTATTGTTTCATAATTCCATTAAACTATGCTCAGCTCTGTGGAGCCTTTGTTCTTGTTGCTTTTCAGCTTCTGTAATTGGAACTAGCGTATCCTTTAATTTACTGATTCTTTCTTCTGATTAAATCTGTTATCCAGTGCTCATATTTCTGCATTTGCATATGCATTTTAAAATTTGTTTGAATGAGCATCAGCTAAGATTCATGTTGCTATTGGTTGATATGGTTTTGAAAGTTTCATTTAATCTAATTGGTGTCTCTTTCTGTTTCCTTGTAATTTATAAGTTGAAGAGAGTTTTGGTTTGTTTGTCCTGTAGAGGTTCTAGATTTGTTGATTATATAGAATGACTATGAGTCAGAATCAACTTGACAGCTGTGGGTTAGGATAGGTTTCGATGTTCCTCTATCCTCTGTATTTTCTATAAATGGACAGATGATGTAGAGATTGAGAGGATTTAGGTTTAATTTTTTAGAAGAATGATTTGATAGTTGGTGGTGTGTACTTTTATCAGGAGGTATATAATGTCTGGTTGTCACTCCTCAGTGATTTTAGAAGCCCATGATAATCACTGCTGATGCCTATAATTTCATTAGGGATTCCAAAATAGCGTATTGTAATTCTATTTTTCTTTCTAAAATTATTAGTTAGAAGTTCATAAAAATAAGTTTTCCTCCTTAAAATATTTCCTTACCAGTTCATATGGGGAAATTAGACTGAATGTTTGATTCTTTCCTTTAATTTACTAGATTTCAGAAAAATTAGTATCCTCCAAAATGGCCAATGAAGATTTCTCTTTGTTTTTACCAAAATTATAATGAACTTAGCAATGAACTTAACAATTTAACCATATTTAATGTGTTTCAATTTAAGCATCAAATATATCCCATCTCTGGGTAGATTAATGTCCCATCTATGCTCGCTCCTGAGTTTTTATATGATTTAACCAGACTTTGCTGGCTTCTGAGCTTTCACGTTAGCTATGACTCATGCCCAACAAACTCAGTCGATTCTCCTTGGCACCCTGGTTCCTGTCAGTGGGAAATTGTTCTTTAGAGGCCATGATCTGGGCCTCATGTTTCTCATTGCTCTTCCAAACCTGCAGCCATCCCATTTATTCCAACTCATAGCCATGCTATGTGTGGTGTCAGAGGCTGTAAATCTTCATGGAAGCAGACAGCTTCTTCCTCCGCTCTCCACGAGGCTGGTGAGTTTTAACCATCTGCTTCTCAGCAGCCCAGCACTTACCCAATGGCACAATTAGGTTGGTTATAATAGCTATGCTTGTTCAGTAACTAGATCGAATAAAAAATATTTACTTTAAGATTATAAACAAGCGATGGTGAATAATTTTCACTCAAATGGTCTATTTAAATGTGTACTATTTGAAAACACTTTCAAGACAGCCACATTTCAAACTACAATAGTAAACAATAATATTTAAGGTAAAGCTTCCTTTTGTTTGCTTTTTAAACAGTTTTATTGGCACTTCATCCACATGTCATATAATTAAATAGTTTAATCATATCAATAAGAGTTGTACAATCATTACCACAATCAATTTTAGAACATTTTCTTCTTCCTTGTACTCATTGTTATTCATGTAATTATTATTTTTTAATTGTAATTATTTTTTAATATACACAACAGAACATTCTCCAATTAAACAACTTCTACAGGTATAATTTAGTGCCATTGATTATATTCTACATGTTGCTTTACCATTATTGACATTGGTAAAGGTTCCTTTAGAAAAATTGTCCTCTTGGACTCAGATTACTCCTCCTTTATGCAAACTATTGAGTTGCATGACGTAGTTCCAAACCGCAGATTTGTGAAGACAAAACTACCCCGAATACAAAATTAGTTTACACCCACCTTTAAGATAAACACCACTATTCAACCCCATTTTCTATAAAAAGAGAATAAGAGTGAGCACACACAATGTTTTTCGCAAAATATGCCATTGGGAATACTCTTAAATGCTGGGTTCAATATGCTTTTAAGAAATATTAAATTCAGGATGCACATTAAGTTATTTTGCTTCAAAAGCCTTGCCACACAAAATAGATGTGTAAATACAATTCTGGTATCTATCTTTCCTCTTCAAGATTTGAGTACCTATTTGAGTAACAGCATTTCCAGGAAGAGAAAAAGGCTCCTCTTCTGCATGCCGCATCGCTCGCCTTACCAGCGCCATTTCAGGAAGAACAGAATGATTGATTGCCAACCTTATCAAAGCCCTGCTTATATCAGATTTGTGTCGATTCAAACGTTTTACAGACAGCTCGTCCGTTTCTTCATGGTGCATTAAGATTTGGGGGTTCATAATTTTTTTGGCATTTTCATCTATACTAAATGGATAAGAGCAGAAATAGCTTTACCCCAGAGTCAATTTCCCATATGTCCTTATTCAGGACTGAGGACGAGAGACAAATTATGAAGTCTCTATTTTTGTCACAGTCTCTTGCTCTCCACCATCACCTTCTCATCTCTGAGAGCTTTTTTCCATCATTGAAAGGGCTGCCAGAAGTGCGTGCCTCTATTTTGGCATTAGGTTCATAACTATGGAGAGCACGTACACATTTCCCCTGCAGCTAAATGATGAATAAATCTGTAACTGAACTAAAAGTATTGCAGTCACCAAGTTCAGGGTCCCCAATTTCCATTTCTATGTGGCCTCTGATGATACCTACCTGCTGACAATGTGGCTTAGGGTTGTGTTGGCTCTGGTACATGGACAGCTAATGCCATGTTGATTATGACTTTGTGCATGGTACCTGGAGTTTATCATTACACATTAAATTGGGTATAAACAGAGGGAGAAGGACAACTGTGTATAAAAATGGAACATGACTCTCATAAGTAATGCTTAAAGGAACATGAGAATCAGTGTTTGGTAAGAAAACACTGGCTGTGGTTTGGTGCCACAGCTGGGCTGGGTGGCAGAGGTATGTGTGCTGGGAGGCTGAGGCCAGGTGAAGGGATGATCACCTAGTTCTTGAGTCCTGGACCCTATTTCTTCTCTGATTTGCCTTTTTTTTTTTAAAAACTTCCTGTCTATTATTTGAGCACAGATTCACTTCCAATGTATAACTGAATTTCACTGCCGCGTGAAAAAATTTAGGAAGAGACGGCATATAAAAATATAGTTATTGTCAAGTTGACTCCAACTCGTGGCGCCTTGTAGGCATCAAAAAACAATATTCGATAGGATCTTTCCAAGACTGACGTTCTGAGGTCAGTCACCAGCACGTTCTCCCTAAGTCCCTCTGGGTGGGCTCAAACCTGCAATGTTTTACTTAGCATGCTGCTTTTTATAGCCTCCAGAGGCTCCAAACAATAATGAGTCGAGGACAAAACAAAAAACAACAACTGCAATCTTAGACCAATAATTCTCTTGGTACCAATCTCAATTACTATACACTTTTAGGTGGCACCTGCTGACACTGCTCTTTCAGATGATAAAAATCCCCCCTGAATGTAAAGCTTCATTTTAAAATTAATGACTTTTTGTGACTGTCATTGTTTTAAGAGTGGTTGGGTGGGGAAGAGCCATAGAATACTTTGAAAATCTGATCCCATGTAAGGATCTGATTGTCTCCTCCTGAAAAAAAAATGTGCGCATACACAATTTTTCAGATAGAATTCAGAGAGGCATGGCCACCACCCTGATTCACTTCAATTCCATTGTCCAATCCAAGGACAAGGTGTGGCCTCTTCAAGCCTCTGCAAAATGAAGCCCTTCTCAGATTGAGCCCAGTCCAAGACAGGTCTAGTTTGGCTTCCAAAAAAGGCCAAACCCACCAACCAAAAAAAGAGATAACCGTTTCAGTTCTGTCCTCACCCACCCAGCCAGTGGTCATGAAGCTCGGTCTCAGTCTTGATTTTCGCACCATTCTGGTCTTCTAAAACACAGTTCTCCAGTCTTGTTTCCAACAAGCTGTCTGTGGAATTGCCAGAGATCCACCCCACCCAGCTCTCCTCCTCATTGCACCTGAACGTCAGCTCCCCCTCCCCTTCCACACAGTCTTTCCTGTGGGGAGCCAATGGCAAAGTTGCCGAGGTAATTACAATTCCACAGTCTTTCCTCCAATTTTTAAAGCACTCAAGACCCCTCCATTTACATTTTAACACAAGCCTTATTAGTCCCTTGATGGAGAGAGCTTAGCAATTCAATTCACAGCACTTTTTTTTCCCAGCAGTATGGAACATTTCATCACAAACCTAGATAAAGAAGGTAACCTCTGACTTAATGGTCCCCTTCAAGCAAGTGTTTCATAGAGATTACTATATTTTCGAGCTACCAAAAAACCCCACACTATTTTCAAAACTTAAAAATAAGCCAGATCATCACATTTATTATCCATCCAGTTTATATTTTCTCATAAAAATATGCCAGGGTGTGAGAACTAGGATCTTCATATCAAACACCAACTTGCTAGTTCATTTCTTTTCAAAGCACTATAAAATTCTTACAATTGCACAACACATACATGACTTCATACATGGCATTCATATGGTACTTAATTATAAATTTAATTAAAGTCTTGTATTTCCAGGGGTGAGTTAACTTTGAACAGTTCTAATTAATTACTTCTCTGATTTTCAGGCTGTTGTAGTCTACTGCCAAGTACATTTTGTTTCATTTTAATCTTTGCATATCCCTTAAGACATTAAGAATAATGACTACTAAAATATGTATCAACACAAGACATCTTTATATAGAGTTATTTGAAGAACGTCTGATTCATTTTCTTTGAGGAAACAGGCTTAAAATAGTTAACTTGTTATTCAATTTTTTATTCAAATCCCTGGGAAACATAATAGTGTTTCTTTCTCTCTCTTTGGGAAAAAAACAACAACAACTGGAAATTCTGCACTTTATTACTTGGAACTCTCTTTTTATTACTAAGGTTTCATTCTGTACTTTTTATTTTGAGCTTCTAAAGACATTAAAATAAATGGAGGCAAACACATTAAAATTTTACCCAAAACAAAAGCATTATTAAGTTCATATCCACTAACAGAGATGGTTCACACATTAGCAAAAGGTTTTTTAAATGATATTTATTCTAGCAATCACAACATTCTTACAAGAGCATAATTTTTATAGGCTTATCTGTTCAGACTTTAATTAGCAGCTCTCTCACAGATACATATACAGATTTATGAATCATCTTTGGGTACTCAAAGAGCCTATAGCAATGAGAGGTATCAGCATGCCAGGAAATGCAATTACACTGAAGCTTGAAACCTCACAAAAATTTGGCTCCTGTTTTAGCTTTTCTAAGTTGAACATAAATAAACCATCTGCAATGTTGCTGTTAAGTGTCATCAAGCCAGTTCCGGTTCTGACTCAGAGCCACCTCGTGGACCACAGGATGAAACGCTACCCAGGCTTGCTCCATCCTCACAACTGATGTTATGTTTGAGTTGGTCGTTACAGCCCCTGTGTCCATCTGTCTCATGGAGACTCTTCTTTTTCACTGACCCTTTTTTTTTAATTTCAGGAAGCATTCTGTCCTTTTCCTGGATTGGTCTCTCCTGATACCATCCACAGTCTGTGAGACAAAGTCTCAGCATTCTTGCTTCGAAGGAGCATTCTGGTTGTACTTCTGCCAATACAGATTTGCTTGTTCTTCTGGAAGTCCACAGTTCTTTCAATATTCTTCATCATTGAAATGCATCAATTCTTCTGCCACCTTCCTTGTTCGTAGTCCAATTTGTTTCACATGTATATGAGGCAATTAAAAATATCATGACTTGGAAGTCTCACCAAACTCACTGCTATTGAGTCAGTGCTGACTCACAGCGACCCCCACCCCTCCGCCCCGTGGGTTTCTGAGATTGTAAGTGTCTCAGAAAGTAGAATGCTGTGTCTCACTCCTTTGGAACTGCTCGTGCTTCCAAACTCCCAGCCACGCGCATCATAGGCCTACGCATGCACACCTGAATTCTCAAAGTGGCATCTTTGATCTTTAATACTTTCCCAGCAAATATGTCCGATGACCCAAGTAAAATGAAATCCTTGACAACTTCAAGCATTTCTCCATTTATTGTGATGTTAAGTATTTATCAATTTATCAGGATGTTGCTTATTGGTCCATTTGTAAGGGTTTTTGTTTTCTTTACATTGAGTTCTAATCCATACTGAAGGCTATAGTCTTTGATCTTTATCAGTAAATGCTTCACTTTCTCTTTGTTTTCAGCAAGTAAGATCTTCATCTGCATATTGCGGGTTGTTAATAAGCCTTCCTCCACTCCTGGCGATGCAGTGTTGGTATAAGCCTACTTCTTTGATTATTTGCTCACCATACCGATTAAATATGTATGGTGAAAAAATACAATGCCTTTCCTGATCTTAAACCATGTAACCTCCTCTTGTTCTGTTCAACTGCCTGCTGGTCTATTTCCTGGTTCTTCTCAGTGCAAACTTGGCGGGAGAGCAGTTTCGAACTGGCTGTTTCTTTTGTGAACTGGATCTTCTGCTCACTAGTCTATTTGCCAGTTTCCTGAGCTACCAACAGAAATATCACATGAATTCCTGACTTGTTCCCCTTTGCAATCACTTCCTCGTGGTTCACATTATCTACATTTTCTCCATTCAGTTCCATTTAATGATCATCTGTCCAGATGCCAGCTTTCATAGCCACACCTTAGCAGGTATAGCAGACATGCATATTTCCTTTCTTTCTTTTCTTTTTTTTTTTTAACCTCAGACAGCTTTCAGAATCAAGTCATAGTTGTTTTCCTTTGTCACTAGGCTGGGTCCATCCACAGAGACACCACTGACCCCAAAGGTATCAGAGGCCGGGATCCTTTGTTAGGCTAAACCCTCTCAAACACCATCCATGCCCTTTTCAATTTGGCGAAAGAAACCAGGACTTGTCCTCCTTGTGTGGATCGCTTACCTTCTTGGGGGTTGTGGGCAGAGGCCACTTCTGGATCCCAGTAAAGGAGCTGCCTCATTCCCGCATGATCGCTCTCTGCAGGTGAGCACCCGTCTTGGGGGGAAACCTCCCGGAAGGCTAAACCAGAAAACCCCTCTGTGCTGCTTCTCTAATTCTAATAAGTTTTAGCACAAAAAAGTCAAAAACGAGATGAAAAGATGGAGACAGTAAGCTTATCGTTGCCAAATTGCTGACACGCTTTTCAGAATATGATTTTCAATGACGAGAACGATATTCACATGAACTTGACTGGTGTTACAGTATTAAGAGGTCCACTAGACAGAACGCCAACGTTCTGAAGATGAGATGATTGGGCTGAGTGCAGCCCACTCCCTGCAGATGCTCAGCAGCATGTAATTGAGAAGATAAAAGGTAGTGGCCCCACACTCGCTTTTGGTATTTTGAGCGTAGGCTGCTTTAATACTCTGTTTACCTGTTTCATTTCTGGGAGGCCCAGAGTGCTGAGCACCGTGCCAGATTAATCATAAAAGATCGGGTTAGGATTATTAATAACTATGTCTATTGTATATATTATAATGCATGCCCTGTGAAAGGCTTCTCATTCACCGTTTCCCATTGAGTCCACTCTGACTATTGATGACTACCTGTGTGTCAGAGCGAAAGTGTGCTCTTGAGTGTCTCCATGACTAGACTTACAGAAGATGGTGCCAGGCCTTTCTTCAGAGGCATCTCTGAGTTGAACTCCAGTTAGCAGTGGAGAGCATTAACCATTCCTATCACTCAGAGACTCCAGTATTTTTAATTAGGTGGTTTTCATTACATTTGATATTATTGTTGCTCAGTACCTGCTGAGCATAAAGCTGCTGGATGTCTTCTGCTTTGTCTGATTAACCTATATTGATATATACTGTCTTCAACTAAGACAATACCTCCTTCTGAAGCCTCCCGTCATCCTGGACTAAATTGTTCCTCTACAAGATATTCCCATAATACCTATAATTTTGCTTTCATAATTCCTGTCCCATCAATTCCAACTCACAGCAATCTTATCAGAGTATAACTGCCCCATAGGATTTCCCATGCTGTAATCCCCAAAACTACACAATACAGAGAAGCGTGGCATTAGGATCAGAAGAAGGCGCATTTACAACTGCAGTATGTGGAGGACACAGCCTTGCTTGTTGAAAACGAAGACATCAAGCACTTACTAAAGAAGATCAAAGGCTATATATAGCCTTCTATATGAACTACACCTCAACATAAAGAAACCCAAATCCTCATAACTGGCCCAATAAGCAGCAACACAATAACTCGAGGAAAGACTGACGCTGTCAAGGGTTTCATTTTTCGTTTGAATCTACAACGTGCACCCAAGGAGGCTCCAGTCAGGAAATAAAATGACACCGCCATGGGCAGATCTGCTGCACAGCACCTCTTTAACTTATCAAAGAGCAAACGTACCACTGGAGGATTCGAGGATGTCTGATACAAGTCATAGAATTGTCCATCTCCTGCCGGCATGCAAAAGATGGACAACTAAGGACACTGGAGAAGAATTCATTTGAATTACAGCATTAATGAAGAATATTGAAAGTACATGAACTGCCAGAAGAAAAAACAAATCTGTGTGGAAAAAGTAGAATCTTGCTCCTCAGATGCAAGAATGGCAAGACTTTGCCTCCCACACTGTGGATTCTTTTCCAGGAGAAACCGGTCTTGGGAACATGACATTGTGCTTGGTAACGGAGAGGATTAGCAAAATCAGGGGAACCTTCAACAAAGTAGATTGGAAGGTGGCTGCAATACGGCCTCAAACCGAGCAACAGTTGTGATGGTGCTGGACCGGGCAGTGTTTCATTGTGTTACATACAAGGTCCTCAACTTGCACAACACTGAGCAACAACAACTTTACTGCAGCAAATTACCAGTCTTTCCCCCTTTGGAACAGCTGGTGGGTTCTAATCACGGACTTTCAATTGATAGTCTAGTATTTCACACTTGTGCTGCAGTGCTGGTTATTGTGAATCGATTTTAATATGAGTAACTATTGAGAATAAGTAGTGGGTCTGTCTTGTGCTCACTGAAGCCTCCATAATCCTGTCCCAACCTAGAACCAATATAAGTCCTCCTTCTTCATGAGTTCTTTAATGTTGGAGCTTATCCACTTTACCCACACATGAATGACAAATTAATTGGTATAAAATTCACATACTAGCACCTTGTTTTTTAATAAATCATTTTATTGTGGCTCATACAACTCTTATCACAATCCATACATACATCAATTGAGTAAAGCACCTTTATACATTCGTTGCTCTCATCATTCTCAAAATTCTCCTTCTGCTTGGGTTCCTGGAATCAGCTCATTTTCCTTTTTCTCCCTCTCCCTCCCTTCCCGCTCCCCCCTCCTTCATGAACCCTTAATAATTTATACATTATTATTTTATCTTATCTTCCACTGCATGGTGTCTCCCTTCACCCACTTTCCTGTTGCCTATCCCCCAGAGAAGAGGTTATATGTAGATCCCCGAGATCGGTTCCCCTTTTCTACACACCCTTCCCTCCCAGTGTTGCCACTCTCATCGTTGGTCCTGAGGGGTTCATCTGTCCTAGATTCCCTGTGTTTCCACATCCCAACTGTACCGCTGTGCATCCTCTGTTCTAACCAGGTTTGCAAGGTAGAATTGGGATCATGATAATTGGGTGGGGACGAAGCGTTAAAGAACTAGAGGAAGATTTTGAGTTTCATTATTGCTATACTGAACCCTGAGTGACTCATCTCCTCCCCACTACCCCTCTGCAAGGGATGTCCAGCTGTCTACAGATGGGCATTGGGTCCCCATCATGCCCTCTCCTCATTCACAATGATATGGTTTTTCTTCCTTGCCTTTGTTGCTTGAAACCTGGTCCCCTCGGCCCTTCATGATGACACATGTTGGTGTGCTGCTTCCATGTGGGCTTTGTTGCTTCTGGGCTAGATGGCCGCTTGTTTACTTCCAAGCCTTTAAGTCCCCAGACGCTATATCTCTCAATAGCCAGGCACCATCAGTCTTCTTCACCACACTTACTTAAGCACACATTCGTCTTCAGCGTTTATGTGGGGAAGGTGATCACAAATGATGTTTTTTGTTCTTTGGTGTCTGCTACCTGATCCCTTCAACACCTCGTGTTCACTTAGGCTTGTGTGCTTCTTCTCTGTGGGCTTTGTTGCTTCCGAGCTAGATGGCCGCTTGTTTGCCTTCAAGCCTTTAAGACCCCAGACACTATCTCTTTTGATAGCCGGGCACCATCAGCTTTCTTCACCACGTTTGCTTATGCACACATCTGTCTTCAGTGATCATGTCGGGAAGGTGGGTATCATGGAATGACCATTTAGCTGAGCAAGGTGCTCTTGTATTGAGGGAGTGTGCGCGAGGAGGCCAATGTCCACCTGCTATCCTACTACTGAGCCTATAAATACATGCACATAGGTCTATTTCCCCCATAATCATAAGTATATTTACATATGTACATGTCTGTTTAGGCTTCTATGTATGCCCTTTGCCTCCTACTCCTTTCCTCTATTTCCTTACGCTTTCCTCCTGTCCCACTACCATGTTGAGCCTTCATTCTGGTTTCAGTAATACATCCCAGTTACCTTGCCTTTGGTCACTCCCTACCAGTCCTCCCATCCCCTCCCTCCACTGGTTTTGAACCACTCATTTTTTCCTTGTCCCTGGGTTGGTCAACACCTCCTCCCTTCCCCTACCTCCCACACTCTCATGTCCCCCCGGGACCGTTATTCTCTTCTCACATTGTTTGTCCAGCCTATCTTAACTAGGTGGACCTGGAGATACAGTAATATGTGCATAAAAATACACATATGGCTTTGACAGCACCAAAGTGGCACATAAGAACATGGTGTCGACAGCAGCAACACCGACACTTACTAGCACCTTTTTGAGCAACAAAAGCTGAGTAGCTTTCAGTTAAACTTGATATGTGATTTTTGGTGGAGGTGTTGACTGTTCTACTTGTACATGCTCTATTCTCAAACTAGATGCATTGCTTTCTCCACCCTGCTATGGACACTAGCTGACACGTCTGTGTTCTGACTCTTTTGGCACCCTTGCTGACTAGCTGTTGGTTGAGCTTGGCCAAAGGGGTACCCCAAAACAGAATTTTTTTTCAAACCTCTGCATTTAATTTTTTTTTAACCAAACAACTTTAACATCTTCAAAGTACTCTCCATTACATTGAATACATTTGTCAAATCTGTGATTCTTTCTGTTTGGATGGCTGACATCACCTTTTCGTTTTTTTCTTTTTCTTCACCTCTTCTAATCACTGTTCTTTCGTGTCCCTCTTCACTTGCAGGAACAAAAAGAAGTCACACAGAGCAAGCTCAGGTTAGTAAGGTGTGTGGGGCAAGATAGGCATGCTGTTTTTCACCAAAAAACTGATGCATTGAGATGTCTGCATGAATAGGTGCATTGTTCTGGTGGCAAAACCAGTCCCTCATCTGCCACAATCAGGCCTTTTTGTCACACACTGTGACTCAATCTTTTCAGAACCTCTAAATAAAAGCTTGATGAACAGTCCGACCTGGTGGAATGAACAAAACAAATGAGCATCGTCCTAATCTTTTATTTCACTTGACGAGTTTTGGGGGGATGAGATGATGATGGCATCTTCCACTGACTTGATGGATGTTTGCTTTGAGATGGTAAAAATCGCACTATGTGTCGTCACTTGTAATGACCTTGGGAAAAATTCTGGGTCACGTCGGAGCTGTTCTTTTAAAGCGTGGCATGTTTCCACTTGATGATACTCTTTTTCCTGGTCAGTCAGACCCTGAGGCACAAATTTCACAGCAACCCTCTCAGTTCCAATCTTCCATTAAAATTAGCTGACCCCAGCTCCAAGATCGTCCAGAGAACTTCCCCATCTCTTCAATGATCGCTTGTTGGCTTCCAGGCACAAGTGCATGGATTTTGTCAACATTTTCACCTGTTTGGGAAGTTTATGGACATCCAAATGAGGTTTGTCATCAATTGACATTTCATCTTTTTTGAAATGAGAAAACCATTCATACAATTGAGTTTTTCTCACAACACGGTCCTTGTAAGCTGTGTTTAACATCACAACAGTTTCTGTGGCATTTTTCTTGAGCAGGAAGCAAAATTTCAAAGCTGCATGCTGTTCTCTTAAATTGGCCTTCCCCCAAAATAAGTTTTTCACCCCTCAAAAAGTGAAACTGCTTTTTATGAAAGAATTCACTTTGACCAGAGAGAACCTTCCCAGGTAACACCACTGGGTGTACTGACTCAGAATGAGTTGCTTGATGCTCACCTAGCGGGAAAAATACGTATTATGAAAGCTCCACCTGTGGAGCATTTTTCTGGTGTGTTTCTATTTGGATGGGGGGGTGGGGGGAGTAGCCCCTCATATGTCTTTCTTCTTCACCTTATGTAGTTAATATTTCAGAATTTATATGGCAATGGATAAGTTATGCTAAATGTTTCAAGGGTGAGCTTGGCTCAGCTTCTTTGAAAGAAAAATTGTAGCTTTTTCTTTTAAGAGTTTCTTTGCAATGGCAAAATAATAATTTATAAATTATCAAGGGTTCATGAGGGAGTGGGGGGGTGAGAGGAGAAAAATGAGGACTTGATGCCAGGGGCTTGGGTGAAGAGAGAACGTTTTGAGAACGATGAGGGCAATGGATGTACAAATGTGCTTTACATAATGGATGTATGTAAGGATTGTGATAAGAGTTGTATGAGCCCCTAATAAAATGATTTTTAAAAATAAATTTAAAAAAGAGTTTCTTTGCAAAAGTGAAGAAGTTTATGATCTTTTATTTTTTTACATTTTTATTGGCACCTAATCCACATATACAATTCAATAGTTCAATCATTCAATCATATCAAGAAGAATTGTATAATCATTACCACAATCCATTTTAGAACATTTTTTCCATCCCCCCATGATTAAATCACCTTAAAATGAATTGTGGAATCGCAATCATTTGAAGTTTCTATCTTATAATAAGACTTCAAAATTGTAATTTTAATAAAGGAGTTTGGACTCTGAGGGACCTATTTCATGTTTAGATCATTTTAATATGTATTTGTTGCACCAAATTCACTACCAGTCAGTTGATTATGACTTAGAACAATCCCATAGGGTAGGGTGGAAAGTCTCCTGGGGGTTCTGAAGCTGTGAATCTTTATGGAAGCAGAAAGTTTCATCTTTCTCGTGCAGAATGGCTGTTGGGCTCAAATAGCTGACCTTGGGGTTACCAGTCAAACACAATCCACTAGGCCATCAGGGCTCCTTATTGATTGTACAACAACTCTTATTTCTGTACAGCTGGTGATGTGGTGCCTACAAGTTGGCCTGTGATTCACAAGGTTGACAGTTCAAAACCACCACCCACTTTGAGGAAGAAAGACTGGGATTTTTATTCTGGCAAATAGTTAGTCTTGGAAACTGCAAGGGGGCCATTCTACCCTCTCCTAGAGAGTTGCTGTGAGTCAGCATTACCTCACCGGTTAGTGAGAGAGAACTCTCCCTTCCGGCCCTCAGTTCCTAATAAAGGTGAAATGATATTTGGGGAAAATTCCAAGTTTGTGTAATTTGTATTGCTCAAATATATCTTTAGAGCAAAGGAAATCATATGAACTGTAACTTGACCTCAATATTTAGTACAATGCAACCTACTTTAAATAAAGCCAGTACACACTTCCTCTCTCCCAGGCCAGCTAACTCTGTAATGTTTTTATGGGTGACCAGAATGAAGAATGGCATATGGCATATATTCTGTCTCTCAGAAACTAGAGCTGATAGGGAACACTGGTGACATTTTGGGCATCGGCAGGCAAAATATACTCAGAAATAACTCCAACATTGAAGACACCAAAATGTGTGTTGTCCAGTGTCATTAGTTTGTTGGGAATTGGTTTAGGGAATATTTTTTCATTTTTCTAATGTTGAGAATGAGCTCCTTTAGATAGATAAAGCTTTCTTTCACTGACTCTTGGATCTTTGTTTCTATTTCATATATTTAGTTTTCTACTTTGAAAATTTGATAGTCTTCTGTTGGTTCCCATGATATTTTCTCCATATATTTTATTATCACGTCATCTTTTATCCATTTCTCCTGTGCTCTAAGGAGTTTTGCAAATGTTTTTTTATTTCACTGTTAATTTTCTGTAATACTCCCTTCTACTGGTTGCTTCCATCTCTGTTTAAAATTGTCTGTCAGTCACGTTTTTTAAATTCAAGAAATCCTTTATTACATTAGATTTTATAGTTGTTCATTATAGTTATATTCATGTCATGCTTTTGAATATTAATGTAAGATATATTACAGAATTTTTCCTAAGAAGTCTGAGTCAGATTCCATTTCCCTACATCCCCACTGAATCCTTTTGGATTTGAAAATATTTTTGAGGAAGCAAGATTTTTCTATGCCTATCAATTCTTTCAGTGGTGTTATATGCTGGTTTCTACCACAGATTATCTGCCAGAGAGCTTGAGTTTTTCTGTCCAAATCATCTTTCAGAGAGCACAGGAATTTGAACTAAAGGATAATAGCAAAATATGTCACTAGAAAGTGGTCAATTCTTGGTCCAGTCATGAAGACATCTTAAATGACCTGGAGTCTGAGATGCTGTCAAAAGCCCTGCTTTATTCCTCTTTGTATTCTTAGCACAATATCTGGTAATGAAGTTCTGATGAATGGGTGAAAAAAATAAATGAGTTCAAAGTTCAAGAGCTTTTAAAATATTCAATTAAAGAATTTTCATATTTGAAAAGTCAAAATTTTTAATATTCATTATTTTAGCACACTGTCAACTCAAGAAAATTGTGGGCATAAAAGAAAGGATTAATTTAATGTTTTTAAATCCCAAAGTGTCATTTTTATTAAATGCCATTGTTTTGTAAGCCCTGAATCAATATTCTTCTTCTTTCTACTTGTACAGAACAAATATGCAGATGCATCATCTGACTTGCAAATAGGCCATGGGAGGCACAATAGTTGTCAAGAAAAGATCAAGCTGATTTAGTAAGAGAAGGCCAAAGTTCTATTTTCACTGTTCCTAGCTATATGACTTGATCATGTCATCTAATCTAAAGTTTAGTACTTTCATGTGAAAAATTGCCTTACATCAAAAGAAGGGGAGGAATGTGCATCTTAATCATAAGATGCTATGCAATTCTTAGTGGTTGTCTTTATTATTCATATATTGTACTGTTTTTAAACAAAATTCTTGGAGTTAAGTCAAGAATATTAAAAAAAATTAAGGATGGAGAGAAGACAACCTTCGGGTTCACTGAAAGAGGAACACAAGGAAAGAGTTTGAACTAAAGAAACAGGAATTTAGAAAACACCTTGGCGCTTGACTTTCAAAATGATTAAATACCAACATAGTTTACTGAAAACCATGGAGATTTGCTCTTTCAAGAAGGCATCCAAAGAAGAATAAATAAGATCTACCGTAAAGGTTTGACTCAGCATGCCAAACCCCACGCATCCCAAAGAAAGATCTGGTCCTTGGGAGATAATCTCTACACTCTTTGAATATCCCTTTGTGATTAAAATGTCTTGTTTACCTAGGGTCTAGGTCACTCCAAATAGTTTTTTGCAAACAATGTAGTTTATGATGGGGGCTATGTAATATCCATTTGGCCTATGGAGAGGTTGGAGTCTGAGTCCCTAAGGTCAGCTATGTAGGTGATCCCTGTTTATGTGGTTGAATAAAATCCCTGGACACCAAGATTCAGGTCAACTTCCCTGGCTGATATTTGGTACATGTTCTCGTACATCCTGGAGGGACATTTAAGTGCTGGTGATTCCTGAACTCTGCCTGATGGGCCTTTTGCCTTGACTGATTTTAACCAATGTCCTATGGCTATCATAAACTGGAACAATTTATATAACAGCTTTTCTGAGTTTTCTGAGTTCTTTGGGCAAATCATTGAGCCCAAAGAAGGTCTGCGTTCTCCCATTATATATGCATTCTAACTTGCAGGGAATATTAATTAGGGCTTAAAGAAACAGAAGCAATATGATAGAACTAGATAAATAAATAATAGCTAGCTAGATAGAAAGGCAACTAGATAGATAGATAGATAGATAGATAGATAGATAGATAGATAGATAGAGTTTAAGGAATTGACTCACAAATTTGGGGGGACTAGCAAGTTCAAAATTTGTAGGACAGGCCTACAAGATAGAAGCTCTGGTAGGATTTCTATGTCACAGTTCTGAGGCAGAATTATTTCTTCCTACAGAAACTTCACTTTTTCTCTTAAAGTCTTCAGCTGACTGGATGTGTTCTACCACATTATCAAAATTAGTCTCCTTTACTAAAAGTTAATTAATGAAAAATATTAATCACATATTCAAAATACCTTCACAAAAAACATCTATTTTAGTGTTAGATCAAAAAACTAGGCACTATAAACTAGCTACTGATGAACAAAATAACCATCAAAGGTGGTCAAGTTGTACCTGAAGACCACATGTGCCTTGTGAGGATCTTAATTTTATCAGCAAAGAGGCCGTTGTTGTTGTTGCTACTTCTGCAAAGGAATTTGAGTGCTTTTGAGACACATAGGTTCTTGGTCACTGTAGTCTCCATCACTTTCCGTTCCCTTATACCCCAATCCCTTAGCCATTCAAGCTAGAAAGCCTGTAGGCTATGAGAATTTTACTTGTGTTGAAGGTTAAGGTCCTTGTGGTTGACCTTGTTATTGTCTTTCTTAAGTTTCTTCAAGAGCATTCTAACTGGTCTCTACATCTTCAGCCTTTTTTTATCCCTACTTCAGGTTTATATTATTATCATTATCAAAATTTTAAGTTTTATTGGCTTATAATTCATTTATCATTCAATTTAATAGAAAGAAAAAAAACAACAATAACAAAGTAAAACAGAAAAAACCTCAAAATAAAAGTAGTAATTCATTTTTAAAGATCAAGAGACACTAACATGAAATTAAATAGTATTTTAATATTATAACAGTATAATAATTGTTGAAAATATTTTTATTGGATGCTCTTACATCTCTTATCACAATCCATACATTCCTCCAATGTGTCAAGCACCTTTGCACCATCATTTTCAAAACATTTTCTTCCCACTTGAGCCCCTGATATCAGGTCCCCATTTCTTCCCCCTCCCTTCCCCACCTATCCTCCTTCACGAACCTTTATAGGTTATAGATTATTTTTTTCCATATCTTACATCATCCTCTGTCACCCTTCACCCAATTTTCTGTTATTTGTCCCTCTGGGAGGGGGACCTAGATTGATCCTTCTGATGGATGCCCCCTTTCCCCTCCCACCCTTCTCTAATCCACCTGGTATCTCTATTCTCATTGTTGGCCCTGAGAGGTTTATCTATCCTGGATTCCCTGTGTTTTGTGCTCTTAGCTGTAGCAGTGTATTACTCTGATCTAATCTGATTTGTAAGGTAGAATTGAGGTCATGATAGTGGGATGAAGGAAACACCAAAGAGCTTGAGGAAAGTTGTGTGCTTCATTGGTGTTATATTGCACCCTGACTGGCTCATCTCTTCCCTGTGACCTCTCTGTGAGGGATGTCCAATTGTCTACAGATGGGCATTGGGTCTCCATTCCATGCCCCACCCCCCACATTTTTTTAAAAACCACTGCCATTGAGTTGATTCTGACGCATAGTGACCGTATATGGGGTTTTCAGAGCTATAAATCTTTTCATGGGCCAACTGACTTTGTGGTTAATAGCCAAATGCTTATGGAACAGCATCAACAGTACAATAATTAAATTCATATGGAAATATGGGAGCAGGGGAGCCCATGGGAAATGCAAATGATTGTTTTGCTAGTAATTGAAAGGTTAGTAGTTCAAATCCATCTGGAGATAATTCAGAAGACACACCAGTACTTCCCCAAAGTCATAGTCATTGAAATCCCCATGGAGTGCAGCTCCACTCTGAAACACAGGGGATTTCCATGCGGCAGAATAACTTCATGGTAACTGATTCATTAGTTTGCTAGGGGAATGGGTAACACATTGTTTAGTAATTATATAGAAATTTGGTGATTACATATTTTCCCCCAAACATAGGCTAGAAGCAATCAACAAATAGTGATGTCCTGAGCCATCTGTAGAAATAGTATATTTAAGAGATAGCCTGACGATGTACTGCTAAGGAGATGAGAAATATTCAAGACCAAACAAATGAATAGTTTCTAACTGTGATAGTTAAGGTTTCGTGTCAACTTGATTAGGTCAGGATTCTTAGTTAAGATTTAATAATCCCCCATGATGTTATCTAATACCATAATGGAATCTGTTATAAGCAACCCATCAATTGCAAGATCAGGGTGGGCTGCAGCAATATCACTCAGACCACAGCCTTGATGCCATCAACTGAAAGGGGGCTTCCTGGGGGGAAACATGCTTCCAATATAAACTGTTGTTATGTGCCACCAGTTGGTTGTCATTCAAAGCAAACCTATGTATAAAACCCGAAAATGCCTCTCAGTCCTGCACCAGCACCACACATGTTCTGTTTGCGCACCTTGTTGTAGTACTTGTGGCGATCCATCTCGCTGAGGGTCTTCCTCTTTTCCTCTGTCCCTCTACTTCACCAAGCCTGATGTCCTTCTCTAGGGATAGGTCTCTCCTGACAATATGTCCAAAGTACATAAGATGAAGTTTGTCATCGTTGCTTGTAAGGGGCATTCGGGTTGTACTTCTTCCAAGACTGATTTGTTTGTCCTTTTAGCAGCCCATGGTACTTTCAATACTTTTTTGCTAGCACCATAATTCAAGCACATCAGTTCTTCAGTCTCCCTGATTTAATGTCTGACTTTCACATTCATACAGGGCAATGGGAAATAACACAACTTGGATCAGGCTCGCCTTAGCTGTTAAAGCAACCTCCTTACTTTGCAGCATTTTCAAGAGGTCATGTGCAGCAGATATGCCTAATGCAATGCAGCATTTGCTCTCTTGACTGCTGCTTCTATGAGCATTGATTATGAATCCAAGCAAGATCAAATCATTGATAACTTCCATCATTTCTGTGTTTACCATAATGTTACCTATTGGTCCAGTTGTAAGGATTTGATCTGTCATTACACATTGAGTTGTAATTCATACTCACGGCTCTAATCCTGGATCTTCACCAGCAAGTGTTTCAAGTCCTCCTCACTTTCAGCAAGCGAGGTTGTGTTGTCTGAAACTGCCTAGCAGTGAGAAGCTGTAGATTTAGAAGGAGAGAACAAAGGTTATGGAGGAAAATCAGTATTTGAGGGGATAGTGTTAGAGAAATTTCTAGATATCAAGAGAGGCAAGAACCCACAATAGGAAACTATAATATAAAGAATAAAAACAAATTAAACCCACACCTAGAAACATGGTAGGAAAGCTGTATAATAGCAAAGAAAAAGATAAACCATAAAAAGTTACCTGAAGGAAAAGACAAATCATCCAGAAGAGAATGACAACAAAAGAAAGTGCACTTCGCAATGATGACAATGGAACCTGGAGAGGGTATAATTTACTTGTAAAGTGAATTGTGTACTCAAGTAAGTCATCTTTCAAGAAAATGATCTCTCAAGAGTGAAAGTGAAATAAATCTATTTCTAGACTGCCCCAAACTGAGAAAGCTGATCATCAGCAGATTTTCACAAAAACATACACATAAAACCCTTTAATTTCTAAATTATAACTTATATAACACTCACTATGTACCTGTGTACTAGGTTCTTTATGTTTATTTGCCTACTGGTCCTTGAGATAAATCCTATGCTGTGGCACTATTGTTATCTCAATTTTACATGTAAGTTAAAGGACTGGTCCAAGGTCCCAGCTAGTAAATACAAAGAGTAGCTCCATGGGTTGAACTCAGGCAAAATTCAAGGTTCAGGTAAAAGTATATAGCAGACAGGAAGAAAATGTTAGCAGAAAGGTATTTTATACAACATAAGTCAATAAATATATTGTCATACGAAATAATATTTTCTGTATATAATATAATGGTAATACCTTATCAATGCAGTTTCAATTACATGAAATAATAAGGAGATGCTGACTTGTTTCTCAATGAAATTGGTGAAAATTTTTCTTTAAAATGTAAGCATTTAAAGCTTACAGAAATGGACCTAAATATAAACAGCAAATGAAGAAACATATATTAAAAAGCATCTATGAAGATTAAGCAAGGGAGATAAGGGTCTTGTGTATGAGTCAAGATGGCCTCCTCTCTCCTGCTAGGTCAACAAAATTTATTATATTTCTATATATTTGCAATGAATAAAATTAAGATAATTTTATTTAAGATGGCATCCAAAAGTATAAAATACTCAGAAGTAAACTTTATAAAGGAGGTATAAAACTGACACTCTGAAAATTACAAAACACTGTTGAAAGAAAAAAATTAAAATATAAACATTCAGAAAACAAATCGTATCATCATGAATTAAAAGACTTAACATTGCTAAAATTGCCTAACTCCCCAAACTGATGTAAAAATCTAGTGCAATCTCTATTAGAATCATAGCTGGCTTCTTTGTGGAAGCCAGCAAATTGATTCTAAAATGTCTATGGAATTACAATGGATCAAAACAGGCAAAAACTATTTTATAAAGGAAGATTAAAGTTGGGGACTCACACTTGCTGATTTCAAAATTTACCAAAAAGCAATCAACAGTAGACATAAAAATAAATGAAATAGAATTGAGAGTCCCGAAATAAACCCTATGTCTAATTTCACCAAGAATGTCAGCTAATTTCAACCAGAAAGTAAGAATCATTCTGGAGTGAGACAACAGTCTTTGAAAAATTTATATTGGGATTACCTGATACCCAGATGCATAATAAGGTTGGGCCCTGTCACATAGGTACACAAATGGGTATTGGAGTGGATGGAAATATAAGGATAGGCAAAGATAAGCCAGCAAAATCCTACCAAAAGACATCTGGCGTAGCAAAACCACATGAAAAGGCAGTGCGCAGGCGTAATGACTTACATTAGGAAAAAAAGAAGCTATGTACTTGTGCAGAGGAAAGGAGAGATAAGAAAACTAGACTCAAAGAAGACACCGGTCCATGGGACAAAGAGATGATATGAACCATGGATGTCTATTCTGAGGGTCTACTCTGAGATCAGAACTATGGGACACAGCTACCATTTCCAATTATTCTCATCAAGGCGACAGTAAACAGACCCGAGAGAACGGGGGAACAACGTGGAACAGAACCTCAACTTCATTTTTCAAAAAAGTATTAAGAAATAGGCCCAGCATACTGACTGAGACTGGAGGAGTTCCTGAGTCTATAACCCTGAGATACTATTTAAATCTTTAACAAATTGGATCAAAGAATAATCAATACTAGCCATAAGTACTGTGTTCTTTTTTAAAAATCACCGAAAAGAGACGAAATAGCCGATAATAACTTGAAACCGAGATGAGAATGTAAACCCATCTTTGAATTTGATTTGTTAGGGAAACTATGTTAAAGAATGGAACAATCCAAATAAAATAATGAGAATGTTCACAAAATGAGAAAAATGTAGCCCATATCACTTAATGACCTGTGTAGAAATTGTTCAATAGGAACATAAACTGCCATCTAAATCTTCAACCAACCACCACACCAGGGCAAAACGCTAAGGGCGGGCAATAGAGCAGCAAGAGGAGCAAAGCAATGAATCCCAGAGGAATAACAAAAATAGATTCTGGGGCCACCGCGTGGCACCCCAGCAGACTCAACCGGAAGACACTCCTAGAAGTCAAAAGATAGACCTGGAACTCTTTATAGGCTTTTTTTCTGTTGGTTTTTGGTTTTTTGTCTTTATTTTTGCTTTGTCTTGTTTTTGTGCTTATTATTGTCTCTGCATGTCTATCTAGATAAGATAGGTGGGATAAACAACCCAGAGGAGAAAACAAATGGACTGACATTTGCAGGGGACACAGGAGACAGGGATGTGGGGGGGGGGGAAGGAGAAGGGGTGTCCAACAAACCCAGGGACAAGGGAACACAAGAGCTCTAAAATTGATGGCGAGGGGGACATAGGATGCCTGCGGGGTTTGACCAAGAGCAATGCAGCTGAGAGAAATTTTCCTGAATGAAGGCTGGACATGATAGTGGAAAAAAGGGAAAGTAAAAGGAAATAGAGGAAAGAACTAGGAAGCAAAGGACATTATAGAGGTCTAAATACAGGCATGTCCATATGTAAACACATTTATATATAACAATAGGGAAATAGATCTATGTACACGTATTTATCTGTTAAATATTAAGGCAGCAGATGGACATTGGGCCTCCACTTAAGTACTCCCTCAACACAAGAACACTTTGTTCTAATAACTGTGCATTCTGTGATGTTCACCTTTCCTGACATGGTCGCTGGAGACAAAACAGATGCATAAGCAGATGTGGTGAAGAAAGCTGATGGTGCCTGGCTGTCAAAAGATATAGCATCTGGGGTCATAAGGCTTGAAGATAAACAATCAGCCATTTAGCTGAGAAGCAACAAAGTCCACATGCAAGAAGAACTCCAGCCAGTATGATCATGAGGTGTTGATGGGATCAGTTATCAGACATCAAAGACCCAGAACAAAAAAATCACATCAATGCGAATGAAGGGCAGTGCAGAGTGAAGATGTAAAGCCCACGTCTAGACAATTGGACATCCCCTTACAGAAGGGTCACAAAGAAGAGACGGCCAGTCAGGGCACAGAATAGCACTGACAAAACACACAAATGTCCTCTAGTTCTTTAATGCTTCCTTCCCCACACTATCATGACTCCAATTCTACCGTACAAATCTGGCTAGATCACAGCAAGTACACTGGGACAGATAGAGCTGGAAACACAGGGAATTCAGGACAGATAAATTCCTCAGAATTTAGTAGTAATATCAGGAGGGGAAGGGAAAGTGGGGTGAGAAAGGGGGAACCAATAACAATGATTGACTATGACTCCTCCCAGGGTGTTGCAAAACAGAAAAGTGGGTGAAGGGAGACATCAGTGTATTACATGAAAAAAAATAATTTTATAAATTATCAAGGGATCATGGGGGGAGGGAGGTGAGTTGATACCAAGGGCTCAAGCAGAAAGAAAATGTTTTGAAAATGATGATGGCAACATATGTACAAATGTGCTTGACACAATGGATGTATGTATGGATTGTGATAAGAGTTTTAAGAGACCCCATTATCCATAAACCAATGGCAGGTTGCAAGCAATGAATGTATTCACTCAGTCTTCTCTCAAAAGCCTGTTGAGTGAGATTCTCTGCCTGTTACAGTGAGTTAGTTTCAGGAGGCAGGTGTGGTCACGGTCACGACTTCCACCCACCAACATCACTCCTCCACTGCCCCTTCCTGGCCTCAAAGTCAACTCCCAAGCCTCAAAGACTTCTTTAGAGTATTGAAAGGCAAGGGCATTACTTTAAAAACTAAGATCTACCTGGCCCAAGGCATGGTATTGTCAATGACCTCATATGAATGGGAAAGTTTGACATTGAATAGGAAGAGCTGATGTGTTTGAATTATAGTGCTCGTAAAAAGCACTGTAAGTACCATGGACTGCTAACAAGACTAACAGGCTGTCTCGGAAGAAGTACAATCAGCTCCTTACAGGCAAAGATGACAGACCTTTTCTCATGTGCTTTGGACAGTTGTCAGGAGAGAGACTAGTCCTTGAAGAAGGACTTTATGTTTCGTAAAGTAGAGGGGGCAGTGAAGCTATTGTTTTGGCTAGAGCTTTCAGTGTGTGCTGTATTTCTCCCTCCAATTCCATTGATTCTTGTTCATATGCTACCACCTGTACTGCTTGCATGTGGACTAGTTCTTTATAAAATAAAAAATATATTTTCCATCTTCTTTTGATGCTACCTGCGTCATTCAATATTTTGCCCATAGAATCTATCAGTACTGCTACTTGGGGCTCGGTAGCATATTTTGTTCTTGAGTTCACTCAGTTTAACATATGCGACAGTGTTCTTCCTTTGGAATTTGGTTCTAGATCTTTGTACATTTCTTTTAACTGCAGCTATAGTTAGAATAAACTTTAATATGTTCCATTAGTTTTTTCTTTTAAATCATTTTCAACGTTTCTAGTTTTTATTAAGTGCTATTATTTCCAGATCAGTATTCTCCTGGGCTTTATTCTGTTGTAGTTGCTTTGTGTGTGTGTTAGTATTGTTTATCCCTCCCCCTTTTTACTCAAACGATTTTCTTTATATGAAAATGAGGAGGGAGACTAAATCTATTGTGACATTAACTAGGTGAATAGCTATTTGGGGTTATGATAGGGGAGGTTGCGGGGAAGTAGGGAGCTAATACCATTAAATAAGTGAATGAATGAAATTTGAGTCATGAGTGCACAGCTCCCTTTATATACTTAGTTATTTAATTGTATGATACATGCGTTCTATAGGGGAAAGGAGGAAATGCTTAGAATCACAGAGATAGTGCTCATTTTTACTATGGGATACACATTCTAAATGTACAGAACTGTACCCTAGTGGTGTAACGGTTACATGCTGGACTGCAGTCCACATGGCTATCAATTGGAAACCACCAGCAGTTCTGTGGGAGAATAACTGGGCATTCTACTCCCATAAACAGTTATAGTCTCAGAAACCCATAGCGGGTCACTTTGGGTCAACATTAACATGCAGGGAGACAACAGATGGTGTAAGATATGAAAATAATAATAATTTATAATTTATCAAGGGTTAATGAGGGTGGGAGTGGGGGAAGGGAGGAAAAAAAGAGGAACTGATACCAAGGGCTCAAGTAGAAAGAAAATGTTTTGGAAATAATGATGGTAACAAATGTACAAAAGTGCTTGATCCAATTGACGAATGGATTGTGAAGCTATAAGAGCCCCCTTAACATGGTTTATTAAAAACAGCAACACGAAAGCATCCGGTTTTTTATTTCGGTTTTTGTTTTTATTTTTGGTTTGGTACAATTTAAATATGAAATGTCAAATATAAATAAGAGTAATTGTTATTGTTTGAGGATGTATCACATAACAGTCCGAAATTCTTATTGTTCCTGGATTGATGTTCTATAGCTAGGCTATCAATGTATCCATGACCACTATATTGTCATATCCAAATCATTAATTATATAAATTTTCCTTAAAAAGTAAGAGCAGAAATCAATGACTAGAAAAGATAAACACATACGTAATATAAAACTACAATTGCTGATGGATGTGGGAAAATATCTAAAATATATTATTAGGTGAAAAAGCATGGCATAGAATCATGTGCGTAGCATGATCAACACCATGTGAAAATGAGAGTGCATATCTACATCCATAAAAGACCTTTAAAGATAGGACATGAAAATAGTGACTGTTTATAGAAGTTAGTACTGGGTGTGTGGCAAAGAGGTTGAAGAAACACTGTG
The DNA here is from genome assembly GCF_050624435.1 of Tenrec ecaudatus. Taxonomy (NCBI): domain Eukaryota; kingdom Metazoa; phylum Chordata; class Mammalia; order Afrosoricida; family Tenrecidae; genus Tenrec; species Tenrec ecaudatus. Next base: position 86,159,686 of record NC_134536.1, read on the forward strand.
AATCTTCATTTTATACCTTAGATTATCCCACCACATTTCCTTTTATAGTTTAAAAAAATCTAAACATTATTTTACTCAGTGATATATATTTTTATGCCAAAAAAGAAAAAAGAAGAGAGACAGAAGAAGAAAGATGAAAACCCAACGTTGAAAAAACAAACAAAAGTATGAAAGGTTTCTGTGTTTACAGTGTTAAGTGTGCTATATGATAATAATTTGGGGACCTGTTGAAAATTCGTGGATTAAAAATATAACTGCGCTTAGGCTTATCTTAGTAAATTTGTTCATGGTTATTCTTTGTAGAATTTCTAAAAATTCATGCTCCTCACAGGAGCCCTGGTGACATGGTGGTTGAGTACTCAGCCACGAACGACAGCCACCAGTAGTCTGCACGAGCAAGCTTTGGCTGTGTGCTTTCAGAAAGAGTGCGACCGCAGAAACCACGGGAAGCAAGTCTGCTGTGTTGGTAGGGTCACTATCGGCTGCAATTGATCGGACAGCAACAGGTCTGCCTTGGGGGTTTAAAATAGCTCTCAGATCAAACCTCTGGCAAAGAAAATCAAGGGGGAAAATAGGGCAAAAAATAAGTATTATTAGAAACAAGAGAGCAAATTTACTACAGCTGTATATCAGAGAGTAAGAGAATAAAAGTCATGCCAATACACTTGAAAATTTGGATGATATTGACAATCCTTGTAAAAATGTCTTAACCAACCCAAATCGAGAGGAAATAGAAAGCCAAAAATGCCTAATGTCATTAAAGAAATTGAATCAGTAGTTTTAAATCTTCCCACAAAGAAAACACCAAGTTCAGATGGTTTTATAGACAATTTAAGAAACTTTCAAAGACATGATTATTTCAATCTTACAAAAACCTTTATATTATAAGAAAAGAGGAAATAATTCTCAATTCATCCTATAAAGCTAGTAAATATTGATAACAAAGCACAATAATGTTATAAGAAAGGAAAATTATTTTTCCCTGCCTGTTTTTCTTGAAACCTGGTTCCCTCAGGTCCTTCATGATCACACATATTGGTGTGCTGCTTCCATGTGGGCTTTGTTGCTTCTGGGCTAGATGGCCACTTGTTTTACTTTCAAGCTGTTAAGTCCCCAGACGCGATATCTTTCAATATCCGGGCATCATCAGCCTTCTTCACCACACTTACTTAAGCACACATTCGTCTTCAGCGTTTATGTGGGGACGGCGATCACACACTGATGGTTTTTGTTCTTTGGTGTCTGCTACCTGATCCCTTCAACACCTCGTGTTCACTTAGGCTTGTGTGCTTCTCCTCTGTGGGCTTTGTTGCTTCCGAGCTAGATAATCATATCATCGGACATCTGTAGACAACTGGACATCCCTTCCAGAGAGATAGTGGGGAGGAGATGAATCACTCAGGGTTCAGTGTAGCAAAAATGAAACTCACAACCTTCCTCTAGTTCTTAAACACTTCCTCCCCCCCAACTATCATGATCCCAATTTTACCTTGCAAACCTGGTTAGACCAGAGGATACACAGTGGTACAGATGGGAACTGGAAACACAGGGAATCAAGGACAGATGAACCTCTCAGGACCAACAGTGAGAGTGGTGATACCGGGAGAGAAGGGGAAGTTAGAAAGGGGCACCGATCTCAGGGATCTACATATAACCTCCTCTCTGGGGGATGGGCAGCAGGAAAGTGGGTGAAGGGAGACGCCGGGCAGTAAGATAAGATAAAATAAAATAATAAATTATAAATTACTAAGGGTTTATGAGGGAGGGGGGAGTGGGAGGGGAGGGAGAGGGGGAAAAAGGAAAACGAGCTGATTCCAGGAACCCAAGTGGAAGGTGAATTTTGAGAATGATGAAGGTAACGAATATATAAGTGTGCTTTACTCAATTGATGTATGTATGTTTTGTGATACAAGTTGCATAAGCCCCAATAAAAGATTAAAAAAACCATTATCTCCCTGCAAAAAAGAAAGGAAAATTAGAGACATAGATGAATTACATAGAAAATTACAAACATAGATGAAAAATTCTAAAGAAAATGTTAGCAAATGAGCTCAGTTGGAGCATGAAAATGAAGCATTATGATTTAGTTAAGAATGTAAGGGGTATTCAATGTTAGAAAGTACATAAATGGAATTCATCATATTATCAGATCAAAGAAGAAAAGCCACATGGCTCTTTCAATTGCTAGATAATGGACATTTGATAAAATTAAACACAAAAATGTTTTGTACACTAGAACCCAATACAAAGTATCGACGGAAGCTATAAACAAAAAGATATAAAAAATAAAGAAGACAAAAATCCTCACAACATCTTAGTAAATGAAGAAAATAGTGAAATTAGCAAGGATTTCATTTTTACTGGATCCACTATTGATGCGCACAGAAGTAGTCGTGGAGAAATCCAACAACATGCTGCATTGGACAAATCTGCTGTACAACACTTATTAGTGTCAGAGAGCAGCGTTGCCACTTTGAGCTCTAAAATGCACCAACCCAAACCATGGGATTTTCAATTACATCATATGCTTGTGCAAACGGAAAGTGAATAAGGAACTGAAGAATAGTTTTTTTTGGATTATGGTGCTGGTGAGTAGTATTGAACATACCACGAATTTCCAGAATAAACACATTTTAATATTTTCCTTTTATACTGGAACAGCCAGAATGCTCCTTAACTATTTCTTCAAGCTTACTTTGGACATGCTATCAGGATAGACAATCCCTGGAGAAGGACATCATACTTGTTAAAAGACCAGTGGAAGATCAGTGGAAACGAGAAAGGGTCTCCATGAGATAGACAGAGACAGTGGCTATACCAATGGACTAAAACACAGGAAAGACTGTGAGGATGGCATCAGACTGGGCAGTGGTTTACCCTGTTGTACACACGGTCTCTATGGGTCACAATTGTCTCCACTGAACCTACACCAACAATAGCAAAGAAAACTATGCAAACTAACCAGCAAGGATGTCTATTATCATCATTTCTATTCAATGCTTAATGCAAATCTTAGACAGTATGCTAAAACAGGAATCAAAAAGAAGAAGAAAACAGAATGACTGGGGAAAAAACAACAAATCTACCCTTATTTGTTGATGATATGATCGTCTACCTAGAAAATATAAAAGAAACTACACACAAATTATTAAACTGAATGAAGAGCTCACTAAAGATATGGGTGCGATAGCAAAATATGGCAAAGAAACTCGATGGTGTCCGACTATTGGAAAGAATGCCATCTGGGGCCCTGAAGGCAGATCTCTGAACAAACAGGCATTTGAGTGTGGTGCCAACTGGGCCCACATGGAAGAAGCACCTCAGCCTGTGTGATCCAAGGATCATGAATGATAAAATCCACGGAGGGAATGGTATCAGAGCGTACATGGAAAGCACCCCGTTGGTAGAAGGCCGCAGAGGACGGTGGAATTCCAAAGTCCATTTCCATTCCCCACAGGGATGAAGCCTCCAGTGACTCTCCTGTGAGCACAGCCCAGGGATATGGAAAGACTTGCTGTCATGCAGAGTGCAATGTATTTGTTTTGTTTCTAGTTTTTCTGGATTTTGTTTTCTACATATATGAGTGCAATGTGTTTGTTTTGTTTCTTGTTTTTCTGTATATGGAATATAGGGTGAGCAGAGCTATGGAGACGGTGACTGCATTGATGGTTTCTTGAGGGGCAAGGAGGGTTGGAAAGAGGCGGGGAGCTGATGACAAGGGTACAAGAAAAAAGTAGGTGTTCTAGAGTTGATGATGGGGATGATTTTACAGATCTTATTAATGTGATACCTTTACTGAATTGTATAATATGTGATATATATGCCAATAAAACTGTTTTTAAAAGAATATTCCAAAGATTTATTTTGAGCAGATTCATCAAACAACAAAAGATTTAACTAAGTGAATGAATATGAAATCAATATTCTTATTAATATGAAATCGATATTCTTATCAATATTCAATAAAATCAATTTTCGTCTGCAAACTGCAGAAACTATTATTCTTTTTAAAAGAGATACAGTAGCAATGAAAGGCAGAGAACATGTGGAAATAAATCTACCAAGTGATGAGCAAGACCTTTCTGGTGACCTTTATAAAGCAGTGAATATACTGAAGGTGATCTAATTCAATGGATCGATGCAACATGTTGACAGAGAGGAAGACTCAGTCTAATAAAGAACTTAATTCTACCTTAATTAATTTATGGATTCTATGCAATTCCATTAAAAAAGCTCAATAAATTGCATGGGGAAACTGGATTGTAGTATTTATATTGGAAAGAAAAGGCTGAAAAATAGGCAAGAAGGAAAATTATTAGAATGAATATTCATTAAGACCATAAATAAATTGAAAAACCAAGACATAAAATAGGAGGAGATATTTGCAACACATGCAACCAATAACCTTATAACTGAAAATAATAGCTCACTCTTCCCTCTTGCTCCTACTTTCTCTCTTACAAGACAAACTATATGCTAAAAAACAAAAACTTCACTGCCAACCCATAGCAGTCCTATAGGAGAGAGTAGAACTGCCCCTGTGGGTTTCGGAGATGGAAATTATTTGTTGTTGTTGTTGTGAGGTGCCATCGAGTCAGTTCTGACCCGTAGCCAACCTATACGCCGCAAGATGAAGCACTGCCTGGTCCTGCACCATCTTCACAATTGTTCCTGTGCCTGAGCCCATTGGTGCAGCCACTGTGTCCATCCATCTCACTGAGGGCCTCCCTTTTTTTCACTGCCTCTTTACTTTACCAAGCATGATGTCTTGGGACTGGTCTGTCCTGACAACATGTTCAAAGCATGTAAGACAAAGTCTTCCCATTCTTATCTCTAAGGACACTCTAGGCATGTTTCCACAAAAGGATAGATTTGTTTTGTCTTTTTGACAGTCCTTAGTACTTTCAATATTCTTTGCCAACACCATATGCATCGATTTTCCTTGGGTCACCCTTAATCAATGTCTTACTTTGACATGTATATGAGGTGATTGGAAATAGCATGGCTTGGGTCAGCCACCCCTTAATCCTTGCTTTTCAATACTCTAAATGGTCTTATGCACATCAAATTTACCCAATGTAATCTGTTTTTTGATCTCTTGACTATTGCTTCCATGAACATTGATTATGGATCCAAGCAAGACAGATACTTGGCAACTTCAATCTTTTCTGCATTTATCACAATGTTACCCATTGGTCCAGTTCTGAGGATTTAGGTCTTCTTGACATTGAGCTGTAATCCATCCTGTAGGATACAATTGTTGATCTTCATTAGCAAGTGCTTCATGTCTTCCTCACTTTCAGCTCGCGAGATTTTGTCACCTGCATATTGCAAGTTGTTAATAAGCTTTTTGTGGCAGTTACATAATTTCATGTCAACTTTAAGATACATAAATGTTTAGGGGTGGAGGTTAGCTGTCAATCAGGTCACAGTGTGATGGTGACTCCTTGTGAGCATAGCCTTCTCATAAGGAGGGCCCTGGGAGTCCTCCCCCCCCCCCCACTCTGCCTTCCCCTTCCTGCTGGCTGACCCTGGTGGCTGCCAGAGCCCTGGAGATGTGTCCACTGCCATTGGATCCACAACTTGGCACCCACCAGTCTGTGCTATTATTGACTTCTTAATCATGTCACTGTGTGAGTCTGAGAAGAGACTTACTGCATTAGTATCATGCTTATGACTTGACTTGGATGGGGCTGGGATGTTTTTCTGATATATAATTCTTGATATGAAGCTCTTTCTTACACATATATGAATGTCACTGGATATCTCTATTTAACCCAGCCTAGCACACTGTGTTAGTCCGGGTAAACTAGAGAAACAAATAAATACGCATATGACTAAAAGAAAGGGGTTTATATACAAGAGCAATTGAATATTGAGAAAACATCCCAGTCCAGATCAAGTCCATAAGCCCGATATTAGCCCATATGTCCGATAGTAATCTATAAAGTCCCAAAACAGATTCCCAAAACACATGCAATGATGCCAAACACAGGAAGATCACAGGTCAGCGGTAGGAAGTTTTGGGATCCAGTGGTGGTGTAAGCATCTCAGCACTGGAAGGGGTCTCTATGTGGCTTCTCTGGCTCCACAGGTCTGGTTGTATCAGGGTAGGTCAATGTGGCTTCTCCAGCTCCCTGGGCATAGTGTCATGTGACTTGTCAGTACAGCATCATCTCAGGGAGTGAGCTGAGGGAGAGATTTTTGTCAGCGAGGATTTCTCACAGGGACTGAGCAGAGAGAGAGATGTGTTTCCCGCCTCCACAGAGGAAATACCAGGAATTCCCAGAATTCTCAGGAGAAGGCCATGACCACACAGAGGACTCATTGGCTATGATCCGATTGACAAACTAGACTCCACCCCTTCACTTGTAATCCTCTCAAATCCCAAATTGACATGAGATTGTAGAGCTAGCACACACACCTTCCTTTAATCCTGATGCTAAACTCTTCTTCATATAATCCAGCTTCTCTGATGATTTGCTCAGTGTACAGACTAAATAAGTATAGTGAGAGGATGCAATCCTGACACACACCATTCTGGATTTTATTTTCTTTTATAACAGTTTATTGGGACATAATCCACATATCATACAATTCAAGAAGAGTTGTACAATCAATTTTAGAAGATTTTCTTCTTTCTTATACTTCTTATAATTAGCTCCCCATCCTCCCAGCTTCCCTTGCTGGGCTCCCAAGAAACCACTAATCCAGTGATTGTCTCTATAGATTCACCCATCCTGGATTTCATATACTGAACACCATACAAAAACAAAGAATCAAAAAAGCTAACAAGAACACAATAAAAGAAAGAAAACCCCCAGTTGAATAGAAAGCTGAAAATATTAGAAACCAGAACAACTTTAAAATGGGTCAAAAGGGAGATCAAATGATAAGATGTTAAATTTTAGCCTAACTACATCTACCATAGCCCACTTTCCAGTGTACTCTATATGATAGCAAGTCTATTCATATACCTGGTGTATGCTCAGAGGAAAATCACTGGATGGTTAACTCACTCTTTCCCTTTCATTTGAAAAAATAATGATGTAACCCTTAAAGAGGTGAAAATCGAGATAAAGAGATGTTCCATTTTAACTTGGCGGCATCTACAATGAATGTCTCTACAGTCCTATGTGACACAAGGCTACGCACATCCCTCGATTGTGACCAGAGGGAATTCATTGGAGGCTTGCTGTACGTGTGGATCCTGGAAATGGATCTGGGCTTCCAGTGTCATCCACAGCCTTCTGTAAAACAGGTGTTCACGATTTAAGCTTTGATACCATTTCTTCCTTTGGATTTGAATTATATTATTTACCTTCCTTGAATCTCACAGACTGGTGTGCTTCTTCCATGTGGACTTATTGACACTTTACTTAGATAGCTGCTTGTTTGAAGACAAACTTTTTAGACCCCAGACGCCATCTAGTTTCTTCACTTTACGTCAGCACCCATATCTTCAGTTATCTCTTCATGAGAGCGAGTATCAAGCAATGCCATGTTCTTAGATTGAGGATAGAGTTAAGTGTGAGCCCCAAATCAATTTCTTTTCTTGGTTTTAAACCTTCAGTACTCCCTTGTTCTGTCTGCACAACTGCCTCCTGATCCCCACACAAGTTCTGCAGGAGCTCTGCAAAATGTTCTGGAGTTCCTGTTCTTCTGAAGATTATCCGTATTTTATGATCCACTCATAACATACTCAAGTTCCTTGGCATGATCAATAAAGCACAGGTAAGTCTTTCTGGAGTTCTCTGCTTTGAGCCAAGTCTATCTGACATGAGCAATGATGTCCCTTTTCCCACATCCTCTTCTGAATCTGGCCTGAACCTTTCTCAGCTCCCTGTCAACGTGCTGCTCCAACTGTGATTGGATGATCTTCAGCAGAATTGTCCTTGCATGTGATATCAAGGATGTTATTCTATAGGCTGAGCATTTTTTCTCTGCACTGCAATATGTACAAATATGGATCTCTTCCAGTCAATTGTCTTCCAAATTTTCTGTCATGGATGAATGAGTGCCTCTACTCCTTCATTAGCTTGTTGAAACCTTGCAGTTGTTTTTTTTTATCATTCCTGGGCTTTGTTTGGGGCGATGGCTTTCAGTGCAGGTGTTAGACTTCTTCCTTGAGTACCACGGCTTCTTGCTCGCATGAGATTTCCTGACTTGGTGGCATGTCAGCCAGTTAGGTTGTGTTTGTTCGTTTTTGGACAGTGATTCTATGTATTCTTTCCACCTTCTTTTTATGCTTCCTGTATCATTCAATGTTTTGTCTATAGGTTCTTTCAATATAACGACTTAAAGCTTGAATTTTTCATGAGTTCTTCCAGTGTAAGACATACTGAGAGTGTTATTCCATTTTGTTTTTTCAAACTCTAGGGCTTTACACATTTCATTGTAATTACTTTGCCTTCTTAAACTGTCCTTTGAAATTTTTGTTCAGCTCTTTGGCTTCATAACTCCACACTCCCCCATCCCATTTTCCTTAGCTTCTCTGTGATTAACAGCAAGTTTCAGAGTCTCTTGTGGCACTACTTTGATTTTTCCTTCTTTTCTGTCTTTTTTTTATTATCTCCCACTGCTGTTTCCAGCAGGTCTTTATTCAGAATAAGCTGTCCAAAGACAACTTCCCAGGGCATCACATGGAAGTGTTTATGCTGCTGGCTTCTTTTCTGCCGGCTGCTTCTTCTCAGCAGCGGGCTTCTTGCTAGCTGCAGCCTTCTTTCCTGCCACAGGCTTTTTCGGCTTCTTCACCATGGCTGCTTCCTTGCCTCCTTTCTTCCCCACCAGGGGCTTCTTGCTGGGAGCTCCCTTCTCATCTGATTTGACCTCTAATGCTGCTTCCGCCTTAGTCACCCTGAGCTTGTGGTTGCGGGCTTGCCGGAGAACGGTGTTCCTGCGCATGGTCTTTGCATATGGATTAAGCTTCAACATAATTCTCCGGTTTCTCAGTGGGTTCTTCTTCAGGACTCTGCGATGAATCTTCTTGCGTGGTGCTGGGGGGGGGGGTTCTTTGAATCTCAGGGCTTTTCAAGATTCTGCTAAGGTCTGTGTCGGTCATCTTGTGCATGGGGAGGTTACAGCTGCTCTTCAGGGAGGCGGCTTTCCTCCAAGTGCCATAGAGCTCATCCAACTTGCGAAAGGCACCTTCAGTCCAAATGCAGAAACGCCTCACATGCCCACCAGGAGCAAGTTTCAAAACGTTCAGTTTGCTGACATTGAGCAGAGTAGACATTGAGCAGAGTAATTCCAGGGATGTTCCTGAAGGCCTTGATGATACCATTGTCTTCGTTGAAGATAATGCTTGGTCCCATGCGCTGGATCCGCCGAAGGTTCCTCATTTTGCCCTTGCCCGCTCTCATTCTCTGAGAGACATCAACCTTGATATCATTCCAGGCCTTAAGTTTCTTAAGAAGCAAAACTGCCTCTTTGGTCTTCTTGTAGCTTTCTACTTTGTCTTCAACCACCGAAGGAAGTTCAGGAACTTCCTTAATACGATGACCTTTAGACATGACGAGGGCGGGCAAGGCAGAGACACCTTTTCTGTCTTTTTAACGACATTTGTTTCTTCATGAATGATGGTCTCCATGTCCTCCCACAGCTCATCAGATCTTCTGTCATTAGTGTTCAATTTGTCAAACATGTTCTTGAAATTCATGTGGGATAGACTCTTGTGAACTTGTTTCATTTTTCTTCAGTTTCAACCTAAACATACATATAAGTAATTGATGATCTGCCCCACAGTCAACCAGTGGCCTGATTTTACCTGCTTATATTGATGTATAGATGTAGTCAATTTGATTTCTATGTATTCCATCTGGAGAAGTTCATGTGTGTATTCACTGCTTTGTGTTACTGGGGTAAAAAAGTATTTTCTATGAAGCAGTCTTTGGTCTTGCAAAATTCTATGCTGTGGTCTATAGCTTTATTTCTATTTGAACACTTTATTTTCTAACTATTGTTGCTTCCTCTATACTTCTAATATTTGCATTCCAATCACCAATAATTATCAATTCATCTGATTGCATGTTTGATCAGCTTCCTTCAATTACTTCATTACTAAATTTCAAGGTGGGTGCACAAATTTGAATACTGGTTGTATTGATTGGCTATCCTTGAAGGCGGATAGATATAATCCTATTACAAACAACAAGATAGACCTTGATATATCAATTTTGTCGATGAAAGCAATTCTATTTAATCTTGTTTCATTTCCTACATAGTAAACTATGTGATTTTTCTGATTTGAAATGGCAAGTACCAGTCCAATTCAGCTAACTAATGTTATATCGATATCAATGTGATATGATATCAAAGATATCAATATGCAGTCCATTTAATTTTTTATTTGTTTTGTTTGTGATGAGCTTGTTTGTCATTAAAGACTCCAAATCCATTTCAAAATTACTTTTTCTCTTCCTCTCTATCTTTTTTAAGTGTTCCATTATATTTTGACCACTTCCAATTTTCATAGATTCATACTTTGTATGAGGAGCTCTAATGGTATAACAGTTATGCACTGAACTGATAAACAGAGGTCAACAGTTCAAAACCCCAGCCAGCTCCTAGAAAGAAAGTTGGGGCTTTCTATTCTGATAAACGATTACAGTATAGGGAATCCACAGAGGCACTTCTAACCCTGTCCTATAGGGTTGCCACGAATCAAAATAGACTCAATGGCAGTGAGTTTATACATTTCAAGTTCTGATTAGTCATAGATGTTTGCATCTGTTTCTTCCCACCTTGAGTTGTGCCCAGGATCAACTGATGATCTCGAAGGCTCCACACTGGCTTTATTCCATTTATGTCACCATGATCAGCTCTACTTTTAAAAAGGAGCTTCATCAGAGTTATCAGTGAGAAAATTGGGACAAATATAGATGTCCTAGTGCATGGACTAAGCAGGCTATCCGAGATAAAAAGGAAACACACTCTGTGGAAGACAAAATAGATGAGTGGAACCTACTAAAAATAAAACACTCTTCACCACATTTGCTTATGCGCCCATTTTGTCTTCAGCGATCATTTCAGGGAAGGTGACCATCACAGAATGCCAGGTTATTAGAACAAAGTGTTCTTGAATTGAGGGAGTACTTGAATAAAGGCACATTATCTGTCTGCTGACTTAATATTTAACATAGAAATATATGTACACAGATCTATATCCCTATCATTATATATAAATAGATTTACATATACACATGCCTTTGCTTCCTAGTTCTTTCCTCTATTTCCTTTTATTTTTCTCTTTTCCCATTATCATGTTCAGGCTTCATCAGGTTTTGGTAATTCCTCTCAGGTACATTGCCCTTGATCAAGCTGCACCAAGCATCCTATGCCCTCCTTGCCATCGAGTTTAAATCACTTGTTGTTCCCTTTTCCTTGGGTTTGTTGGCACCCCCCTCCTTTCCCTCACCTATAACTATCAAAAGATATAGCATCTGGGGTCTTAAAGGCTTGAAGATAAACAAGCAGCCATCTAGCTGAGAAGCAACAAAGCCCACATGGAAGTACATCAACCTGTGTGATCATAAAGTGTCAATGGGATCAGGTATCAGACATCAAAGACCCAGAACAAAAATCATATCAATGCGAATACCCAATGCCCATCTGTAAAAAATTTGGACATCCCTTTATAGAAGGGTCACAGGAAGAGATGAGCCAGTCGGGGTGCAATATAGCACTGATGAAACATATAACTTTCCTTTAGTTCTTTAATGCCCCCCCCACCACCCTCCAATGTCATGACCCCAATTTTACCTTACAAATCTGCCTAGACCAGAGCATGTCACAGGTACAGATAAGAACTCACAACATAGGGCATCCAGGACAGATAAATCCCCCAGGACCAATAATGAGAGTAGCAATACCAGGAGGGGAAGGGGAAGGTGGGGAAGAAAAGGGGAACCAATCACAATGATTGACATATAACCACCACCCTGGAGGATGAATAACAGAAAAGTGGTTGGAGGGAGACAGCAGTCCATGTAAGACATGATAGAAAAAAAGAAGTATAAATTATCAAGGGTTCATGAGGGAGGGAGGAGGAGGGCGGCAGAAATGATCTGATACCAAGGGCTCAAGTAGAAAGAAAATGTTTTGAAAAGGATGATGCAACATATGTACAAAGGTGCTTCACACAATGGATAGATGTATGGATTGTGATCAAAGCTGTAAGAGCACCCAATAAAATAATTTCTTAAATAAATATATAAAACACTAGTGTACATTAAAAGACGTAATTAAAAGAGTAAAACAAGGTGGACACCTGCCCCTCACCCCAGAGGACAGCACATAATCTGCAGATCCTGGAGAGAGGCATGTCTGATCAGAGCACACTGGAGCAAATGAAGGGGGAGGAAGAGAGATTAGAGCACATCCTGGCCCAACATGCCTTGAGGACAATATTCCCGCTCAGAGCAGCCAATCCACAGAGAAGACCACATGGCCGGCCCCACTATGAGACAAGACATTCCTCACTGACCCATAGTCCAACAGGGGTCAACACTAGAGACACAGTGTGGGAATTGCACCCAATCTGTTCCCACCACACCGAGGCAAAACACTAAGGGGGTGAAACAGAACAGCAAGGAGAACAGAGCAATGAAGTTACCAGGGAATACCAAAAATAGACTTTGGGGCCAGGACTTTGCCCCCAACAGACTTGACCAGAAAACACTCCTAAAGGTCAACAAACAGTCCTTGAACTAACTACAAACTTTTCTTTCTTGTTGTTGTATTTGTTTTGTCATTGGCTTGTTGTCATTGGTGTTTTATTTTGTTGCTTGGTTTTGCTCTGTCTTGGTTTTGTGCATGTTATTATCTCCGCAGGTCTATCTAAATAAGATAGGCTGAATGTACAATCTGGAGGAGAAAACAATGGGACTGATAGTTCCAGGGGAACATGGGAGAGGGGGAGGTGAGGGAAAAGGAAGTGGTGTTAACAAACCCAGGGACAGGGGAACAACAAGTGATCCAAATTGGTTGTGAGGAGAGTGTAGGAAGCCTGGTAGGGTGTGACCAAGGGTAATGTAACCAAGAGGAATTACTGAAACCAAAATGAAGGCTGAACATGATAGTAGGACAAGAGGAAAGTAAAAGGAAATAGAAGAAAGAGCTAGGAGGCAAAGGGCATTTATAGAGATCTAAATAAAGCATGTACATATGTAAATATATTTATGTATGAGGATGTGGAAATAGATCTATGTGCATATATGTATAGACTTAGTATTAAGGTAACAAATGGACATTGGGCCTCCACTCAAGCCCTCCCTCAATGCAAGAATACTTTTTTTCTAATACATTGGCATTCTATGATGCTCACCTCCCAACACGATTGCTGAAGACAAAGCAGGTGCATAAGCAAATGTGAAGAAAGCTGATGGTGCCTGGCTATCAAAAGATGTAGCAGGTGGGGTCTTAAAGGCTTGAAGGCAAACAAGCAGCCTTCTAGCTCAGAAGCAACAAAGCCAACATGGAAGAAGCACACCAGCCTGCATGAACACAAGGTGCCGAAAGGATCAGGTATCAGGCATCATCAGAACAAAATATCATATCATTGTGAATGAGGGGGAGTGCTAAGTGGGGACCCAAGGCTCATTTGTGGGCAACTGGACATCTCCTTACAGAAGGGTTGCAGGAAGGAGATGAGCCAGTCGGGGTGTGATAAAGCAAGGATGAAAAATACAACTTTCCTCTCGTTCCTAAATGCTTCCTCCTACCCTACTATCATGATCCCAATTCTACCTTACAAATCTGGCTAGACCAGAGGATGTACACTGGTACAGAGAGGAACTGAAAATTTAAGGAATGCAGTGTGGATGATCCCTTCAGGACCAGTGGTGAGAGTGGCAATACTGGGAGGGTGGAAAGAGGGAAACTGATTATAAGGATCCACATGTGACCTCTTCCCTGGGGGATGGACAACAGAAAAGTGGGAGAAGGGAGACGCCGGACAGTGTAAGATATGACAAAATAATAATTTATACCTTATCAAGGGTTCATGAGGTAGGGGGGAGCAGGGAAGGAGGGGGTGAAATGAGGAGCTGATGCCAGGGGCTTAAGTGGAGAGCAAATGTTTTGAAAATGATGAGGGCGATGAATGTACAAATGTGCTTTACACAATTGATGTATGTATGGATTGTGGTAAGAGTTGTATGAGGCCCTAATAAAATGATTAGAAAAAAGAGTAATAAAAGAAAGCTCATAGACTGGGAAAAGATGTTTAGCAGCTATATAACATACAAAAATATGAATTACTTAAAACATACAGTATTTTACAGCCTCCAACAAGAAAAAAAACTAAAACCTTCTGAGGTCAGAAAAGACCTGAACAGACAATTCACAAAGGATGACCCTTGAATGGTTAATAAACCCACGGGAAAATGTTCCCACTCGCTAGCCATCCAGGAAATACAAGTGAAAACAACCATGAGTGACCAGCTAACACTGGTAACTGCAGCCAAATTAAACAACCCGAGAACAACATATTGCCTTCGACAGTGGCTGTACATATTCACAAGCCCACCAGCAGTGGATAAGAATTCCAATTTCACCACGTCCTCTCCAGTCTTTGTTGTTCTCAGATTTTTTTAATTGGGCTACAGTTTGTTCATGGTAGTGTGTATTTCAGAGGTGCTCTGTCATCGGGATCACCCTCTTGAAGTTGTTATATGTTTTTCTGTTTCTCGGTAAATGAAATCCAGCATTGGTGAACTTATAGGGACAGCAAATAGAATAAAGGGTTTTGATGTGTATGTGTGTGTGTGTGTGTGTGTGTGTGTGTGTGTGTATGTACAAGGATGATGATGAGTTAAAAGGGAGGCAAAGTCAAGGAGTCCAGGAAGAAAAAGAATGTTTGGAAACTGATTGTGGAAGCAATTGTACAATTCTGCTTGACATGATTGAACTATGGAATGATGATATATGTATTAACTGCAACTTAATTATAATTTTTTTAAAGAACGGAGGTACTCTTCAGTTACAGTCCAAGTGCCTTCTGAGCCGACGTTTCATCCTCTGGCACCATCTCCAACCATGCTCTGCTTTGATTTTTTTAGGCCTTCAATACCTGACAATGTTTCAATGCTTTGCATATTTCCTCTGAAGTGGGCAGCTGATATTTTTTCTTCATAGTCTGTTCTCGGTCTGGAAGCTTTGCTGAAACCTGTTCATTCTGGGTGAGCCTGTTGGCAAAATCCAAGTACCAGCGACATAGTTCCCAGCATCACAGCCACACGCAAGCCACCACAGTATGACATTCTGACCGACACGTGGCGATGTCGCTCTTTATGGGAAGAGAAAGCCTCATCTTTCTCCCATATACTCTAGGTAGACAATACCAAGGAGCAACCGACAGGGACAGGAATTTCAGAGGAGATGTAGCATTTATTTTATTATTGTTTGGACCCTGGTAGTGAAAACAGGGAAGCATTTGACTCTTAGCCAAAAGGTTGGCTGTTTGAATCTACCCAGAGGGGCCTCTAAAGAGTCATCTGCCAGTCTTCTGAAGTCAGTCCTGGAAACCCCTGTGGACCTAGCGTTCTCAACCTGTGGGTCGCGACCCCTTTGGGGGGAGTCAAATGACCCTTTCACAGGGGCCGCCCAATTCATAACAGTAGCAAAATCACAGTTATGAAGTAGCAACGAAGACAATTTTATGGTTGGGGGGGTCACCACCCATGAGGACCTGTGTGAGGGGGCCGGGGCATGAGGAAGGTTAGGAGGCATGGCTGTAGACACGGTGCACAGGTCTATGCTGTACACATGAATTGCTGTGAGTTGGAACTTGATGGCAACTAACAGCAGCAACAGTAGTTTATAACTATTTTAAAATATGTTATAATTAACTCATTATCACATAGAACGTTTTTCTGTTACAAACGGTGTTATGAGCTAATATAAAACTGTAAAAAGCCTGAACAAGAAGTGTCGCTGCGAGTCATGGCCCGAGCAGCGGCAGGGCTGCTCCGCTGAGTGGTGGCTTCCTGTGACGGAGCTGGGTTTGTTAGAGCACCTTATCTTCAGAATAGCGTCTAGCAAGGCCACCCTGCTTCCTTCCTCTGGGTCGATGCCCAACAAAGATCTCCTGAGAGTAGCTTCACTTCCTGTGCATGAAGAGAAACCGAGCTGCTCAAGAGAATCACAAGCGTGTGGCTGTAATTGTCATCCTTCTTTGTCGTTTTTAACTTCTATACATGTCTTTTGTGAGTTTGGTCACCACACGGCAGCGTCTCTTAGAAGATTAATTCATAACAAGCCAGTGTTTCTCATCAGGAAGAGTAAGAGTCTGATAACAGCCATGGGGCCCCTTCTGAGATATTGCAAAATAGCCCGCCTCTTTCCACATCAGAGCTTTAAGCTTTTTCTCTGATGAAATCCTAGCATTTTCATACAATGTGAATTTCTTCATGGAAAAAATAGACTATCAAGGGAATATAGTTATTTCGGTTCCTGTATGTATGTTTTATTTTGAATAAAATAAAAATTAATTTCTGGGAAATGAGTCTAGATGATGTTGCCTTTGTTACACACACTTTCCTAGAATCCCTAATTTTTTTACAATAAGCATTGAGCACTTTTACAATAAAGAGCATCACCTATAGCGCTGTCTTCAGATGAAAATCGTGATTCTAGCAGCAACAGCGTTCTTCACTACCAACCTGGTGACCCATCCATGCAACCCTCTGCATATCTCCATGTTTGCATTTCTTGTCAGCCAAGCTTCATGATGACTGTTGGCTTCGTTTGTTGCAAGTGAATTGATTGCAACTCATGGGGCCTCCATTAGTTTTTTTGCATAGATCTGCCCCATAAGGTCACTCCATTGACCAGTTTGCTTTCTCCTAGAAACAGCGAGAAGCTCTCTGCCCTGAAATGCCCTGTCCCCTTGGAGGGCATGGGGAAGAACCTGGCTGGACTGTGTTCTCTGATGATCTGGGTAATAGAGGAATAACTCTTCATATGTGGGTTTGGGGAGGTTCAGGGAGGACCCCAGAGCCTGAGCAAGGCAACCACAGTCAGAGAGCTAGGGGCCCATGAGCCAGCACATCTGCATAAGAAACGGGGGAATACCTACATGTGTTAGAAGAGAGCATGTCAACCCTGTAAGATACAGCTGCCTCTTTTATAACAAATATTGCATAGTGCACCCCTAACTCAAGGGAAATATTTAATGTGCATGAGCGTTAAAAATCAATACAATATCCTGAATAAAATATTAAAAAGGACCAAAAGGAAAGTCACTTTTATACCACATATATCACTGTATAAACCTAGGCATCGTGGTGATATAGTTACATCATACATAGAATACTGCAAACACACTAGTTACAAATATAGACCAATAGAGATGTGTTGGTTTTATAGCTTAAATGCCAGTCTTGCAATTTTCTAAAATCTCTAAATCTTAATTTACACAGTGGCTGTAATCATGGGATATTTAATGTTTATTAAAAACCATGACCAAGAAAGTACTTTGAATATAGATGTAAAATGTAGTGAGGATCTGGAACCAGAATAATAAACATGAATGCCCATGTTTAAACTATATAGATTAAAAGATAATCTTTCTTTGTATGAAACTGTTCAGGTAATTTTAGGATAGTATAGTATGTCTCAAATCCCAAGTCCTTACCTCTTTGCTTCTAATCATGTTGAAAACAGAGCATTCCATCTTCCATAAACTTCCAAAGGCCTGCTGGGGTGGGAGAGAGGGATGAGGGAATAGCTGCCCATTGGTCTACCATCTCCAACCTCCTCCAATGTAGCCCTACGGTGAGGCCAGGTTAGGTGTTCTCATGACTCCAGCTGGGCAGTGATCTTTGTTTACATGGGTTGATAAAGAGTTCAGCCATACAATTGGGTGTTTTCTTCAACATTTGAGATACATACAACTGTGGCCCCCAAATTTCACTTTTAGGAATTTATCCTTTACTTCACCCAACCAATTATATGCATAAGCAATGGCTGAAATTATGTAAGGCACACTGAACAGCAAATGCATCTGGTAAAGATTTGGGAGATGTGAATACAGGCTGGGTGCTCTTATGGATGAAGTATGCGCCCCCCTGCCCAAAATAAGCTGAAGTCTGAAATGTTGGTCTTATGAATGTGATCGTATTTGGGAAAAGGGTCTTTAAAGATGTTATCAATTTGCATGAGACCATACGGGAGTAGGGTGGCTTTTAATACAATCTGAGTGGTGTTTGATAACAGAGAAGAGAAACATAGACAGAAAGTGGTCTTGGGTCAATGAAGTTATGCTGTAACTGCCAGGCAAGGAATATGCAAGGTTACCAGAAACCAGGAGAGATAAGAAGGAATCTTCCCCAAACTTCTGAAAGAATATGTTCCTGCTGATACTTTAATTTCCCAGCCTCCAAACTGTAAGAGGAGCTCAGGGGTGCAACTGTGAAGCACTTGACTGCTAACCAAAAGGTTAGTAGTTTGAACCTATCCAGTGTCTCCACAAGAGAAGGGTCAGCATTCTGCTTCTGTAAAGATTGCAGCAAAGAAAATTCTGTACGAGGCAGCTCTATTTTGTCACATGGACTTGTCATATGTCTCAATGTCACCCAACAACAGCAATAACAGAACTGTGAGGAAATAAATCTCTGTTCTTATAAGTTATTCAATTTGTGATTATTTTGTAACAGCAGCCCTAGAAACGAATGCAAGGATTTTGTTTACTTTCTATGGTATAGTTTTTCTTTTACAATGAGCATGTCACCATGCTCATTGAGGTAGTAAGTTTTAGATAACATTTTTATTCAAAACTATTAATAAAGGGCTGACAAATTCGTGACCTGCTTCAAGAAGTCCAATAATGGAGCACAATCGTCTCCACCCATTACCGTGCCAACACTAACAGATGTTGCCTTGACCTTGGATCATCTTTGAATCATTTTTCAGTCGAATCAAATTTAAGAATCCACCCGTTGTCTTGGTATGCTCTTTCAGGAATATTTGTAGATTCATCCGTCTCCTCAAGGTCTTTTAGAACAGACCAGAAATTAATCAGGGACCTGCCAACACAGAATGTGGGAGGAGTTCTCCAGAGTTCGACTCTTGGGACTACCCTGTGAAAGCTGAGCACCATTATCACCTCCTATTAGGCTGTGTCAGGTCACGAGTTTCACACACCAGCTCAAGTTTCTCATGTTCAGTGTTTAAGGGCCTCTGAAAGCTCTAGGCAGAAGCCCTGGTGATGCTGTCAGTTAGGCATTGGGCTGCTAACCTCAAGCTGGAGATTTAGGCTAAGCTGCCCAGAAGGAGAAAGATGAGACTAATGTACAAATTTAGTCTCAGAAACCCAGAGGGGCCCTTCTACTCTGTCCTATAAGGCTGCTGTGAGTCAGAATTAAATCAATAGCAGTGGGGTAGTGGGAAAATATATAAATGTTCTTTAAAACTTTTCTTCTTTCCTCCTGCTCCTTTTTTCTTTCTTCTATCTTCCCTGCCTCTATTAAGTGAAGATAGAACTGAAAGGTGAAAGAAAATATTTTCAAGTACTAGAGAAGTGGCCTTGACATTAGGATTCTTCTCATAACAGATTATGATTAAAAACAGAGAACTGCAAAGTATTTAAAAGTGACACCAGCGAGGTTGGCCTTTACCAGTGGATCAATTCCTACCATTTTTCTTTAATAACCTCGACAATACAAAATATTCACATGGCTGGTTTTGGCTAGAGTTTTGACTGAGCTGATACATGAGTTCATAATTGGTAAATTATTATTAACTTTGAATGTAACTTCTTGCATGGAATTTCTATGTTCATTGCTGTTCTCCTGGCCTGAGAACCATCTACTAGATAGAAAAACAGTTGCTCTTAGTTTACTCAATGGCTACTATACAAAGAATGAGACTTATGCAAGCTTTAATGCTTTGAGGAATGTTTAATGTTTTGAAGAAAATAAACGCTTTAAAGAGAATGATACATCACACATTTTATAGATTTTTCTGCATAAGAAATCTATGTTGGGCCTGCTAATCACAAAAACTGAGGGTCACGCCTCCCAGCTGTTCCCCAGAAGAAAGGTGAGGCTATCTGTCCCCATACAGATTTCCAAAGCCTCAGAAACCCATCGATGGCCATTATGAGTCGACTTGATGGCAGTGATGTGCTGCTTTGAGTTGAAAAATAATCCCTGGGGGCAATAGTTTGTATTAGGGACTAGAACTAATTACAGGTGGAACAGTTCATTTGCCACCCTAGAGAGACATATGATCATGTCATAAACCAGAATTCCTTTCATAATACACATCATCCATCATCACACCCTAGCTAATGTGTATCCTTGATAACACTTTTATCAGCATGCCATGTCCTTTTATTTGGACCACAATAAAATTCTGATGCCTTTAAAGCTCGAGGATTCACAATTCATTCTACTTCTTGAAATGCGTAAGATAATTAAAATGGTCTCTCTAATAGGAAATAATCAAGGAATCATTAACACAAGCAAATTATTGAAATTAAGAAAAATGTTTCTCTTAAACCTTTCTTGAAACTTTTCAAAAGTGTTCCTACCTCTACTATTAGATTTTCTCAAAAAGTTTGCACATGCAGTAGGCCTGCTCACGTGAGTCCCATCTCCCAGATGTAAAAATGAGGCCTAGAAACAAACGGTGATGGCTTGGACCATGAGTTCTAGAGTTGGGGGTGAAAATCTAGAACCCTAGATGCTCTGCTCCCAAATCTCAGACACACTGCTTACATCAACAGTTCTTTAGGCATAGAAATAGAAAACAATATGACCATTTCCATCCTTCAGCGCTGTTGAAACAGTGAGGCCCAAACTGACCCTGAATCTGTAACATGTTTTGGATACAACCGACAAGATTACAGACTCACGGACCAATCATACACCCCATTGGTTTTTGCCAATTCTCATTTTTACTGGCAGGTGCATTTCGAGGACAAGCTAGGGAACTGCGGGGAGTAGATAATGCGGCCTTCTCAAGGTACCAGTCTATCCAGACCACAGTACAAAGCAGATGATCTACAGCATCTGTTTAGATGGGGACAGACAGCTAAGAAGTCACAGCTGAGCCCCAAGAAACCTTCAAAATGTGAGCACTTTGTTTACAAAGCAGCTGCCCGCCCTCTGATTTGAAAATTAAAAAGCCTCCAGCCAAACCATGGTCTTTCCCATATTCAGTACGGATGCAGCTCCAGAACCGCAAGAGTGTGTACAGAAGAACACAGCTATCGCTAATTGAAGGCCTCAGCGCCACACACCAAGAAGGGGGCTTTATGCAGATTATTTCTTTTAAGCCTCATAACCCAAAATGGATTGTCACTTCTTCTTTTTTTAAAGTTTCTACTTCACGCTAAAACAAACCAGGAAGAACACTTGGAAGAGTTTACTCAGAAGAAAGCTCAAGTGACTATTTAAGAGCTATGTCTTTTACTATTAAGTTTCTATTACTTGCTGTATTTTGATATGATAATACCACTGTTTGCCTTGGTTTTTTTTAAATGGAATGTTTAGACGTGCAATGTTCTGAAGCCTGTTTAAATGATAGCGTGTGATGATTTGGCAAATGTTTAATTAAGGGAAACAAAAGCCTTATTAACCTGTTTTCTTACTCCCTGTCTTTGCACTACGTGCTTGTTTATTATCTGTTAGAATACTCCTCATATGGCTGGAAATGAAAGGATGATCCATCTCCTCATTACTGATCCTCTGCTTGGTGATGAAAAACAAAACAAAACATACGGACAAAGGAAAAATGCCTTGCTGTCATTTCTCAGCCATCCCTGCCGCTGCTCAGCTGGGACGTTAGAGAGTGGGGCTTAATGAAATAAGGTGAGAAGGTGAAGGGGGGAGAGAAAAGGCCCTTAATTAGGGTGTGTTTCGTTATAGGGAAAGATCATTGAGGAGCCGCAGTGATTTCCTTTGTGCCTAGAAGATGAATACAATGCCAACCTCCCAAAGTCGAAGAAGCCCACCCTTTCTCACTCATTCATTCTCCACCCTGGCAACTAGCTTCTCCACCTAGAGCACTTTTGATGAAGTTTCATTTCTGATGTGGGAGTGAAACAGAATCTCATTTCCCATCACAGGCCTGTCACGTGGCACAGAAGAGCCGCTGGAAGGTCGCCTGCATCCTTTGTTGGAGCAGCTCAGGAGTAAGCATTTCAGACCTCCAATCCCGGATGACAGCGCCCTAGCCTGGGCCACACGCTTACTGACACTTACCCTCTAGACTCTCAGTGATGAAGCAAATTCTCCTCTAGCCAGGCAGAGCCACTGAAAACACAAATCTTTTAACGCTTTAAGCTAGAGCCAATTACCACCATTAAACCTCTAAATCAATGCCCCAGATTAGCATGAAATCTCGGAGTCATAAAATCATTCTGAAAATGTCTTCCATGGGTGAGCACTCCAGCTCTGTGCCCATCATACCGTAAATACCAGAGGGAACACCAGAGCCACGCCTGGGCCGAACCTCCACAATTCTGAGAGAGTGAGGTTTTCTTCACCAGTTCCCAAACCAGGAAACCTTCATTCTCGTTCTTTGTGGAGCCGGACACAATCGACCAAGACAAGGGAAAGGAGGCTTGAAGTACAGCTCCTTCCAGATGGACAGTTTTCTCACCGAGGCAGGACCTGCTTCTCCAACGCTCTTTGCCCAGGGTCACTATTGACTCTCTGGCAGGAAGAAATTGAGATATTTCTTTGAAGTTGAAATATGCAGCCTGAACTGTGTTCTCATCTGCCACACTTCCCTGAGTGAATAATCTAAATTACACAGAACGGCAGTCAATTGGCTCATCACAGCCCAGTGCGAATCTTAAAAGGGCAAAGAACTGGAAAACAAGCAGCCTAGCCCATAGCTCTGCTGGGTCTAGCAGAGTCTGCTGAAGGGCGGTCAAGGTCTTTACCCAGAAGGCCATGGGTTCAGAGCCAACTTAGGCTTGTGGTGCCCCAGGACCATACAATGTCTTGTGCTATATTTATGTGCCCTCAACTTAATGTCCCTAATAGGTATGCTGACAGCTTGCGTTTGTCATTCTTGCTGTTTCTCTCAGGAGAGCAGTGATGACCAGCCACATGTGGCAACAAAGCCATTTCCTCCTCTAGACAGGCGGTCCTTGCAAAATGTGCACTCAGAGGTACCGAAGAAGGTCTTGCCCTCGCACTGTCTGTGTCTCTGGCTCTGTCCATTTACCAGCTTTGAGGGGAAAGCACAGCGGCGAGATCAGTCAGTCTAACAGTCTGATGAGCCCAGGACAGACTGGAATATGTAAAGATGTACACGCAGGCCCCGCAGAGCCGCATTTCCCAAACAACATAATAACTCATTCAGTCTCAACAATGTGGTGATAAAATGCCAGGTCACAAGTCAAATTTTGACTCCATTACTGAACATTATCCTTGCGGTATAACTGGAAAGTCGTACAATTCACCAGCTGTCGGGCTTCAGCTCCTGACACCACCACCACCACCCCCACCACGCAAACAACAACAGAATAACAGGCTAGCCAGCTACGGCTGTTGGGGTGATTTCTTGATTACTAGATTCTTAATGATTGTCTGGGTCCACACACAGGCCGCTTTAGCCAGTCACTCAACAAACAAACTCTCATAAAGTGGGATCTCAGGTTTCTGAATGGAATTTCAGAGAATTCAGTGTAAAATAATAATAATCTCAACTATTAAAAGAAATTTGTGATGACTTAGAAACGCTCCAGATAATTAGATTGCTCATATTGATGGGGGGTAGGGGGAGGACCCTACAGTTGGTATAGTAAGTTGAGATGGAAGTTTTCCAGGGCCTATCATGGGTTCCAGATTCAGAAAGCACCAAGGAGTTGTAGACCGGGCACGGGTTGGTGCACTGTCAGAGAGTACCCCAGGATATGCTGGTGTTCTCACAGACTGCCTTGCCACAGGAGAGGGTGACAGCACCCTGACGATCGATCCCCGGCCTTGCTGCTCTCTGAAAGATGTCCTCATCGCAGAGCAGGATCTGGAGCTGCCAACCCCCTTCCTTTTCATTACCAGCCAACGTCTAAACCCGTGGTTCTGTGATGGAGGTATTTCATGTCAAGCCGCCCTGCCACTTGGGAAATCAGAGTCTGGGAGGTCACAAAGAGGGCATAACTTTGCAGAGCATTCTGTCCTGCCATCACGTAAGCTAAGTGTAAAATCTGACAATGAAGACCCCTGAAACACAACCTATGTCCAAGCTCCACCCCTTCCTTTAGACGTCTAGACGGAGCTGGTGTCTGTAGGGAGGGGAGCCGGGCCGAAGAGGCGTCCCTTCCTCGTGACGAGCGTCCCCAAGCAGCAGCTTCATGTCCAATAGAAAACCCACATCTCTGCACCTATGGGCCACTCCTCTATTGACGTCCCTCACACCTTTACTTCTAACAGACTCCATCCACCTACCTAGTAGAAGCTGGATCAGTTCCACTGGGGACTGACTCATCAGATGACAGTTTCCTTGCTGGGGAAATGGGAGACATGGCTTGCTCTGCAGGACACAGAGCTTCGAAGTGGCTCATTCAAATTCAGCTTTCTGCTGAGAATTTGTACTCCTTCTCCAGATATTTTGGGACGGAGTCTACATGGTTAAAATGCAGATTATGATTCTGTGTATCTGAGGCAAAAAGACAAATTCTAAGCAGGAGGTCGAACCGGAACGAACCAGTTCGAAACGTTGCCAGAAAGTCTTTCTAAGATTTGGTCTAATATTCTCAAAAGGTTCTTGCCGCACTCCCTCCTCCAGGCCTTTAACCACCCGCTTCCTCCCCACCAATTTTCCTCCCTTCTTCAGAAGCTCGCTTTTAGTCCACACTGTGGGCTGGACTGGAGAGTGAGGGTGGGTACCGAGGGGCCAGGGGCGAGGGGCGAGGGGCGCAGGGCTAGGGTGGGCCCACATAGCCGGATTCAGGGCAAAATGCACCACGGGGGAGGAGAGTCTGGAGCCCGACCAAGTGCCCTCAGCTGGGCCCTGGAGGCCAGAGTTACCGCGACTCCATCAGGTGGAAACCATGTGGTCCTCTCCCAACCTGCCCAGTTTACCAGCAATAAAGATGTCTAAATAACAACAACCGCCCCCCATCCCTGGGGGGGCGGGGGCGCCTGCTAGGCCGAAACAGCCGCTGGGGCTTGTTTGTAGGTTCGCAATTCACCATGATAAATGTAAAGACCAATTAAGGTTTGATCCGAGCACACGGGCGGCAGACGGTGGCTGATCGTGGAACCAATTAACGAGCATGTCCCCTAATTCCTGCCGCGGCCGCCTTGCGCACCGCGGATCCCCAGGCGCCTGCAGCGCCGCCCTCAAGCCCCGCGCGCCCCTGGTCCGGCCCCGGCAGGGGACATCTTCCCGCGGAAAGGTGCGAGGGTAGGGACCCCCCGGGCTGGTGGAGAGGGGGCGCGCCCTACTGGGCTGGGCGACTTGTCGCCCGCCGCCTCCGGAGCCAACTGTTGGCAGCCGAGGCTGGGAGGGCGAGGTGCGCAGGGGGGTCTGCGCCAGGCGCCCAGGGCGGGGGCTGCGGGGGCGGGCGAAGTGGCCGAGCGCCCAGCCGGGCAGTGCCTCGAGGGCGGAGGACAGGTGGCCGCGCGCCCGCCGCCAGGTATCTCAAGGCCCCGGAGCTGCGGGGTGGGCTCCCCGGGTTGCGCCCACCTCCTGGGCCGGGCGCCGCCACTGCCCGCCCGCCTTGGGCGCCTGTCGGGCGGAGGCGCTGGGCCTGGAGGCCGCGCCCCCGGGGCCGCCCGCCGCGGGGCCATCCCTACCCCCCCCTCCGCCTTTCGGGCTGCGCCCGCAGCCCCAGAAGTGACCCCCGCGCCGGACGTCGGAGCCGCGCGCGGGCACGGCGCGCGTGATTAATGGCCCCAGAAGTTGGGGGCGGCATTGGCACGCGCCCCTTCTTGACCCCGCCGGGGTGTGAGGGCATCTGGGAGGACAGCCGGGTCGTGACCGAGGGAGCCCCCCCTTACCCCCCGGGGAGGACAGCGGAGGAGGCGGAAGAGAAGTAGGTGACGCCGACTGGAGAGCCTGGTCCCCTCTGGCCCCGGGGCTGGCGTCGCGGTGAGCCCCCCGCGCCCGCAAAGTTTGGAGCCGCGGGCACCGTGCCGCGCGCTCGGTCCCTCCCCGCGCCGCTCCCTCGGCGGGGTCTGTGCCGCCGCCGCTGCCAGGGCAGGACAAAGGCTCATTAACACGTGATGGGACCGCGCTTCATAAATGGGACCCGAGCGCGAGCCAGGCAGAGACGGAGCGCGAGCAGGGCGCGGCGGCAGGCGCCCGGGCGAGCGGAGATTGGCAGCCCCTCGGCGGGCCCGGCGCGGCGGGCGACCATACCCAGCCAGGAGCCCCGTGCCGGGGCGAGGCTCAGCGGCGGCCAGCGCGAGGGGGGCGCCAGTCCCCCGTCGCCGTGGCGCCGGGCGCTGCAGGCAGGGGACGTGGCCGCGCCGGCGGCGCGCAGCGACTGACTTACTGACCGACCGACCGACCAACCGACCGACGGAGGCACACCCCGCTCCACCCACCCGGCCTCGCCCGCGCCCAGGCGCTGGCGCCGCCCTCCCGCCCGCCACTCTTGCTGCCACCCCTTCCTTCCCCACTTCTTTGCCGCCTCCGCCTCTGCTGGGCTCCCCCGGCGCCAGTGCCTGCCCCTGGCCCGGGCGGGGCGCCTCCGCTGCCCGCTGGGGTCTGGGACGCGTTTCGTCCTAACGGAGAGCCAGCCCCTGCTCTGGGCGACAGGTGCCGAGGGAGCGTCTCCCCCGAGGACTAGGGGATGTGAAGGGTAAGACCTGACGGAGTTGCGTTGAAGGATACTTTTCCCCCCTTCCGCCTCCCGCCCTCTCCGGGACTGACCAGTGTGGCCCCAAAGTGTCCTTCCTTGAGTTGTTATTCCGTGGGAGCGAATCGTGCGTCGATGTTTACTTAACGGTATGGCCCCAGCCTGTTAATGGTCACTTCTGAAGATTTCGACCATTTACTATTTCTTGAATGTGTGCGCACCTGGCTCTCGGTGTGCACTGATGTCTGTTTGGAGAGAATGTGTAATATGTGTGTTTGGAAACGAGGCGCTTGAGTTGATGCTTACTGCCTCTGAACCTTACCAGCAACTAAGTCTTCGCATAGAAACACATTGTCTATGCACCAAACCGTGGAACTGATCAAAGTAAAATACTACCTGTCATAGAAGAAAATGCATGCCAAATAATAAACTTCATATATGTGTGTATGTGTGTGCATATATGAATCAATATGTATGTAACTTTTCTTTGAAGAATAACGAATGTGCATTTAACTAATACCTAGATTTGAACGTTGATGGGGCCATTCAATTCAAAACTAGCCATTAGAACTTAACGATTAGATGAGTAAAGTTTATTTTTTAAAAAGACTTGTTCTGTTGCTAAGGCTATCAGGCATAAACGGATCACCTCCCGAATGCAAATGTGTTTGCTGCGCTAGACGTGAGACTGTCCTTTGACCATTCGGAAGTTTAAAAGCAACATGCATGTTTGTCATCCTAAGAGATTGTTTATCTCTCAAAGCTTTTAAAGTGACCGAGGAGGAAAGCAAAAATATTGAGTAACCTATTAACCGTTTTGCTTCCCATCTTTTCCCTTCAAATCACTGGCATTCTTGCCTTTGTTGTTGCTTGCGTGGTAGATTAAGCCTCTTCAGTATTGAACCCAAGAAAAGATCAGAATGGGTCTTCTGGGTTTAAAGGTGTTGAAAGAGATCTTTATTGGTTTCATAACTTCTCATTTGTATTGCAAGTGAATATCTTTTGAACAATGGAGACAAGGCAGTCTCCTGGCAGGAACTCAGTGGACATCTAGTATCCGTGGTGCCACCACTGACAGCAAGCTCTCTGCACACTATTGAGATGCTCAGACCAACCAATGTTTAAGGTTCCCACAGGGCTTTCTCTGATTTAAAGTGTTGCTTTTCTAATCCCACCCTACTGACAGTTTTCCAGGGAAGATATACGGATTGATTTTCTCTCTGTCTCTCTCTCTCTTTTCTTGGTCCTCTTCCCCCTCCCCCCTCTCTAACTCAGCTAAGAGCAATTTGATCAAAATAAGAGGCATATACACAGTTTCTTAAGTGAGATTAATGATTTCCTGACAATATCCACACACGAACAGAATCCACACACCCCCAGAATGCTTAACACACTACAGGCAGTTATTTAGCAGCATTGTAGCAAGAGGCTGGGCAAGAGGCTGGGCAAGAGGCTTAATGTTGGATGTGGTTTTAAAAACTAATCCATTTTAGGTCATCAGGAGAACTTACTGTAAATGAACTCTTTGTTTCAAAGATGCCTCCCACGTCAGGGGAAGAGAACTCTTAGATGAGACAGGTGTCAGGT
The DNA here is from genome assembly GCF_050624435.1 of Tenrec ecaudatus. NCBI lineage: Eukaryota > Metazoa > Chordata > Mammalia > Afrosoricida > Tenrecidae > Tenrec > Tenrec ecaudatus. Next base: position 86,188,037 of record NC_134536.1, read on the forward strand.
GTCGGTGGGGAGAGGGCTCATTGTGTTCCTGTCTCTGGAGATGAAACAATGGCACAGGGTGGACATGCCCAGTTTCAACCTCTCTACGACAAAAGTGCTATGTGCGCATATGTGTGGTTAGGAGGGTAAAGTGGCTGTATCCATACCCTCACCTTTGCATTGCATCAGTATGTCATATGTGGGGGAACACTGTGGTAGACTCCTGCAATAAGCCCTCGCTGATATTTTGAGGTTGGTGTAGAAAGTCATAATTTCTGGGGAAAATGAGGTCTTAACATTGGACTTGTGCTTGGGTTTGTTTGCTATCCACGTTTTTTTGTCTTTTTCTGTTACCCTTTCCCCAGGGACTGTGTTCCTCTCTGTCTCGCCTGTGAGATTGCTCTTCTCTAATAAGCCTAGCTGCAGGATCAGTGTGTTCTTTTTGGCATTTCAAAATGTTAAAGTAGTGAAATTGTTAAATGTTACCCAGATGAAGCTGCTGGAAATGATATTCTCCAAAAGGACCAGTAGCTTTGTGGCACATAGCAGTCTATTCCAAAGGAGAACTCCTTGAGTTGGTTTACCTATTTTCTCAAGAAAGAAGCAGCCCCATTGATTGTGTTGATAAGTATTTAGTATGCAGTGTCAGCTTATTAATTACTAAGGCGAAGCCTGGAAAACACTCTCAAAACAATCGAATGCCATTCGTCTTTGCTTTGACTCAGAACGAACATTAACCACCAGGCAATGTAGACAGGCTCCTTGGTTGCCTTGCCTATTGGTGCATGGAATTAGCATGGGGATACTTGGCTGGGTAAGAATAAACTATTATGAAATGGAACTTGTAATCGCAGTTTATAGTTCACCAGGCTTACCAAATGTTTCTTTGCAGAAAACAGTTGGCCTAATAGAGAAAGGGATTATTTCCCATAATTAGCTATCCAGGAATACTGCAAAAACAAAAACAAAAGCATAAAAGAGTAAGAAATAGAATTTGGAAATACCTAACAGCACATGATTAGTCGAATGAGATTTGGTTACTGCTTTTTGAATTTGGTTAGTGAGATGGAGCGTGTCCTTCAGGTTGCTGCCTGTTACGCTGGGGGTAATTATGTCAGCTCAGTTGCATAAAGCACACAGATGAGAGCTTTCATTCCCTGCTAGAAAGGATGCCATGTCTCCACCAGTGTAAGTCTGTTTCTTCTATTTTTGTATTCATCATTTTCTAATTGAGCTGACAAATAGTTAGAGTGAAACCAGCCTTCGGGTTTAAATTATTTATAAGTCTGTTTTGACTCAGAAACAACCTGGACCCAACATTGCTTGCAAAACTGTAGAGGCCGAGGTTTACATTCTGCATATCAAGGTTTCCAGAGATTGCAAACTCTGTGGATGTTTCTCTTAGTGACCGGAGATGGGTAAAGAAGTTAAAGAATAAGAAGAAATCAGTTCAGATAAACCAATCTGTGGACTTTCTATTAACAAAAATTTAACCACATTTTCCCCTCTGAATCCCCATCTCTTTCCTAATTTGTACCTATTGAATTTGTTTCTATAAAATCATTAACCTTGTGTTACTATAACCGCATGGATGCTGTTTTGTGAGCAGTGGGGGATTCAACACTTTGCCACTGGATTGCTATTTAATGCCTTCATAACAATTTAATTCACTTATCTATAATATTCTTAGATTAGATATGATTAACTTTATAATTCAAATCGATTTGGAGTTCTCCAAAATATTCTCTAGAACAAGAGGAACAAGGAATGTCATTCAGAAGACATAAAATTATGTACTGCATAATTTTAGGTGACTATATAAACATGTTCATACATACATACACATAAACAAACTTCTTCATAGAAGTATATCATCACAAAAACGCATAGCTATGTTGCCTTTATAAGTTGGAACCAGCAATTCTGATTTTAAATAAATGCCACAAGTTTGTGGAAATGTCAATGTTTAAATCAGCAGCTGTGCTTCAAGGGAAAGGGAAGTACCAACTTTGGATCAAAATAAGGCTGGTCTTGTTTTCTGGGACAGGTGGAAATTCTTTCCAGTCTCATGAATTCTATGTGTCTTATAAAGATGTCAGGATAGGTGTAAGCATATTCAATGATAGTTTTATGATCAATAGTGTTGGGTTGAACAAAATTTTCACCACAGGGTCCACACCAATTGGAAGGAAACATCCAAGTTTTTAATGTATCCCAAAGTGCATGTTAACATAGTTATATTTTCTATTGATTACAATTTATAATGCAATCACCAGTAAGTTAAGACTATAAGAAATTGATCAAGAAGAAGGAAAACATTGTAGTGTTTCCTCATTGTCTTTCTTGCTAAAATTTATATGATTTGATGACCTTCTGCCTCAAACTCACTCACCTAGATTATAAGTATGTAGGTGACATATCAGTAGTAATAGGTCAGAGCCATTGCATAAAGTAAGCAGTGTGATCACGTCTAATTCGTACCATAAAACATTTACTAAGCGCTTTCCTGGGTCATAGTTCTTCACTAAAGAGGGTGCCTCATGTTGACATACAGGTTCCTTACAATAGTTTTTCAGGAGAATTGCGTGTACAATAATATTCCTGCTGTAGTTTGCATGGCTGCTTTCCATATGTTTGCCACATAGATTGTTAAGTACTCATTTTAGAATTCTTTTTAGTTAAAAAAAAGTCATTTGGGTAGATTGTGGCAAGCAAGTCTCTAATTATTCTAAAGGCAATACTAACTGTTCAGAGAAATATTGAGGTTCAAACTTGAGTTTAGATGGGTTTTTGAGGGAAGAATTGTTTAGTCATCAAACCTGAGCCAGTGGGCCCGGTAGAGCCTGACATAGCAATTGTTGGGGGAAATACCAATCGTTCTCTTCGAGCCCCATCTGGAGAAATTTTCACACCTGTGCTTTCAGGACGTGTTCAGAGTTCTCCCCTATTTGTTTACTTCTTTTGTTTGGAGTATGTGTGCTGGAGATCTTTGTGTATTAGCTAACTCTCTTCAGTCCATTGTTCTCTACTGTTGGGTATTCTGTGTTTTAGAATAAGTTTTCTAACAGATTTTGTACATTTTGCAAAAGGGATTTAAGCTTCCTTTTCTCCTGACACAAATGGCAAATACTTTTTCCCTAAGAGTATAATATTTTAGTGTCTAATGTCTGAATTTTCCCATCCTTTAAAATTCCTAATTGTTCAGAGTTTGGGTTAGTTGAATGGAGATTTGATTATCACTAAAAGTCTCTTTAAAGGTGAGTCCTTGTTATTATCATAAACTCAAAGTAGCAGATTTCATTTCATTATTTTTCTTAACTTTGGAACTTAAAATGATAACCACTTTCTTAAAATGGACAACGCAGCATCTTGGTGGTTTGGGGTTTAAAATAAACCAAGAAACCATAGATTTGCAATGCAATCTGTTGTGGTAGCTTGATACACTGACAACTACATTCACAAACTGTACATGTTAGTAAAAACAAAATGACTCACAGCCATCGAGCCGTTTCTGACTCATAGTGACCCAGTAGGACAGGGTGGAACTGCCCCTGTGGATTTCCAAAATCCAAACTCCTTATGGGAATAAAAAGCCTAGTCTCTGCCTCATGGAGCAGCCACTGGTTTCAAACTACTGACCTTCAGGTTAGCAGCCCAACACATAAGCACTCCACCACCAGGCCTCCCTGCACAAGTTAGTAATATATTTAAATGTAATTGAAATATAATAATGTTGCATTTTTTTCAAAGTTCATGTTCGCAAGGGAAGGTGTCCCTCTCCCTTCATTGACTCCTAGACTCTTTAGACCACATCTTTAGAGAGGAAAATCGCCATCAATACTAGCTCTGCTAATTGAGTTGCAATAAGAAGTTTTGTGCCTTCATTGGTGGTATATTCTAGTATGTTGCTGTTGTGAGTTGCTAGGTGCCATGGAGTGAGCTCCAACCAAAGCATGGGGCCCTGGGCCTCAAGAAGGACCTCCTGCCCATGGTTTCTGTGCGTCCGTGCAGCCATCGCTGCAGCCACGGGGTCAGCCCATCTCCTTGCAGGACTTCCTCTTTGTTGCTGCCCACCGAATGTACCAAACATGATGTCCTTCCTAGGAACTGGCCTCTCCTTACATGTCCAAAGTATGTAAGATGACACCTCCTCATTCCTGTCTCTAAGGAACACTCTCGCCGTGCTTCCTCCAGACAGATTGGTGTGTCCTGTTCGCAGTTAATGAGACTTTTCAGATTCTTCTCCAGCACCAGCATTCAAATGCACCAATTCTTCTTAGGGTTCCTACCCAGTGTCCCACTTTCCCATGCATAGGAGGCAATTGCAAATGCCACTGATTTAGATCAGCTGCACTGCAGGCTTCAAAGAACAGTCAATACTCTAAAGAGCTCCAGGGCAGCACTGACTTTAAAACAGCAAATTTCTACCTTACATATGGAAATCTGTGCTAACGAGTTTATAGCACTGCTTGCAACTGGTCAAGAGATCACGGAAGATGCTTAACAGGTACACCAACATCAATCTGCCTAAAATATTTGGGTTTTATGCCATCATTGCTATTTGCTTTTAATTCAATTACATTTAAAACTAAATCAACTTTATTTGTTCTTTATAAAACTAAATGCATTGTTTATAAACTGGCCTAATTTAATGTCACTCTGAGCTGAGTATTTGCGCTCATTGCAGTGTGGCTGGGTACGTGGACCCGAGTTTCCACTCATTTCAGCCTGATTGCTACTAGAATTTGTACAGTGTGTCTAACTTTTGTACAAGTTGTGGTGAGGAAGCAGTATATATGTGAAGTAAAAGGAATACAAGATTGTTTAACACATAACCAAAGCAGGTAAAAGATTGTCCAAAGAATTTTGTGTCTTTTCATATGTGGGGAAATTGATTTTGGACAATATAGAACTCTTTTGGGAAATGACATCTAACTTCTGGCAAGCAAAAAAGAAAGCAAAGGAGCCCTTTGAATGATTTTAGTCCTCGACTAAGGAAACTAATTATGAGTAATGAGTAATCCATGGTCCATTTTTATTGATGAAATAATTAGGGAACAGTCGCCCAGAGTCATACATTTAAATGCTTTAAGGACACATTTCCATACTTATAACTTTTAGTATTTTTGAAAGATGCTGACCAGCTTTAAACAGTATAAGTAAATGCCATAGTCACTTGGGCAATTCCATAAGATAATTAACAGAAGAGCTGAATTATTTGGGCCTATTGCAAATTTTCCATTTTAGTTCTTTCCTGGGTTAATCGCCTGTGATACATTATTTTATGGTTTGAGGGGAAAGAAGATCCAGAAGCAAACACTTGCAAGTAGGAGAAAATAAACTGGAATGTTCATTCCTTTTGAATTTTCCTGCTCTGTTAGGGTACGTAATCAAGAGTTCCTTCAGCCACCGTCATTAAGTCAGTTCTCACTCATAGTGGCCCTATGTAGGTTCCAATCACTGTAAGTCTTTATGGGAGCAGACAGACAGACTCGCCTTCTTCCTGCAGAGCTGCTGGTGGACTTGATCCACCAACCTTTCATTAGCAGGCTAGTGTCTAACCCACAGTGCCATCATGGTGTGGAAAGAAATGGCTAGCTGGCCCGTGCAGCTTTGCATAGACGTGAGTAAAATTAAGGATCTTTTTTTATAGCTGAGTCCTGTGTCCGTACGTATTGTGTTGGAGGCTTTTCTTTGCCGGACAACGTAACAGTACGTTTTCAGGAAAAGTTCAGAGAGGCTTAGAATCGTAGACCGAAAACCTATGAGAGATGCCCTGCTCCTTATGCTTGTTTCCAGGCTGGACTGCAGTGTTCTATTCCAGCCAACTATAGCTACTTTGGTCTTGAATATCTCCAGTAGGGCCTACATGCTCAAGAGCAGGCTCCTTTTCCAATCCATTTCAATGGTTTACAAACCTACCCTCACAGTGTAGCATCCCGGGGTCGCAGAACTGTGAGGTGCTGGACCACTCTTGGTGGCTGGAACCCACCCAGAGACACCTCAGAAGATAGACCTGGAGTTCTGCTTCCCAACAGTTACAACTTAGAAAGCCTGGGGAGCAGTTTTGCGCTGCATGTATAGGCTCTGGCTGCTAACCACAGCTCATAGAATATTCTTTCTTCCTTCCTAACCTGACTTCTTCAGCTGAACTCGATGTCTTCTCTTTCCCTAACACCCCACATTTAGTCCTTTTGTGGACCTCAGTAATCTGTAGCAGCATTCTACATTAGAATGCATGAGAGTCACCTGGAAACTGTGAGAAAACAGTTACACCCAACTCTAGAGTTTCTGACCCAAAGATCTCAGATGGAGCTCAAGAATTTGCATTGTCCGTGAATTCTCAGGTAATACTGAAGCTGCTGGCTCAAAGACCATGTTTTGAGAGCCACCACTGCCCATGGGGTGAACCTGCACGAACTTTAAAACCACTGTGTGACTTCTCTCGCTGCTCTTGAAGATGCACACTACAATTTCCAGCCCACCACCACCTAACTGATTTCCCAAATCTTCACCATGCATTTTTCCCCAAAGCCTTTCAGCTCCACAGTTCAGTCTCAGAAATGCATCAGAGCATCCTTCTAATGGCTTGACCTTGAATATTGAATACAATAGAGTTACCTGCGTTTCCATGGCATAAACATTCAGTAGGTGCATCCAATTTGCATGCTAACTTCTTCATCAAAACTACACTTCCAAAGTATATTGTGCATTTCTTCTGAATTCTAATTCTTTAAGTTTTATATGTCTATAGTTATTTGCATCATGAAAACACATTTTTCTGTATATATCTTTCTTTGTTAGTATACTCTGAAAAATTTATATTTAACATGTCAGCTAAAGTACGTGATACATAGGACCTAGTTTTATTTATCTGTTTTATACAGTTTTAAAGATAATGTTTGGAGGGACACCTGGATTTACACAATGATGGACACCTTATTTTAAATTTTTTTCCAGTGAAAGCATGCTAGGGAAGAAATTAAATTATTCAGGAAGCTATCATGTCTTCAATTTGTAGGAAGTACTTGGACAAATACTCACTTCTCCTGTGAAATATTCCATTTTAGCTCCCATAATAATAGAAAACTATTTTCCATTCTTTTTCATCAGAGAGTTATGACCTGTGTTGGTGATTTTGTATTTGAAACATACAAAGCCAACTGTTTCATAAAATAGAAATGAGTTGAGTTTGCTATGAGCGTTGGTTGGGGCTCCTGACACCTCTCTACTATCTTTCAGCATCTTTAGCCATCTTGGCATAAACATATCATTTGTTTTCATAGACATACGTTCCTCTACTCATTCTCACGTTCTTGAGACAGAATTGCAAATACTCATAATTAATTTTTATTTTTCATTCTTTGCCCCAGAAATGCAATTAGAAATTTAGTTTTGGTAAGCTGTAGTAATAACTTTTGTCTTTTCCTTAACATATTTCCTTATTGATTTTTTAATTAACTGAGTTGTCAAATACCTCAAATGTTGTAGCAGGAGGAGAAATTGCCCAGTCAAAGCAAGAACTATGTCCACGGAGTAGACTAACGAATTGATTCCTGGGGTTACAGAAGCCACTCCACCTAGTGGTTGAATATTCACATGACTTCTCTTGACAGGCTGTTTGGAAAATACTCTTGCGTGTGGAGAAACTCATTTCAAAAAGATCAGTGCATTTAGGGGAAAGAAAATGTCCACTATAATAACGTTTTCATACAGTCGCTTTAAAGGTCTATCAACAGTCTGTAATTGGAATTCCTTAACAGCTGTGCACGTCACAAAGAGATTTTTAAATGTCATTGATATGTCACTAAGCAGGTTGAGTTATGGTACACACCCAGGCTGAACAAGAATTGGAATAAAAACTAAATATCTGGTCTTTTTCCATAAATTCCACTTGTCTAATTACTATGACTCCCATATTATAATGGATAAGAGATCCTACAGTCAATAATCTTGATGCTGTTTATATAATTTTTTTACATCTAGCCTTTTTCCCCCCAGATGGAGGTTTGTATGGATCAAGATTCATACAAATGAGCTATGTAAAGGAAAGTAACCCACATTTACAAGTCATTTTGTTAAGTTAGACCAGCCATGCTGCATACACACACCAACATTCATTTAGTAAACACGTATTGAGTACCAGCTCTGGGTCTGGAGTCAGGCAGAGGACACACAAGCCCATAGAACACTGGTTCTCAACCTGTGGGTCGCGACCCCTTTAGGGGTCAAATGACCCTTTTACAGGGGTTGACCAATTCATAACAGTAGCAAAGTGACAGTGATGAAGTAGCAACAAAAATAATTGTATGGTTGGGGTCACCACACCGTGCGGAACTGTATGAAAGGGGCGCGGCATCAGCAAGGTGGAGGACCACTGCCCTTGAAGGTGAGTTCCTGTCCTCAAGGCATTCAAGGTCGGAAGCACCTATGTCCCTTGGGAGAAGACCGCAAAGCATATATCTAAAGGGGATGTACTTTTCCTTGTTTAAACATCACTCTGCTATTATATGTTTTCATAACCGATTCCGTTCTGTCACCTGAAAGGGTGGGAGAGAGGCGAATGGAGAATCATTTTATTTGCCTCCTTGTGGGTAATACATCACCGAAAGAGAACCCTGGTCACCCCATGGCTCAGCTGCTCACAGAACTCTTGACACTTCAAGCACACTCAGCCCTCTGGGAAAGAGACTTGGCGAAATGGCTCCTGTGAAAAAGGATAGCTTAGAAAGCCTGTGGAGCAGACTATGTCTGCTACGAGTTGAAAGCAAGTCTGATAGCCAGCAGCATCGCCGGAAAGGTAAAGGCTAATGGGCTGGAATATAATGTGTATAGCACGAGGCAGAGAGTATGTGCTCGACACAAATGTGTTAAATGAAGCGTCCGAGGGTTGATATAACTTTATACCCACCAGCCATGTAGTACCAGAAATCTCTAACACACGATCACTTGTCAGAGCCTGTCTTAAGCTGGATTTGCTAGAAAGTAAAACCGATGGAGTTTATATATGTATAAGCTTAAATTAAGAGAGAAAGCGTGTCAAGAAAATGACTCATAGAAGGTGGCAAATCCTAAGACTGTGCAAGTTCCAAGTCCGTGGGTCAGAAGTTAGACTGAACGCTTCTCCTGACTTGCTTAGCTGCAGGGGCTGTTAAACTCAACATCAACAGGAAGATGATAGACTCGTGGCTGAAGACAAATGAATCCAACATCAGCAGGTCAGGCTTCTGGCCCCAACGTTTAATGAGTCCAAGGTCAGCAGCCGGCGACATGACAGGTCATTGGCTGAAGTCCAAAGAAGCAGAGGTTAACAAGCCAGATGCAGAATCCACAACCAGCTCAAAGCAAAGCAAGCTTTCCCACTGTCCACTTATATTGGAAGCAGATCATGCTCCAACTTTCTTTCAATTTATGGTTTATCATAGCAGATGTCTTTATGTAAGTGATTACATTGTGTTAGATCTCATTGTAGGGAATTAAGAACTCTTACTTGCCAAACTATTGAGTCTTGCCCCAACCAAATTGACACAAAACCTTAACTATCACAGAACTCTAAAGGGGTGTATAGTATTTTTTTCTGTTGACTTCCAAGTCTCGTCAAGAAGTTCGGAACTGTGTGCAGACACTCTTCTGGCGGGCGGGGTGCGGGAGAAGCACACTGGTCATTTGGAAAATTGAGTTATTTAAAGTGAACTTGAATTTCTCTACACAGGAAATGGATGTTTATAGCTTTCATCCCCATTGTTACCTAAAGAAGGAGCTTTCTTTTGTTCCTCACTAGTCTTATGGAAAATGTCATTATCACCAACACAAACAGATTGCTGGTCCTTGTGACTAATGTAGGCAAGGCGAGGGGACAAACCTTTACTAATTTAAAGCGTAGTGGTAACGATGATGTAGTTTCATTATTCGTCAGTCCAAACCCACAGCCATCAAGTTGGTTCTGATGCAGAGAGATTCTGTATTACAGAATAGAACTGCCCCATAGAGTTTACCAGACTGTCATCTTATGAAGCAGACTGCCTCATCTTTCCCCCTTGAGGTGACCGGCAGGTTTGAATCGCTGACCTTTTGGTTGACAGCTAAGTCCCTTTCCCACTGCACTACTAGAGCTCCTCATTATTTGTCAACCTAAGTAGACAAACAAACTCACTACCCTTTAGCTGATTCTGACTCACGGTGATCTTATGTAGGATTTCCGAGGCTGTAAAATGTTATAGGAGCAGATAGCCTCATCGTTCCCCCGTGGAATGGCTAGTAGTTTTGAACAGCTAACCCTGCAGCTAGCAGTGCCACCGCAGCTCATTTGACAACCCAACAAACAAACAAAGAGGACTTCAGGCTGTAAGTCACTGGCCACACTGCTGCCCGTGAAGAGCTCAGGGCTAGAGTGATTTGCAGATGCTGAAGGCAAGATTCTGCTGTCAGTAATTCCTCCAGGTTTCAGTCGCTCGTTGAGTAAAATTGCCATGTATTATTTATTCCCTTATTTTCACAAAGCACCGCCAGCACTCCTCATGGTTGGCAGTTTGAAACTACCAGTTGCGCTGCCAGAGAAAGACTGGCTTTCTAACTCCTGTAAATAGAGTTTTGGAAACCCACAGGGAGTCACTATGAGCCGACATCGATTCTATGGCAGTTAATTTTGTTTTCTCCCTCAAAACGGAAAGATTGGCCAGCCCTTCGACTTAAGCGAAAGGACTTTGAGTTTTGCCAGCCCGGGTTGAAGTCCCATTTTGTTCCCTCTGGTTGACCTTGGACAAAGCATTGACCTCTCTATGCCTCATTTTTCTCAAGTCTACAATAGGGAGCATAATAGAATTTCACGCAATCCCTGGCACAAACCAAAAATTCAAACACTTCTCAATGAAAATATTTAGGAATTGGGATTGTCTCTATTGGGCATTTGCCTAAACTGGGTGAGATTTGAGACAGGCAAGAGAAGACTTTAGCAGGACTTAATTTGTATGCTCAGAGGATCAAAGAAGGAAAATGCCCTTTTGGTGATGGACAAGGGGAGAAGAAAGTGTGGGACGAATGCTGCACACGTTGAACAACACGTAGCACACTTTCAGCTATTGCCTTTGAGATCTGTAACCGATTCCACTCCCTCTTTGTAGCGACTAAAGCATATGCAACACAGTCACTCTTAAGAAGTTTTATGCATAAGGCTCGTGACGTCTACTGAAGTGAACACTGTAGATTCGAACTTAGGGCAAGGCTGTTTCAATCATGCTTACTTACTGTACTTTCCAGCCTATGAAGCAAAGTTCTCTCTCTCAGCAGGGCAAGGGCACTTAGTAGTCGGAAGCCTCTAAACAGCAGAACAAAATTAAATGGTAAATGGAACATATCATAAAGGATTAGGTTTTCCTTCATGACAGCATCTTCACCTGATGGTAAGTACCCCAGTCAGTGTAGTTTATAAAGGTGTTTTCTTAAGCCAAGAAATCTTTGAGTTTTGACAAACGTTTTCACATTATATCATTGTCATTAGGAACACTTCAAATTGAACTTGAACAGCAGCTTAACTTTATAAGTGTCTTAATGTTATTTAGTTCATATTGATATATTTTAATGAAAAAATCTACCAGAATAAACCAGAAAAAAGGGTGCATTTGGTAACTTTTATTCTGTGCTACAAAAGATATGAAAAGCTAAACCTTTTAAAGCCAACCAACTATTACTAGTATCATAGAAGTTTCTTATATATACAGGAAACGGAGGTGACATTAATACAAGGAAGAAAGATGAAGTATTTTCCCTGAATTACTGGGATAATTAAGTCGATACTTTATTTTACTTTGCTATAGAAAAGATGGGGAAATTGGTGAAACTACTTAAAAACTGCCTAAATCATAATGATTAATTGAGAATCAGAAATGACTCAATTTCTCACTCAGCTGTAGTGGAGCATCACTTCTGATTCTGCCCTGTGGTATCTGCCAGGTATGCTGAAGACAATTGAAACTTTATATGGTTTTCAGAGTCAATTAAAAATTTGCCTACTAACTTTAGAAAACTATAGTAGCAACGTATAGTTCAGTTTTTTTGTTGTTGTCATTGTTTTGTTCATCAAATTAGTCGAAACTAGATTTGCTTCCAATTGAGGGAAAATAACAAATACAACCAATGACATCACCATCCTTTACAAGGCTCTTCAATGAGGTCCTTCTAGCAGAACAACAGAGCCAACAGAGGAGGGACAACAGTGGGAATCAACAAAGGCTTAGAGCCCCTCCTATCAATTTAGGCACAGCAAGCTTGGTATTGCTTCCTTTAAAAATGCATACATTTAGAATAATTGAGCAGGAGCGTAGGGGCCTGCACAGTCTGCAACTCTATTCTGGAGCACCAACCCTACTGATGCCTTCAGTAGGCTTTCTGCCTTTCGGGATGGGACATCCAACATCATGTAAATGCTGGTCTACTGCATATCCCCCAGAGGGGCTCCCCAGACAAGAACGTCCCATGAATATTGAACTCTAGGCGCCACAGTGATAAATATATAGATCGTTGAAATGTCTTTCTAAGCTAAAGATAGTGTTCTCTAATGGGGCAATCAAACTAAAATAGCATGCTATTTAATTATACTGATTTAGAAATAGCTCCAATTCTATTTGAAGCCTTATTTTGATAGCTTACTCTATACTCTGTCTAGCCAGTCCATGGGTGATTTACAGCCATAGTGGTTATAGACACAAAGGCATGGACTCAACGTTTCCTAAAACCTTACGTTGCTGCTATTGGGGTCTTGGCAAATGGTTCAACTGCTAACCAATAGACTGGCGATTTGAATCAAGCCAGCGGCATCTTCAAAGAGAGGCTGAAAAGGCATCTATTGGAAAACCAATGATGCACAGTTCTGCTCCGACATACCTGGGTTACGGTGTGTCACAGTCAGTTCTATGACGACGGGTGTTTAGTTGCTCCTGTGTCCATCAAATTCCCTTGATGGTACCCTGGGATGCTAGTCGATGAGATGATTGGAAGAGGGAAGTAAATGTGCATATAAAAAAATGACAAAATAGCAAATGACAAAATTTCAGAATTGAAGGGTTTTCTTAAAAAAAAAAAAAGCTCACAGATTTTTAAAATTACTGTTGTTTAAAAGACATGATTTGTACCTTAGACTACTTGAGTATGTTGGTTATATTTTTTAAAGTGGAACTCTAGGAACATGCTTTTGAAATTTCACTGCACTTCTCTAACTATAATAAAAGCCAACTGCTTCTTTAACAGGTGTATCTGCACATCTTGCTAGACATTTCCAATTATGATTTTCCCATAACAAACAAAAGCAAATAAATGGAAGCTGCATCCCCCAATGCTTAAACTATGTTACTAATAAACTCTCAAAGAAAACTCTCAATGAAAAACAATAATAACATCGCTTCTCAGCCTTTTGGCTAAGATCAAGTGAAAAACAGTAATAACATCGCTTCTCGGCCTTTTGGCCAAGATCAAGTGAAAAACAATAATAAGGTAAAAGTGACTGTAATAACCCAAATATAGAAATAAAGGGAAAGTTTATAAAAATGCAGAAAACAGCTTTCCTGCCTTGATCCCATTAACTTACAATAACTTATACACAGTGATGTTTTGACATTACCAAAGTCCTTGAATTTTTCACAATGCATGTATTTTAATCTATAGTCTCTAATTAAAATTGGCCTATGTCAGATTGATATTACTCTACAACTCATAACCACATCATACCTGGGTCAGATTTTAACAAGCTAGTTTGTTTTGATGAAAATGCTTGGTCACGTTAAAAGGGAAAATTATGATCACATATGTGGTGATCTTAATATAGAGTAAATCACAGGAACACATGTTTTTGCATTACTCAGTCTGATACTTTGTCTTCACTGAAGAAGCTTTGCAGCTTTTCCAAATACTAAAATTTTAATCCTTGGGACCATGCCAGTAGGCAGATTTACCTAGACGGGCTGGGACAGGGACTAGTGACTAAGTAGGCGGTAGTCGTAATTACTATTTTGTTAAGAGGCTAGAAGTCTTGAATATAATAAAGATGCAAATAGTTCGACCCTAGTGATTTTTAGTCCTTACAAAGAATGTGTAAAGCTCCAAAGCAAGGACCCTGGAATTTGACGGGCATGGATTTAGCTGCAAACACAGCCTAGTCTATGCAATTTACTTAACATCTAATGACCTCCATTTCTTGATCTGTAAAATGGGTTTTAAAGTAAACACATGACGAAATTGTCATAATAATTTAATGAGTCTCTCATGGAACTGAATATAATGAACACTCATGTAAAGTTTCCTCTCCCTCTCCTATGTCTGTATATTTTATTTGCTTCGGTCTGACGTGCTGAGACAAAATTGAAGAAGCAACATCTGATCTGAGTAGCATAATAAATTATATTGAATCATCATGAAGAGTATATGGTGACGAGTAATCAGGCCTTAAGAATGATTAAAATTAATATTTATTGAAGACTCACTTTTGTGCTGGGTACCATGCTAAGTGTCTTACACGCATTCTTTTACTTAATTTTCAAAGCAATTCTATGCAGGCATTTTTGTCATCCTTATCACCCCCAAGTACCACGTTTGAAGTGATCAAATATATACATATATTGCGCTAGGGAAATCACAGTATTCAATTTATCTCACCTTTTCCTTTTGTCTTTTTACCTGGCTTCTGAAAAGCTTTACATTGCATATGTGGCTTGCATTTCCTTTGCATTGGATAGGACGCAGCTTTAGAGAGAGACCCCCTAACGCGCTCACTTACCAGCTATGTGTAAATGGAAAACCACCCTTTCAATGCCTTCAATTTGTAAAATGGGAATAATTGGAGCATCCATCTCATAGGACTACGGTGTGAATAAATAAATCCATACATGTAAATGGCTCCAATTGCCATCTGCACAGGATCACTCTAAAAGTTCACAAAAGGGGACAATCAGCAAGACTTAGTGATTGTAGAAGCCAAGAAAGAAGGGTTTAAGGTAAGTTACGTTACTGCAATACTGTAAGCAGTGTGAGAAATGCTGTCCTGGAAGGTAGATTATTTCAGGGTATTTATAATAGCCAAAAATCTCGGTCAGTAGGGTACTCGTCATATTGACCATATTGATGCTGGTCATATTGATCCAACAGATCCTTAAGGTAGCTGTTCAATGTTGAAGGATGTCTTTGTATGTATGTCTTTGTATGTTATTATCTTCATTGTATTTGAAGAGCAAAACAATCTCTCTTGGAAAAAGTACAGCCAGAATACTCCTCAGAAGCGAGGGCAGTAAGGTTTCTTTCATCTTCCACTTTGGACATGTTGTGTGGAGCGACGAGGCCCTGGAAAAGGACCTCATGGTAATGCAGAAGGGCAGTGGAAAGGAGGAAGATGTGGCAAGCCAAATGGATTGACAAAGTGGTTACAACAATGAGCTCAAGCATAACAATGATTGTGAGGCTGGTGCAGGACGGGACAGCGTTTCGTTCTGTTGCACATAAAGTCTCTATGAGCAAAACTGATTTAACACTACCTGACAACAACAGTGCATATGTATTTGTTTAAATATGCATGGATATCTCTGGAATGAGCCACAAGAAATATTTTGTGTCTCCGAGGCAGAAGACTGGTTAGCTAGAGGGGACAATGACTTATGGAATAGAGATCACAGAATGACTCCCAGTAGTTACTTGAAAATATAGATTCAAGCTTTGGTTTTTAGGTCAAATACATACCCATTGAGATAATTACCTTTCTTTCCTCTAATTTTAGGCAAAGGCAAGTAAATAGTATTAAATAACTGTTTTAATGAACCAGCTAATGAAATTCGACTGCCACTTTATTAGGTTTCTGTGAACATTTCAGAACTCTAAGGGAGCCAGTCTTCCCTCGGCTCCCTCTCTCTTTGGCTGTCCTATTCTCAGGCTTGTAAATCATAGAATAAAAGATAATCATTCCTGTACTCATTATTATATGATTTGATGAGGCCTTTAAAAGAGGGCTGAACGTGGGAGGAGGGGCGGTGTCACAGGAATGGAAGTAACACTGGGACTAGGTCTTGAAAGATGAATCTATTAGGCAGAAAGTTTGGAAATGGGTATTTCAGGCAGAGGGAGGGCAGAAGGAAAGGAGGCAGGTGGGCAAGTCGGATTGTCTGATCTGAGAGCAGCCAGTCATCTTCTGTGGGTTGGGTAAGTTATGTCTTTAATTGATCAGACTGAGTGGCAAATTGGTATGTTTGAAGATACACTGAAGCTCTGTGCAGAATAGCTCTCTCTCACACATCTACTTGTCTCTGTGTCCCTTTGACTGTGGGTGGAAGTCATCCATTTGAACGTAACTCCGCTGGTTGCTGTTGCTATTTTCTAACAAACAAATTTGTAAGGAACAGAGTTGACTCATCAGGAATTACTTCATTGTGGGGCAGATAGGATAGATTCTGGAAAAGATGGGGCTGTGAGAACGGATGTAACAGACAGACAGATTGATGGAAAGCAAACCCAAGGATACTTGAGAGTTAACTGTGGGAGGCAGGCTGAAGCTAGGGACTCTAGAGAAATGTTAAATCAAGGAAGCACTGGGCAACTGGTTTAGATGTTAGGCTTTGTTCTCCTATTTCTGCATCCTAACTGATTATTATGGTGCATTGGTCTGGGTTTACTGGAGAAACAAATCAAGAGACACATATATGTATACGAGGAAACTTCATATCAAAGATAAATTGTATAGTAAGAAAACATCCCAGCCCAGTCCAGATCAAAGCCCTAGGTCTGATATTAGCCCAGATGTCTGATATTAGTCCATAAATTCCTTTTTAGACTAACACAACACATGCAGTGACGCTGAATGCAGGAAGATCACAGACCTGTGGATGGAAAGTCTTGTGGATCCAGTGGTGGTGGAAGCATCTCTAGGGCCCTGGCTGCCATTAGCGTGGCTCCATGTGGCTTGTCAACAGGAAGGCAAAACATCAAGTCTTTCCCACCTCCAGGGAGGAAGAGAGGAAACTCCCAGAATTCTCATGAGAAGGCCATGCCTATAAGTTGACATGAAATTATGTAACTACCACATATAGTGGTCAGTAATTAAAATTTTTAAATCAAGAGCTTAATAATCACATTTTAACTCACATTTAAAATCATAAAATCTACCAAATTCCTTAGTGTAGTATTGAACATCCCCTAAACTTTGCATGTTCATCCTGTCATACTTGTTTGAAAGGCTGTATCCAGGGAAAGCCATAAGCACCATCCACCCTGTCTCCTGTTCCCTGCTAATTGGGCAGTCCTTCTTTCCAAGTCTCCCAGAAACTTCAGTGCAAGTTCGTGCCCTGGGAAATTTTTCTTGACTGGTGTCAGCTATGTTCCAGTCTCCTCCTTAAAGAAGCTTGCCTGGTAGAGTCAGGACTCAAATCCAGATCTGTCCACCGTGGCTTATGTAGCTCTGCACAGTCTCTTCCTTCCTCTTGACATTTGACACTTAGACAACACAATCCAATTTCTCATGTGACATTGTCGTGCTCATTGTCTTACACATCTAGTTTCATCTACGTGACAGGTGAGAAGTCTTCCAGAGTGGAGATGTGGGAGAAGTAGAGTCTCCCCACCCACCAGCATGGAGCCGCTCTGTGGCGTGCTCATAGCAGTAGAAGCCGGGGGTTAGCACTTCTCAAACCACCATCAAATGCATGCAACTCCTGAGAAACACTCCTTGACCTTCCTCTGTCAGCCCTGACGGCCTGGGGGCTATTTGTCTGGCTGCTAACCCCAGTTCAAAAGCAGCAGCTGCTCTGTGGGAGAACGAGAAGGCGTTGAACTTCCATAAAGATTTAGCCTCAGCGGCGCACAGGGCAGTTCATGAGGGAGTTCGGGTTGGGCTTGCCCGTCAGGCTCCGAGGTCCGAGCACGCGCTCGTGGTGGCATAACGCCAGAGGACACAGGTGTTGTAAGGAACGTGTTTCTGGTATGCTGCCACATCGGCGAAATACTGATTTTGGTAATCATTTTTATTGTTATAGACACCAAGTAATGCTTCTAACTTTTAAGAAATGAATGATGGTTGGCTTGTCTTCCAAGTGACTGACCCGTTTTGTTTGCTGAACCTCCGAGAACTGGTCCTCTGTTCACAGAAAGGAGTGAGGTGGCACAATGGTCGCTTCCAGGAGTGTGTGTAATATGCTCCTGGCTTACGTGGTCTGCTTACATCCTCCTGGTTTTCTCATGATTCCGCGTATGTGCTTTCCTTCCCGTTAGGGTTCCCACCTGAGGGCCCCTCACCACGTCATCTTGAGATCGGCCTAATCGAAGACGGAGGGGATGAAGTCGGTCCTGGATGGGCTCGCAGATACCACCTTCCGCACCATCACGACAGACCTCCTCTACGTGGGCTCCAATGACATTCAGTACGAAGACATCAAAGGCGACATGGCCTCCAAACTAGGCTACTTCCCGCAGAAATTCCCCTTAACTTCCTTCCGGGGAAGTCCCTTCCAAGAGAAGATGACTGCGGGCGACAACTCCCAGTTGGTCCCAGCAGACCAGGTGAACATTACCGAATTTTACAACAAATCGCTCTCATCCTACAAGGAGAACGAGGAGAACATCCAGTGTGGGGAGAACTTCATGGACATGGAGTGCTTCATGATCCTGAACCCCAGCCAGCAGCTGGCCATTGCTGTGCTGTCCCTCACGCTGGGCACCTTCACTGTTCTGGAGAACCTGCTGGTTCTCTGCGTCATCCTGCACTCCCGCAGCCTCCGCTGCAGGCCGTCCTACCACTTCATCGGCAGCCTGGCGGTGGCGGACCTCCTGGGCAGCGTTATTTTCGTCTACAGCTTCGTGGACTTCCACGTGTTCCACCGCAAAGATAGCCCCAACGTGTTTCTGTTCAAATTAGGCGGAGTCACGGCCTCCTTCACCGCCTCCGTGGGCAGCCTGTTTCTGACGGCCATCGACAGGTACATCTCCATCCACAGGCCCCTGGCCTATAAGAGGATCGTCACTCGGCCCAAGGCCGTGGTGGCGTTTTGCCTGATGTGGACCATCGCCATTGTGATCGCCGTGCTGCCCCTCCTAGGCTGGAACTGCAAGAAACTGCAGTCCGTTTGCTCGGACATTTTCCCACTCATCGACGAAACCTACCTGATGTTCTGGATCGGGGTCACCAGCGTGCTGCTGCTCTTCATCGTGTACGCCTACATGTACATCCTCTGGAAGGCCCACAGCCACGCGGTCCGAATGATCCAGCGCGGCACCCAGAAGAGCATCATCATCCACACATCTGAGGACGGCAAGGTCCAGGTGACTCGGCCGGACCAAGCCCGCATGGACATTCGGCTCGCCAAGACCCTGGTCCTGATCCTGGTGGTTTTAATCATCTGCTGGGGCCCTCTGCTTGCGATCATGGTGTACGATGTCTTCGGCAAGATGAACAAGCTCATTAAGACGGTGTTTGCCTTCTGCAGTATGCTCTGCCTGCTGAACTCGACCGTGAACCCCATCATCTACGCTCTGAGGAGCAAGGACCTGAGACACGCTTTCCGGAGCATGTTCCCGTCATGCGAAGGCACCGCACAGCCTCTGGATAACAGCATGGGGGACTCGGACTGCCTGCACAAGCACGCCAGCAACGCGGCCAGTGTTCACAGAGCCGCAGAGAGCTGCATCAAGAGCACGGTCAAGATCGCCAAGGTGACCATGTCTGTGTCTACAGACACGTCCGCCGAGGCTCTGTGAGCCGGCGCTTCGCTGGCAGCCCAGGAAGTGAAACCCGTGGGTTGTTTTTGTTTCGTTTTGTTTTTTCCTCAAAACCTAGAGGAGTCTGTCGTCTCATCGGTTATATTTTTAAGTTTACCATGCTCAGTGACACGGTGATGGCGCCCATGTTCACTTATGGATTCCCTGACTTTCGACAATTCCCACGCTCAAAGGAAGTTCCCCAAGGGTGTACGGTGAGGCGACCGACAAGGCTGCTTCAACGGCTGACAGGTCTTTCGGAATCTGCCGACGGAGGAACACCTTTGGCTATGCAGTTTGAAGTCTGAGTGCCCACAGGAGATGCCATCAGTTGAATAATGCCACTGTAACCTTCAGTCTCAAGATAATGTGAATGTAATTGTCCACAGTATCACAGGTGTCCATTTTTTTGCCACAGTTACCCCGTACTGAAGTAGAGCTATTTTGTAACATGTGCTGTGTTCTAGGAGAGGTGTCTCCATGTTTACGATGTGGTATTTATATCTGTCTAGTTCAGCTAAACTGAAAAACAATGGGGAAAAAAACCAGTGGATGTATGCCAATCCCTCTTTTTCATTCCCTACACAGTATCTTTAGAGACCTTACTTAGTATATGGTCAAATGGCTGTTAAATTTGACATAGAAATTCCCATAAAGGTTTATTTTTTTCTGTTGACCTAGGACTTTGAAGACTATACTCAACCAACTTTTCTGCTCAATTCATTGACATTTAAAATTGTCACAAGAAGACACTTAACTTCTGGACGATACCCTTTCTCTTGGTAATGGATTAAAATCAGATTGGAAGAAAGAAGGCACGCTGACTTTCTTGGCTGATATCTCTGACTTTCCTTAGTCTTTAGCTTGTACTGGACCTCTTAAGACAGCATGTGTCAATCTTAATGTATATTGTTCTCACTGTGCAGTTGCTGTTTACTTGCAGAGTATTGTGTTCTTACATTCCAGGTAAATGTGGATCTTATGCCTGGGTGGCCAGACAACAGTCTTTGTTTTATTTTTGTAAGTGGAGGAGAAGTATTGTCTGGATCCAAAAAATTATGCTGTGTGTGAATATAAATGTGCGTGTGTGTGTGTGTGTTTCTCTTCTCTAACTGTTACAGTAATGTCATAAAGTGAGAAAACTGTGACCAAGTGTAAACTGTATCACTTGCTGCGCTCTTGCACATGAATTCAGTTTCCAAAATTGAGTTCTTCCAGAAATCTTGGTGATAAAAATACTGACTGTTTGGAAGCCAAGTCCCCTCTCTCCTCGAAGAGATTGGGTTAAGTATTGCTAACTTGATCTTTAGGTGTTAAAAGGAGGGTGTAGCAGCGAGTCATCAATGACAAACTTTCCAGTGACGGGTTGCATCTAAGTGTGAACGCTGGGAAATGGAAGTGTTCTGGCTCTTAAGCATGATGTAATTCATTACAGATGCAGGGGGTTCTTAAAAAGAAAGAAAAAAGAATGACAAACTATAAAACCTATCGATTGTGCATGGAAAGTAGTGGGGCCCTTGCTCAAGTGAAACAATAGATAGTGAGGAATTCCTGGATGTTGCCAGTGGTGAAGGCTTAGCTTCTAACCAAAAGGTTGGGGGTTCCAGGACACCCAGGGGTGCCACAGAAGAAAAGCGTGGTGATGCACCTCTAATAAAATCAACCCTTGGAAACCGCGTGGAGCGCAGTTCTGCTCCAACGCCCGGAGGCCATCCTGAGTGAGAGCAGTCTCAATGGCAGCTGGGTAGATCTTGAGCAGTCAGAATGCAGCATGTGACAGTAAGACTAGGCCAGAGCCATGTGGCGAAGGAGGCTGGCTTGGGCAGTGGATGAGGCAGTGAACGGCAAGAAGGGCTGACACTGGCGGTTGGGCGGCTGGGACCTAGTTGATGAACGACTGCTCCCGTGCTTCACCGGGTGCTCTGACTGGCAGCTGAGCCCCTGACTTGCCTTGGCTAAGTCTGTGGACTTCCCTCTGCTCATGGGTAGGAAGAGCTGCTAAAGAGTAACTATGAATGCACCTTTCTCTTTAGGCCCAGCCTCCGACTTTTCAATGGTGCCAGTGGTGCTCAGAATTCCAGCCCCGTTTTCAGGAAGGAAGGACTGATTAATACATCTTAGCAAGTCACTTAACCCCGACAGCTGTTACACACCACACATTCTTTGTTGGGATAAATTGTGACTGCTACTGCACCCCAAGACCTGCCGAGCATGAAGAGAAGTCGCCATGTGGTGTTGGGGTCTCTAGTTAGAGAATGCCTCTTCTTGCAAGTTATGGCCTAAGGTTGAGTGGTCTCTGGCCCGAGCTGGAATGCCTTTCACCTGTCCATTTCTAGAGAGCAGACTTCACCTGATGACTCCTCTTTTTTCCCTCTCTGCGAGATGCTGAGGAGGGCTCAGAATGCTACCAAGCCTCACTGCCATCCAGTGGTTGCCAGCTCCTAGCAACCCTGTAAGACAGGAAAGAACTTCCCCGAAGGGTTTCCAAGACGATAATCGTGGAAGCAGGTAGCCCCATCATTTTGGCTGCAGGGCAGATGGTCGATTTGAATTGACTGCTGACCTCCTTAGCAGCTGAGCGCTTCAACCACTGTACCACCAGGGCTGATCTCAGGATGTTAGAGGACTAGAAAGTTTTCTAGGATAGAAACTTATTTGCAAAAACAAAACAAAAAAACAACCTCACCAGGGTCTTGTTTCCATTTAAGAATTGCCAGTCTTTTGTCCTGAAGCTCGCTAAGGATTCACCCACACATCTGGGAGCCCACCAGGCACTTATGGGGCAAAAAGGTTTGTGTGTGTGTGTGTGTGTGTGTGTGTGTGTCTTTTTTCACAGCTAAGAAGGACTGGTGGAGATAAACATTTTGTTCTAGGTAGAAAAGTTTCAAGATTCATTTTTGGGACTGTTTTTGTATGTATGTAATGTAGATTTTATAGTGTGTTGTGCTTTCATGATGTAAATTATATCTAATACATTAAGGGACAAAGGGGCTGATAGCACTAAACTTGGTGCTTATTGATATTCTAAGAAATATCTGAAATACCATCATCTCTGTGTTATACCATCTTCATTTTAAAAACATTCACTTTGACATTTTTAATATCATTTCCTAACCCAAGTGACTAAAATGTTGTCCCTAATGAATAAACTCATTAGAATTACCATTCATTAGTATCGTTCATTAATTAGACCTTTAATTAGATCCATTCATTTAAATATAATTTAAATTTCAGTAAGCTTTATAAGGACCAACATTATAGTTACCATACCCACCTTCTTTTGAGGATAAGATATTTGTCTTGACCATGCATTTTACCATCACATACGTCTCCAGAAAGGGCCAAATCCCCAGTTACTTCAAAGTAATGAACCCTTCAGTCCTACGCGAACAAGGAAGGCAGTTCTCCCAGACCTTTCATTTTTCATTACATATGAAGTATATGTAAAAGAAAAATGGATCTTCGAGAAGCAACAGATAAGTCTCTTCAGAAGATTGCCAAGTGCTCCTGTGAGTTTGCGGCAGTGAGAAGAACACCTTTGCTAGCCCAACACCTCTGCAGGGAATGGGTCCGGCCACCAGATGAGAACGGGGGCCTGCACGAGCAGCATCTGGTTACTGTCCTGTTCATTAGTTTCGGCCGTTCCACACCTGTGAAAGACACCACCGATATCACACACAAAATAAGATTTCTCAAAATCTAACTGTATATTTGTATGATATTTTAAGGTCTCCTAACTGCTGGGCAATGGCTACTAACAATTGTCTTGCACCGGCCTTCTGATGAAATGTTGACAATGCCTATTGTAATATAGACAAAACATTTTATCTACTGATTTGGGCTGAATGTATGTAAATAGGTTTGTTTGTTTTTTAAGAAGTGAGACATTTGAGAGGTGGCTTACAAATCAGTAATTTTCAGATAGGAGAATTTCTTTTCATTGCTGTGGCATCCTGAAAGCTATCTACCTATCTTCCTGGAACTTAGAATACTAGGCCTGCTGGAGATCAGAGCCCTCAAGAAAGGAAACCTTTCCTTGTAATAATAGGAATCAACGTACCAATTATCGGGATTCTTATTTCCAATGTTTCAAGTGGAAAACATACTTCTTTATTGTCTGTAAATCTAACATGATTACTTTTCCTCTTAGAAGAATATTGTATTGTTAGATGTTTGTTGAGCTGGTAACATCCTTGCAACTGCTGCGATATCTTTGTTAGTAATCTGTATAATACTGTGTACACAAGTACTGGTAAGATTGTTATTAAATGTAGCTTCAGTCATTAAATTACTATAGCAAGGTAGTACTTCTGTAATATTTGCAATGTATTAAGCCCACACTATATTTTATTTCAATGATGTAATTAAACTGTTATTTATTCAAAGAGAACACTCCCCATCATGTCTAGTGTCCAAAGTTACCTGGAATTAAATAAAAATTTTAGATGATCATGAAGAACCTAAGCCTTTGGATTCTTTATTTCATAGTCCAATATTAACACAGTGAGGATTTCATTATTAAAAAGAGTTTTTAAACAATTTGTTTAAATAAAACAGACTTTTTAGAGACATGGACTTATTGGATTGATACATTCATTGTTAAGTAAGAAAAATATGCAAAAACCATCATTTACGCATTAAAGGAAGAAAGAGCATGCCATAGCATGTTATTAAAGAGTTTAATAGTTTTACATTAAATTAAAGCAAATATACTACTCAGAGTCTATAAATTAAATTTGGGCTTATCTTACTTAGTAAAACTTATATACACTTAAATCATAAATGGTCATTGATTTTTGACATAGTTTATGTAAATGTATAATTTTTATTTGAATACTTCAAAAATTTTATAATGATGAAGCAAAAAGCACTATAATTAAATTTGCACGTTGCTTGCTGAGACAAATTATATTTGCAATCAGTTATGAAAGCTTTTAAGTTTTTTAAATGATGGTGTATTTTCAAATAGATTATTTGTTTCTTATAACTATAATCAAAATGTATGATGCTTCCCTGTTTAGTAAATACTCTGGCTAGCTGCAAGAACTGAATGCTTCTTACAAAATACAAATGGCATATATCCTTAGCCTTACATTTTAAACTGGGACTTAATGGGAAAAGGGCATTTTAATATTCTCATTATAGCATCTTAAAAATTACAAACACTCATCTCCAGTCAATGATATGTATTTCCACCCATACTGAACTATACACATAGGATAAAATAGAAACAAAAAGCCAATTGAAATATCCCACAACCTCACAAGGATTACTCCCAATGGAGAATCACGCACTCACCCTCTACCATTCTGTGCTTACTTTCCCCAAGTTGACGTTGATGACTGTGAAGGCCTTAGCTGCCTGTTAGGAAATAGAAAGTGAGTAATAAACTGGGGCCTCTTAGCTCCTTGTCTCCGGAATGCTGGTGAGTAATGTTTGCGATGGATGTACCTGGCTACCTAAAGAACATCATGGCCTGGGTGGGTCTCTAATCACCTCGGAAGTGTAGGCTGAGCTCTTGTTTCTAGTCAGTCTAGCGGTGTCCAAGTTAAGGAAGGAGTCTGTAGTTCCGGCCCCATATCCAAAGGAAGAGAAAATAACAGGAAAGGGTTCATAAGTGGAATGAATCATGAAAGTGTGGAATCTGCACATTTGAAATTAGAGAAACGTGAGACACAGGAATCTTCAGTCACTACGGCAGCACCTTGTTTGTTTTTTGAACATGGACACTCAAATATTTGCATAGAAAATGAATTCATTCTCCCCTTAAATACTGAAGTAAATACAGCACTTAGTTGTTTATATTAACGATTATAATAGAATTAGTTATATCTTTGGGTAAGCCTAATCCATTTGACAATGTTCCAAGTGTTCCTAATCCAGTACGAAATCATTTTAGCGAACACCAGGAACATGATAAATGTCCAAAATATCCCAGGTGACAGGCAGAAGCAGCAGCCAATGATGGCGCTGGAGAGAACATTGGATGAGGGAAGATAAGACCCAGGATGTAGCTCTGGGTCTCATCTTTCTAGTGTTTGCCCTTGCACAAGCCCAACTTCTGATTCCGATTTCTCATCTGTACAGACAGTGCCACCTCTGAAAGTATGAGGACTGTCAGATGATCTAAAGTGCTGTGAATCATTTCTCAAAGTGTGAAGGGCTACATCAGTACTGGAATGAAGTCATGGTCAAACCATGTATTTCACCTTAGCTATTGAGTTAATGCCCTCAGGAGTCCTTTAGCGCATGCTCAGGAGTACAGAAGCTGCATTTTATTGTGTCAACTGTGTGCCAGGCATCATACCAGCACTATACATGGGCACCTTAGATCTATGATACATCGGCACTTTGATGAATATTAATACATCTGAGGAAGCTTCAAAGAGTTTAGGGGAAAAGGGAAATAAAAGGCAATGGATGGCTACCAAAAGATATAGCACCTGAAGTCACTGAAGACAATGGATGCACAGGCATATGTGTGAAGAAAGCTGATGGTGCCCAGCTGCCAAAAGATATAGCACCTGAAGTCACTGAAGACAATAGATGCACAAGCAAATGTGGTGAAGAAAGCAGATCATGCCCAGCTACTAAAAGATATAGAGCACCTGAAGTCTTAAAGACCTGAAGATAAACAAGCAGCCATCTAGCTGAGAGACAACAAAACCCACATGGAAGAAGCACACCGCCCTGTCCTGACTAGATCACTGAGGACAACGTGGTGCATAAGCAAAAGTTGCGAACAAAGCTGATGGTGCCTGGCTATCAAATGATATAGCATCAGGGGTCTTAAAGGCTTGAAGACAATCGGGTGGCCATCTAGCTAAGAAATAATAAAGCCCACAAGGAAGAAGCACACCAGCCTACCCCGACATGAATGCTGAAGACAAAGCGGGTGCATGGGCAAGTGTGGTGAAGAAAGCTGATGGTGCCCAGTTGTCAAAATATATAGAATCTGGGGTCCCTAGGCTGGAAGATAAACAAGGGGCCATCTATCTGAAAAACAAAAAAGTCCACATGGAAAATACACATCAGCCTGTGAGATGACAAGGCATCGAAGGGATCAGGTATCAGGCACCAAAGACAAAAAAAAAAAAAATCATAGCATTGTGAGTGAGGGGGAGTGTAGAGTGGGGACCCAGGGCTCGTCTGGGGGAAATTGGACATCCCCTTGGAGAAGGGCTGTGGGGAGGTGATGAACCAGTCAGACTGTAGTGTAGCAATGATGAGGCATACAAATTTCCTCTAGTTCTTGAATACTTCCCCCCCCCCATCATGATCCCAATCCTATCTTATATAACCAGCTACACCGGGAGATGTACACTGGCACGGATGGGAACTGGAAATGCGGGGAATCCAGGACAGATGAGCCCCTCAGGAACAGTGATGAGAGTGGCCATAACGGAAGATGGAGGGAGGGTGAGGGAGATGACAAGGTCTACATATAACCTCCTCCCTGGAGGACGGACAGTGGAGAACTGGGTGAAGAAACGTTGGATGGTGTAAGATATGATAAAATAATAATTATTTATAAATTATCAAGGGTTCAGGGGGAGGGAGAGGAAAATGAGGAGCTGATACCAAGGACTCAAGTAGAAAGCAGGTGTTTTGAGAATGATGATGGCAACATATGTATGAATGTGCTAGACACAAATGATGCATGTACGGATTGTAAAAAGAGTTGTATGAGCCCCTAATAAAATGATTTTTAAAAAAAGAAAAGCAATGGAATCCTTTTCATGAACCCTTTGAAGCACTATATATATATATATATATATATATATATAGTGTATCTGCATTTGTGTGCACATTATTTCACATATTAAGGGGAAAGAGCTCAACAAAGTACATACTACATGGCTAGGCCTTCCCAACTCCAAAACCCATGTTATTTTCATTTAAACCACATTGCCTCCAATGATTCATTCATCATTCAAAAACACATTTCCATGTGCTTGGAAACAACAAAGATGAAGACCATCTCTATGCCTAGAACTGTCCGGAGCCATGAGGCCCGGCCATTACTTGGAATTCATTAGCCTGAGCTCTGGGTATTCTTCTACCCCAGCCTATGTGACAGAGCACTGCAGCTGTAAAGCGTGAGCAAACAAGGTGTGATGTTCTTTAGATCAAGCACCTGTGGCCTGCTTCCCCTTGATTGGGTAAAAGATTGTCCTCGCCCGTGCTTGATTTGCATGAACATGCCACTCTGCGTACCTGGTTGAAGACTGTAAGCCTTTACCGACTCATGGGCAGGGCGTGCTCCCCTGAACTCCCTGATTGGCCTGTTGCTAAAGTAGCCTAATTTGCATGTGCGACGGTGTTTCCCCCATTGCTAGCCCATATAAGCTGTAACCCTTTGTTCAATAAACGAAACTTGATCAGGATATTGTCTTGTCTCCATTCTCCGTGTCTCTTGTCCCCCCAATTCCCACTCTCTCCTCCAGGATCCACGCTGAAGTTCCCGCAGGACGGGACATAGAACAAACAATACTCAAAGTTCTAAGGGTTTACAGTACATCTTCTCATAGGTAGGTTAGAAAAGGTCCAACATCTGATTCAAGTTCTCACGGAGAGCTGGTAATGTGTTCAGTAAGCCTCTGTAGAGCTCAGACCCAATCCTAGGGCTCTAAACTCAATCCGCTCATCATACACACTAGCTGGCAGCACAGGTAGTGTTTTCTTTCAGTCATCCTCCAGCCAGAAGCAATTCTAAAGCTTTATCAAATGTGTTCTAGGTGTCAAAATAAATAATTTGCCTGTTATGAATCATTACTCACCTTGAGTAAGTGAAATAGCGGCTGAGGGGAAATTTGATATATTCTATCTCCTGATTGGATGTTACAAGTATATTTCTGATCCCATGCACAACCATTTTTTCCAGTCCTTTGGCCACTTCCTATACAACTGTTGCCACAACACTTGCAACTTGTAAGTAGCACAAGGTATCTAAGGGGATTAAACAAACAAACAACCAGTCAATGAAATGTAAGGTACTAATTTTCAACAGGCAAGTCAGTAAGCATTTACTTGTCCTACCACCACTTGTCTCTGTTTGTCATACATACTGTGGCGGCTGGTGTGTTGCTGTGATGCAGGAAGCTATGCCATTAGTATTTCAAGTACCAGCAGGGCCACCCAAAATAAGCAAGTTTCAGCAAAGCTTCCAGACTAAGAACAGGCTAGGAAGAAGGAGTAGGCTGTCCATTTCAGAGGAATTAGCCACTGAAAAGCCTACAAGTTGCATCCAAAGAGTGCCAGCTACTGAAAACCAATGAAAAGAAGTAGAGCATCGTCAGGGATGGTGCCTGAACATGGGTCCCTCAGGTAGGATGGCACTCAAAGTATGACTGAGGAAGCGCTGTCTTCTCGAAGCACAGTCGTTTACAATGATGCAAGTGGACTCAAGTGTGCGAGAGGAATGCTGGTGGACCTTCATTTTCTAAGGAGGCGCAATTCAGCCTGAGAAGAAACAGCTGCAAACATCTATTAATCATTGGAACTTGGAATGTCTGAATCTAGGAAAATTAGAAGTTGAAAAAACAGAAATGGGATACATCAAGATCAATTTTGGGGACATTAGTTAGCTGAAATGCACTGGTATTGGCCGCTTTGATTCAGAAACTCTTCTGGCTTACTCTGTCAAAAATGATGCAATCAAGAGGAATGGTGCTGCAGTCATTGTTAAGAATAGTCCATTTCAAGCTCAATCTTGAAGCACAGTGTGATCTGTGACAGGATAACGTCTACTCCTATGTAAGGAAACCCAGTCAATGCAACTATTCCTGAAATTTCTGGGCCAACAACTAAAGCTAGTGATACAGAAATAAAAGAATTTCACCAATATCTTCAGTCTGAAATTGATCAAGCATGCAATCAAATGAATTGATAGTTACTGGCCCTTAGATACAAAAGTTGGGAACAAGTAGGAAAGAGCAAGAGTTGGATTTGCAGGGTCCCTATTTGGATGAAGCCACAGGTGAACCCCTTCTAAGGATGGACTCTAGATGGGAAATTCTCATTATCATACCAACACAGAGTATGTTGTTGCAGGGTGGATTCCTATTATTATAGTGAGGTAAAAAAATGGGACCACATGTCAATGACCTCCCTCTTAACATATACTTGCTCTGGCTTTTGATATTTTTGGCTTACTATCTATCGAGGTTTTTCACTGTGCTATTGTTGTTGAGCTGTGTGTTTATATTCTACTTTGACTTATTTTTTAATTAATTTATTGGGGGCTCATATTGTGTCAAGCACATTTGTACATTTGTTGCCCTCATCATTCACAAAACATTTGCTTTCTACTTGAGCCCTTGATATCAGCTCCTCATTTCCCCCTCCTTCCTTACCCCCACCAAAGAACCCTTGATAATTTATAAATTATTATTTTGTCATGTGTTACTCTGACATCTCCAAGGGAGGGGGTTATATGTAGATCCTTGTAATCAGTTCCCCTTTGTACCCCACCCTCCCAGTATCACCACTCTCATCACTGGTTCTGAAGAGTTTATCTGTCCTGGATTCCCTGTGTTTCCAGTTTCTATCTGTACCAGTGTACATCTTCTGATCTATCCGGATTTGTTAGGTAGAATTGGGATCATGATAGTGGGGGGTGGGGGTGGGGAGTGAGGAAGCATTAAAGAACGAGATAAAAGTTGTATGTTTTGTCATTATTGCACTGCACCCTGAATGGCTCTTCTCCTCCCCATAACCCTTCTGTAAGGGATGTCCAGTTGCCTACAGATGGGCTTTAGTTCTCCACTCCACACTTCTGCTAATTCACAATGATATGATCTTTTGTTTTTTGATGCCTGACACCTGATCACTTCTACACCTCGTGATCACACAGGCTGGCGA
Source organism: Tenrec ecaudatus (assembly GCF_050624435.1). NCBI lineage: Eukaryota > Metazoa > Chordata > Mammalia > Afrosoricida > Tenrecidae > Tenrec > Tenrec ecaudatus. The sequence continues at coordinate 86,218,595 of NC_134536.1, forward strand.
TCTTCCATGTGGGCTTTGTTGCTCCTAAGCTAGATGGCCGCTTGTTTACCTTTGAGTCTTGAAGACCCCAGATGCTATATCTTTTGATAGCCAGATACCATTATCTTTCTTCACCACATTTGCTTATGCCCCATTTGTCTTCAGCGATCATGTCTGGAAGGGGAGCATCATGGAAGTGTTCTTAAATTAAGGGAGTAATTGAGTGGAGGCCCAATGACCATCTGCTACTTTAATACTAAACCTATAAATATATGCACATAGATTTATTTCCCCATCATTTATAAATATATTTACTTATGTACATACCTGTATTTAGACGTCTATAGATGCCCTTAACCTCCTAGTTATTTCCTCTATTTCCTTTACTTTCCTCTTGTACCACTATCTTGCTTAGCCTTCATTTGGGTTTCAGTAATTCTTCTCAGTTACATTACCCTTGATCAAGCCCTACCAGCCCTCTTACACCCTCCTCACCACCAATTTTGGATCACTTGTTGTTTCCTTGTCCCTGGGTTTGTTAACACCTCTTCCTTTATCCCACTTCCCTATCTCCTATGTGCCCCCCTCCACCCCCGGAATCATTGGTCCCATTGTTTTCTCCTCCAGATGGTTTATCCAGCCTCTCTTATCTAGATTGACCTGCAGAGATATTAATATGCACAAAAAGAAGACAGAGCAAAACAAAGCAACAAGACAACAAAATAAAACTAATGACAAAAAAAGAAAAGCCTGTAAATAATTCAAGGTCTGTTTGTTGACTTTTAGGAGCATTTTCCAGTCGAGTCTGATGGGGTGCCACACCCTGGACCCAAAGTCTATTTTTGGTACACCCTTGGGACTTCCTTGCTCTGTTCCCCTTGCTGTTCAGTTGCATACCCTTAGTGTTTTGCCTCGGTGTGGTAGGGCCAGATCAGGCGCAAGTCCCACACTGTGTCTCCAGTAGGGTTATGGGTCAGTGAGGAATGTCGTGTCTAACAGTGGTGCCGGTCATATGGTACTCTCTGTGCATTGGCTGCTCTGAGCAAGGATATCGTCCTCAAGGATTGGTGAGCCAGAATGTGCTCCACTCTCTCATCCTCTCCCTTCATTTGCTCCCCTGTGCTCTGATCAGACATGTCCCTCTCCCCCAGCTGTAGCTCCAGTGCTGTCCTCTGAAGTAAATTCTTCTGGGGGGAGGGGCAGCTGTCCACATTGTTTGGATTGGGGCCAGCCCCTCTGACCTCTCCACTGGTGCCCTGCTTCATGCTAGTATATTGCATTTACACCTGGTCCTTCTTTCCCTGTGGAGATATAAACAATGCCCTTCCCTTGGATGGGTTAGTGCCCTGTTCCCCCCCTACGTATTTCTTTGTTTTTTTTCTACCCCCGCTCCCAATCCTTTTTAGTTGGCTACTATATGTATCCCAGGATTTGGTCTGGTCTACCTTGACTTTTAAATGATTTTTCTTGATATAAAACCAAGATTAGATACACTGATAGAAACAACAACTGGATAAAAAGATTTAAAGGGACATGGGAGAGGGGAGGCTGGCACAAATTGAGGAGCTAGCAAGGACAAGGAAGAAGTGTGCTGGAATTGACTGTCGTGATGGTTGCACAACTCCGAAGAATGTGTTTGAACTATAGAAATGTGAGATATGCTCATTGTATGTCAGCGAAATTGCTAATTCTAAATTTATGAAAGAAGCTGGAGTTCACATGATCAGATTTTGCAAGACCGATGACTTATCACAAATAATATTTTCCGACAACACAAAGAGTGGCAATACACATAGACTTCTCCAGATTGAATATACAGAAATCAAATAGACTATATATGTGGGAAGAGATGATGAAAAAACTAAATATCGCCATCTAAGCCAGGCCAGGAACAAACTATCAATTGCTTATATGTACATTCAGGTTGAAGCCGAACAACATGAAAATAAGTCCATAAGAGCCAAATCACAACCTTGAGATTATTTTGCCTGAATTTTGAGAACATCTCAAGAACAGATTTGATGCACTAAACACTGATGATAGAGGACCTTATGAACTGTGGATTCAAGAATATCATACATGAAGGAAGCAAAAGGTCATTAAAAAGACTCAAAGTAAGAAATGATCCAAGTAAATGTCAGAAGAGACTCTGAAACTTTCTCCTAACTATAGAGTAGCTCAGGCAAATGGAAGAAAAGACTAAATCCAAAAGCTGAACAGAAAATTTCAAAGGGCAGTTCGAGGGGAAGACAAAGTAAAGTTTTATAATGAAATGTGCAAAGACCTAGAGTTAGAAAACCAAAAGTAAAGAACATGCTCAGCATGTCTTAAAGTGAAAGAATGCAAGAAAAAGATCCAAACCTTAAGTTTCAATATTGAAAAAACCTGTAAACATTGCATGATACAAGAAGCATCGAAAGAAGATGTCAAGAGCACGAGAATCACTGTACCAAGAAGAACTCGTCACATTCCTCTAGTCCAGGAGGTAGTCTAAGAGAAAGAACCAATGGTAATGAAGGCGCTCAAAAAAGCATTAGCCAAAAATAAGTCTCCAGGAATTGATGGAATACCAATTTAAATGTTTCAGCAAGCTGATGAGGTATTGGAAACACTCACTGGGCTATGCCAAGAAACTTGGAAGCCAGCTACTTGGTCAACTGATTGGAAGAGATCCATATTTGTCCTCATTTCAAAGAAACGTGACATAGCAGAATGAACAAATTATAGAACACTATCATTGATATCACCTGTAAGTAACATTTTGGTTCAGGCTGGATTCAGAAGAGGACAAAGAGTGAGGGATATCATTGTTGACGTCAGATGGATCTTGGCTGAAAACAGAAAATACCAGAAAGATGTTTACTTTTGTTTTATTGACTTTGAAAACACATTCAAATAAGTGGATCATAACAAATTATGACTTGCCTTGGGGATTCCAGAACACCAAATGACACTCATGTGGAACCCATACATGGATCAAGAGGCAGTTTTGTGAACAGGACAGAGGAATAATTCCTGCTTTAAAATCAGGAAAGGTTACCATGTTTACTCAATATGAATGCTGAGCAAATAATCATAGAAGCTGAATTATATGAAAAAGAATGTGGAATCAGGATGGGAGGAAGACATATTAACAATTTGCAGTATGCAGATGCACAACCTTACTTGCTGAAAGTGAGGAGGACTTGAAGCACTTGCTGATGAAGATTCAGCCTTCAGCGTGGATTACAACTCAGTGTAAAGAAAACAAAAATCCTCACAACTGGACCAATATGTAACATGGATCCACAATCAATGCTCAGGGAAGCAGGATTCAAGAGATCAAATGATGCATACATTGTAGATCTACTGCATAAGACCTCTTTAAAGTGTTGAAAAACTAAGATGTCACTTTGAGCACTAACGTACACTTAGCCTAATCCGTGATGTGTTCAATGGTTTCATATACATGTAAAAGTTGGAAATTGAATAAGGAAGAGAAAAATTGATGCATTTGACCTATGGTATTGGTGAAAAGTATTGACTTCAGAAGAATAAACAAATCTATCTTGGAAGAAGTACAACCAGAATGCTTCTTAGAGGTAATGATGGTGAGACTTGAAGGACAGCATACTTGGAAACATGGAGGGGCAGTAAAAAAGAGGAAGGCGATCAACAAGATGGATGGATTGATTGACACAGTGGCTGCAATGGACTCAAACATAACAATTATGAGGTGAGGGGGTGCAAGACCAGGTGGTGTTTCATTCTGATGTACATAGGATCGATATGAGTTGGAATGAACTCAACAGCACCTACCAATAACAATTTTTTGAGTAATAGTTTGTGTCTGTTGCACATATTATGAGATGCATCTTTGTGTCCAAGGTTATACAGCTAATAGATGTGAGAGTTCAGACTTGTTTACCTAAACACTAAGCCATCTACACATCAATTTCCACTTAGCAAACTGTAGGATATATTTGCTCAGTTCAATTTGAGAAACATGGCAAATCATGTGAGCATATAAACAAGCACTGTATTGTTTGTTAATAATCTCATTGTATTGTGATCACTGCAAGCCAGATGTGTTAGTCTGGGTAGACTAGAGAAACAAATCCATAGAAACACATATGTATGTAAGAGAGTTTTACATAAAGGGTAATTGTACATTAAGAAAGGATCCCAACCCTGGCCAGTCCAAGCCCATAAGTCCAATATTAGCCCATATGTCTGATACCAATCTGTAAAGTCCTCTTCAGACTCATGAAACACATGCAATGATGCTGAATGCAGGAAGATCACAGTGAGGTAGAAAGTCTTTGGATCCAATGGTGCTGTAAGCATCTCAGCGCTGGGGTCTCTACATGGCTTCTCCGACGTCAGAGCTCTGGTTGCATCAGGGTAGGGCCATGTGGCTTCTCCAGGTGAGAGCACTAGAGTAGTTCCATGTGTCTTGTCAGCTGCAATGACTCCTAGGGAAATGAGCAGAGAGTATCTCTCGCCTCCGAGGAGGTAAAAACAGATTTCCCAGAATTCTCAGGAGAAAGCCACACCCACACAGAGGCCTCATTGGCTATGATCCATCCAAGTGACTAGACTAGACTCCACCCCTTCACTCTTAATCCTCTCAATTCCCAAATTGACACCAGATTATTTAACTACCACACCAGAGGTGGATAAGGAAAACTGGTCTGGGCAAAGGTCACCTCATTAAGGACGAAGAGGTGGTACCTGAACTGAGTATTGAAGACCAGGTAGAAGTTAGCCAGCACAAGAGAAAAGGGAAAATGGAAGATAAAAGATATGGTAGGGATAAGAATGGGGAGAATCAAGTGGGATGGCTAAGTGAACCTGGGATATTCAGGGAATGATATAAAGTTTCATATGACTGAGATGGTACTTAGTGGAGAGTGAGGAGGATGAGGATGAGCAGGCATCTGGATGTCCAGGTAAGGAGACATACACTTTTTGATGCATGTACACTGCACTTTACAGAAGCCTGAGTACAGTCGAAATTGTCATTAAAAAGGCCAGGGTTAAACCTCCCATTCTGTCAATGCAATGCGGTTTGTATAAAGCTTCCTATATGTGTGTTTAAGCAGCGCTTCCCGATTGGCCCAGCAGCACACCCAGGATGGGGGTGGGGTTTCTAGATGCTGTTTCCTCATTAGCTGGTCACTTACTTTCCTTCATGATGACATTACTGTCACTACTAGAAAGGGCATTATTCACTAGAAACTGAAGGGACATCAATTAGCTATCCAAACAGAGAGTCATCAGTCACAGGAGCCTCTAGTCATTATTCACCTGCGCTGGGGCTAACCCTCAGATCTTAGGATGACAGGGACCGTATTGAACACTGGCTCTTGGGGCCTCTAACCCCCTGCCCTTCTGCCCCCTTTGTAAATAAGATTATTGCTGCTGCTGCTGCTGCCACCTGGTTTGCCTGAAGGGACACAAATCCTTTAGGGAGCAAGTAGATAAAGACCGAGAGGGAGAATCTTTTTAAACTGTCCAAAACCACCCAACCCTACCGCTGACCCAATTGCAATGATTTCCTCCACATCAAAGAACAGAGACTGGTTTTCAAGGAGGAGTTTGAGTTGCCAAAGGAAAGAAAGAACTGAAGACGTGTTTGAATTACGCTTGGAGGAGAGGAACCAAGCTTTAAAATATGTTGGCATTAACCCTTTTCCAAATTAATTTCATATTCCAAGTATTTGCCATAGCTTTTCTAACGAGTTTATTACAAAATTTACATAGAAAATTTGTGACTTTCTAGGCGGAGGGTTTTTGTCATGGGTGCGGTCGCGTCAAGTACAGAAGCTGTTTCTTGCGCTTATAAACCTCACAAGGATTCTTCCACCTTGCTCTTCATTCGTGTCTTCTGATTATTTCAGGAAAGAAGAAAACCCCTTTCAACTGTTCAGTAACCTCTTATTGCTTGTCTGGCTCAATCCCAGTCTTCCCTAATCTGGGAGACTATGAGCAATTAATTTAGCAAATCATCCAATGTGAATATTTTCACGTTAATCCCTTTCCTCTGACTGAAGAATTAGAGTGGGAAACTGAGCAAATACCCTCGCTTCTTAACAACGGGAAGCCCCATGTGCATTTTAGCATTGTTGCCTGAATAAAAGGATCCATGCATCCTTTGGAAGGGTTCATAGTGGGCAACACTTATTACAAAGTGCCACTGCCTCCCTGGGACTGCCTTTCCAGAGAACTGATTGTAATGGAACATGTGGTCCTAACAGAAAGCATGGTTCAAATAGGATCTTGGCATACGTTGTCCCTCCCTAACAGTCCTCCAAAGATGGGTACCCATGTGAAGCTGCTTCTCCTAGAACACGGGCCCCCCTCTGGTTTAGTGTAGTCAAACCCCACTTTCCAGCCTACCTCCAAGTGGAAGGGAAGGAGGCGAGGTGAGGCCTATGGGATGGTACTTTGTTTAGCAACAATTCTGATAGTCCCCAAACATAAGAGTTCTTTGTTCTAATCACATTATGTCCCAGCAAAGAGGAAAAGAAATATTGATTCTTAGAAGCTGATTATGAAAACAGGGTGGCCTCATGAGATGTCTGCAAAGAAAGCTCTTTGCAGCTTAGTAAGCATATGAGCAGACTACCTTTTGTGGTTCTCGCTAGAAACAAGCAGAAACAAAAGAACAACCAAAAACACAGCACAAACTAAAACATGATCACCAACTTGCTGACAGTGCACCAGAGGGTTTTCAATAGCTTCTTTTTTCAAAAGTCAATGATCAGACCTTTCGATCGAGGTGTTTCTACATGGATTTAAACCTCAAGCACAAGCACAAACACAGTGTTTGTATTTCCCAAGAACAGAAACACATAACTCCAATGCCATCAAATTGATTTGAACACACAGTGACCAGATAGGATAGGGTAGAACTGCCTCTTTGGGTTTCTGAAGCAGTACATCTCCATGGAAGCAGAAAACTTCATTTTTCTCTTACCTTGAGGTCAATAGCCCAACTCATATCCCATTATGGCACCAGGACCCTCAGTGATACCAGGGTTAAAATGTAGTGCTTACCAGGGAATCGATTTCCATTGGTGTTCATTTGCGGTTGCTCCTCCTCAATCTCGTTGTTTAGGTTGCTAACCTATGCAGGTGTATGCTTAGCATTCTTAAGGTTGAAGGACAACCCAAAGCTTTGAAGTCTGCTGCTAACGACTACTAAGCATGTTTGGGGGAAATAATCATTAGCTAAAAGATGACTTCTCTTGGATCCAGAGAATGAATCCAGGGACAGTGTCACTGTTTTCATTATTACCCTCTCTGGCAGTAAGTGCTTCAACCCCATCAGAAAGCAAGCTCTTTCCCTCGTGTTCAGGGCTAAAATAGTCACAGTGCACCTAATGGATGTCAGGCAGTAGGCCAATAGAAACCCGAACAATAGGCAGAACAGATTTACTGTGTTTCATAAACATTTTTTTTAACTGGCCTGTTTTTTGTGGCATTCTAGGTTGGTGCTGGAACTCTGGAACTCTGGACAAAAGCTGACCAAGTCAAACCAATTATCTGAGGTGGGAGCGTAAAAATGCAGCATCCATAGTATGAAACGTTAAAAAAAGATGAAAATAAACTCATTCCAGTGCTTTGGATCTAAATGAAACATCTTTAAGGAAATGACTGAAGTATTTGAAAAGATATTAGATTTAGAAATGTAAGAAAACAAACAGGCCTTTCTTACCTAAAGATACACACGTTTTAACATTATACAAAGTGTAAATGCTGAAGCTGACTGCCTGGATCGGCCCACTTGCTTTTGGACTCTATAAGAACAGTGTGTGTTCCAGAAGTGCAGGAACCTGATCAGGTGTGGCCCCTCGAAAACTTTCAGTCCCATTGACAAGAAGTACTTCTCAGCTTTGAAATTAGAAACAGCCGGGCCGATTTTAATGTCCCCTAAAGAGAACGAGCCCACCATTATTCAATGACAGGCATCTCAGCAGAATTAGCGATACAGGTGTTTTAAGATAACCTGATGTATTAAAATGCAAATTCACCACACACACAAAAAGATAAACAGGGAGGGAATTATTCCCTCCCGAAAATACTTTACACCTGCAAAACGAGCTCCTAGCAGGATGTGCTGTGAGCTGTCAATCCCTCTGGTGGATTTAAAATGTAACTAAGTGTTTCTATATCCAGTTTACAAGAACTTGTCAGAAGTAGATCTGTTTGTTCTCTGGGAAGAGGGTTCTCGAGCCCCACACAGGCATTTCTCACACATTCCTGTGTTCTGTAACTTAGGTTCTGTGAGCCGATGGATGGGTATGCTCGGGTCTGCGGGGCATCGGGCCCCTCTGCAAATTTGACGTTGTATTAGGGTTACAAGCAGAGCTCCACAATTTGCAATGGCCATCACGGTCCTTGTCTGCCATTGAGTCCGTTCCAACTCTTCATGACCTGCTGTGACAGAGCAGAATGGTCTGAGAAGGTCCCGTCCCAGGGGGTCATCTCTATGGGAGCCGCTCTCCAGGTCTCTTTTCCCCCTGAGCTGCGGGTGGCCTTGAGCTGCTGACCTTTTGGTGAGCAGCCAAGTGTGAAGCCATGGTGCCAACACGTCTCTCAATCATCATAACAGATGGACACAAAGTGGGTAATGAAATCCATTAGGAACGAACTCCCCAAATGCCTCAGCAATCCACTACGAGACATTCTGTCCTCTTCCAAATTTGCTGTTGACGCTGACAAGTGGGAGGGGGCTGACTTCAGCCTGGTGCCTTCTCTCAACCCCCTGTCTGTGGACAGAAATCTGAGGGCAGGCATTCGGGACCAGAGTGGAGGCTTTCTGCAGCCTGCCTAATTATCTCCTAAATAACCAGGAGAAGACTGTAAACAAGGCCAAAGTAAGCCAGAGGGCCTTGACTTCAATTTAGCCATGATTTGCTCCCCACCCACTAGGAGCCAGGCAGACTCGGCTCCTTGCCTCCCGGAGCCTCTTGGAACCTCTCCCTGTGCTCCCCAGAAAGGTCTACGTCACGATCAACTTCCTCGGGCTGGTTCCCCACAAACTGCAGAGACCAGTCCATTCCGGCTCTTGGTGACCCTGCGTCAGAACAGGACTTGGCCATATGTAAGACTGACTAGACAGCAGCCGCTTCTGGGGTTTTGCTTTCTTTCTCTGTCCACTACAGCAGTGAGAACACCCCTCGGTCCCCATAGGGGCCGGCTCCTTCTCTGGAGGGTTTGCAGAGCACAGCGCACTTGATTCTTTTAAGCGTTGTGAGGAGACAGAGTCATTATTTCTGGGTTGAAGAAAGCAAGGCACAGAGAGGTCAAAGACAACACAAAGCAGACTCTTTGGTGCAATGGTCCAAAGAAGGGTTTGGGGAGGGAGCGGGGCAGGTGATGCATTGGACCTGAGGACAAAGCCCACAGTGGTGTCCTGGACTCCGTCGGTGGCCTGTCAGAATGGGACTCCAGGTCTATGCTTCCAACTACCAGGGAGCCGAAGTCTCCCCCTCAGAAGTCCCTTACTGTTGGTGTTAGGTGCTGCTCAGTTGTTTCTGACTCATAGGGACCCCGTGTAACAAAGCAGACCTGTCCCATAGAGTTTCCTAGACTTTATGGAAACCAATGGCCAGCTCTTTCTTCCTACAGTCTCTGGTGGGTTTAAACTACCAACCTCTCAAATAGCAGCGGGGCACATAACTGTTCAACACATGCCTTCCCAGCTCACTGACATCGAGTCAATGCCAACTCACGGCCACCCTATAGGAGAGGGTAGAATTGTCCCTGTGGATTTCCAAGACTATAACTCTTGACAGGAGTAGAAAGTCGCATCTTTCTCTTGCAGAGTGGCTGGTGGTTTTGAACTGCTGACCTGGAGGATCACAGCCCACTTGTAACCACTGCGCCACCAGGGCTCCTTTCCACTAAAGGGATCACAAAGGTGAGTGTCATACCACTGGGAAGATGTATTCTGTACACTGTCGTAACAGTCCAGGATGCATTGTTGAAACAGGAGCATACAAATGCTACTTGTTCCATCACTATTTACAATGAAAGCTGTTACTAAAAAGAATTTACACTGACATATAAATGATATATATTTCATGTGCCAGCAGGGTGTTTGCCATCTAATAAAGAAACCTGCCAATCAGAATTAATTAATTTTCCCGCAAACCATTTTATTAGGAGATAACCCAGATATCCGACCATTCCAGAGTTCAATTATACCCAGCAGTATTGTACAGTTGCTACTGCAATCAGTTTCAAACATTTTCTTCCTTCTTGAGCTCTTTGATATCAAATCCCCTTTACCACCACCACCACCTCTCTCAGAATTAATTTCTAATGGGAGAAATTACAGTTTATCTTCTGTCAACCACCCATTGCCCTCATCAGTGGGGTCAATGACCTACCCCCACTTCTCTCTTAGCATTAGTCCCATTGGATACAAAAATGCAGAGAACAAATACTGCTTCATACTAGGACACCTCGTGCCAACTTCTCTATCCTAACACCTCTACAAATGACTTCAGAGCTCATGGGACTTGATAAGAATAATCACTTTGAACAAGAACCCTCCTGACCATTCCAAAGCACGCGGTCATAAATGCATGATGGCAGAGGTCACTTCTCCACTATCAATTAATGTATAGCCTTCATGGGGTTTGGGGCTGGTTTCCCACCATGGGTGACAGGTTTGAAACCACAGCTGTCTGTTGAATAGAAATCCATAAACCAACAAAAAAATTCTGACTGAATTGTGCAAGCTTTTAATCAGGGAATAGAAGAAACACACTTGGAATCAGAACCCTTGGTTTTGGTCTTCATGCAGAGCAAGGGCAAGGTTAAACAGTCAAGGGCAATGTAGCAATAAGCAATGATGCTGAAATTAATTTGATACTGAATTGTTTAATATCATAATTAAACAATATTGGAGAATTGGGCATCACTGTGATATCTTTTTCTATTTAAACGGTCAAATGTATATGTTTTTCAGTCTATATTTTCAGCCTACACTGATTCCCAAACTTAGATTTCAAATGGAGACTGAAAAAGAGGTATCCATTATGTGGAGAAACTTCAAATGTACCTTTAATCCACAGAGAATTGTCTACTTTATATTTTTTCCAGTGCCTTCAATTTTTTGCATATATATATATATGTGTGTGTGTGTATATATATATCATATAGATCATATATATATGATCTTTCAGGGGGGAAAGTAAGACCTATTGGAAAGAGTTTGACTTTATGAATGCTGTGCTCACAGACAGGCTGCTCCTGGGCACCCACCAGGCTCTGGGGAGAGTTAGGGGGCACTGAATTTGATCACAGAAGACAGAATGGTATTTGTAAAAGAATTCTTCCCAGCGATTCAGCTCTAGAGCAGAGGTCTGCCACTTTGCCTCTCAGCATTGGCTGCAAACACCATGGCCCCGTTCAGACTGTCAGTTATTGTGGAAAAGGTAGAGAAGGAAATGGCCCTACCTTTTGGAGATTCACATTCCTGAGATGGAGGGGGATAAAGGGATTGGGACCTCCGGGGTGCTCCGGGGAAGACCCAGACAGTCTGCACTTGACTGGCATTGCTGTCTCATTTTCGAAACCCTCCTGAATAAAAACATGCATGAATTCAACCCTGTATAGACGGAAGGTGGGGCCCCAGACATAATCCTGATTCACATAGTTCTGGGGACAGAAGGGGTTTTGTACCCCCATCAACAGTGACAGTCTCGGAGACTCACGGGGCCGTTCTGCCCTGTCCTGGAGCATTCCTAGAAGTTGGCATCGACTCAACGGTTATGAGTGAGTGTGAATGAGCCACAACTCCGGTCATTTTTCTCTACAGAGCAGGCAGAAAAGTGATCTGGGCCTCATAGATGGGGTAGCCAACAAATGGTTAACATGCTCAGCTGCTGACTCAAAGGTTGAGGCTTCCAGTCTGCCCTGGTGATCTACTTTGGAAAAATCAACTATTGAAAATCCACATCGGGCAGGCCCATATGCTACTGAGAACCGTGCTCCGCAGGACTTCCTTGGCTGTAATCTTGACAGATGCAGAGTTCCAGGGCTTTCTTTCGCACGTTTCCTTGAGTGGGTTCAGACGGTCAAATCCCCTTTAGCAATCCCCTCTGCTACATAAACCGAAGATACCACTCAGGGACCCGGACAGAGCAGTGGCCAGAGCAGAGTAAATAATTCCTATTGCAAACCTACACAGTGTGGGGACAGGGGAAGTGCTTGGCTTTATGCCATTCCAAATCCCTCTCAGGTATCAGAAGGAACAGTGGAAAACAGAGAGTTTCCCTGAATCCAATTCCCCACCCCACCCCACCCCAATTGCAAACCTTGCTAAGAAGGTAACTTTTACAAAGTTGACTCAATCAGAATGTGAAACAAGATTATTGTTCATCCACTGGTAGGGTGCGATCCGGCAGAATCAGAAACTGTAGGGTTCTGGTACTTAACAAGGAGTTCCTGTAACCTGTGATAGATGTTGTATATGTGCTCTCTCTAAATAATACATTCTACTGTATGGATCCTGACCTGCTACCAGTCACCCCCACAGATCAGACATAAGGCCCTAGTGGTAATTCTCCTGTGTGTCTCTTGATCTCCTTTATGAAAAGGTCAGTCAGTTGCTTTCATCACCGCAGTCTTTGAAGCTTCCAGTTTCATCAATGAAATAAGTGCTTCGTTGGCATTTGGAATTCCATTTTACAATAAACATTGTAGTAAGTCATTTTTTCTTAATCAAAAAAGGCCTGCTAGGTGAGAAGCATTATCTTCTTATAAAATTAGTGTAAATGCTGTTATTGTTACAGATAGCTTCTTTTTTTTTTCAACTTCGAAACAATATTCCAACAATTTATTAGTTTCACTCAATTGAGTGTCTTTGCCCTTTGCTCACCTCAGTTCTTATTGTAGGATGGTCCTTCTATTTCCTAATAATAACTGGTGTCATGTCAGAACCTTTCATTTCTGTGTTAGATGATAAACTTTCTTGACCAAAGAAGCTAAAGGTCAGCAATCCGTTATTTTTTAAAGTCCTCTGCCCATCATCATTATCTGCCTCTTACAGAGACAGAGAGTGCTGTCTAGAAAATGCAGATACTAGAGGCACCTGCAAAGGCCTCACCTTAAAGCCCTCCACCCTTCATGGCAGCTCTAGGAATTTAAACGCTCAAGCAATGGCAATATCCTCCTGGACTGAGGCAGAGAGAGGGGGTGGGGAGAGGGAGTGGGTACTAGTGGGGAGAGAAACAGTCCAATGCAATCCTACTAAATTAAATCAATGTAATGAAAATTCCCCCCATCTCCCTGCATGCACAATGGAATTTGCAGAGTAACAGAGGCTACGTGCAAAAATTAAAATACAGAAGGATGGTACATTCTGTTGTCCATAAATCCAGAGAACCAGAGGCAGTTTGGGAGGTTTAGATTACTAAGAACATGGAAATCAGCCTATCTGGGTTCAAAACATGCCTTTTCCATTTTGTGGCTTGGACAATTTCACCTCTTTACCTTATTTTCCCCACATAAACTGGGGCTCTTAATTCTTCTTCCTCCTATCAAAGTTGTGAGGGTCCATGTGTTAGTCTGGGCTGACTAGAGAAACAACTTCATAGACACTCACATGTGTATAAGAAAGGGCTTTATACACAAGAGCAGCTGAATATTGAGAAAGCATCCCAGCCCCGTCCAGATCAAGTCCATAAATACGGTATTAGCCCATGTGTCCATTACCAGTCTATAAATTCTTTATCAGACTCACGCAGCACATTAAATGATGCTGAGTGCAGGACGAAACCTCACACAGTCCAGTGGGTGGAAAGACTTGTGGATCCCGTGGAAGCATCTCAGCGCTGGCAGGAATCTTCATGTGGCTCCTTCAGCTCCAGGGCTCTAGCATAGCTCCATGTGTCTTCCTAATAGGAATTTCTCACAGGGAGTATGCGAGTGTCCCGCTTCCCACAAGCTATTTATCTCCTTGGTGCCTCCAAATGAGGTAATCAAGCTGTGACCTGGTTGACAGGCTAACTCCGCCCCTTCACTCTTAAGTCTCAAATTGACAACAGCTTATGTAACTACCACAGCCCATAACAATTTCACGCAAAGGACAATGTGAGTCAATGATTTGAAACTTAAAAACTAAGCACCTCCATCTCTCCATATTATCTTCAACATCTCTTCCCCAAATGATCATTTTCATAGAGTGAAAAGCTGTTGAGATAAGGGCCTCCTGTCTTGAAGTTTCCCACCTGTGCCACAGGTAATCCATGTACCCCCCACTTCTCTCCAGGCAAAATTTCATCAGGCACACCTTCTCTGTGGCTCTGTTCTGAAAGGCATGCTTCTGAATCAGTACGAGAACATCAGGAGTCCTGTTCGGGACAGTAGGCCAGATTCTGATATTCTGTACACACACGCATGCACGCGCACACACACGTAGACTCCCTGGTGAGACAGTAGTTAAAGTGCCTGTTCACTAACCAAAATGGTGGTGGTTTGTAACCGCCAGTTGCATCAAGGGAGAAAGAGCTGGCAGCCTGCCTCTGTCAAGATTCGCCGCCTTGGAAACCCTGTGGAGCAGTGCAGCTCTGTCTTAGAGCCACTGTGAGTCGCCATGGACTTCACCCCCGCAGGGTTTCTAGTTAGCAGTCGCTTGTCTCCATCTGGTGAGAGAAGGAGCAACATCTGTACTTGGGAATCTACTTCCGGACCACATTTAAATGCTCTCGGACTGGCAGCCCTTACCTACTACCCATTCAACTTTTCAAAGACACAGAACCCAGGCTATCTCTCCTCCTCATTAAAATGCGTTCTGTCCCAAGCGCAGAGCCCTAAGAAGGCCCTTCTTATAGCTGATGGTGAGTATTTTCGTCCACTGGGCAGAGAGGGATGTTTGAGAGAGCACTATGAAAGGAGCCGTCTTCCTTGTTCCTTCTCTGCCTTCCCCAAGTCAATCCCGACACTAAATGCTGCTGCCGGAGACCCTTCCACGAGAAGAGAGAGAGATCTTCTGAGCCTCAGAGTGCATTTCTCCCTGTCCGCTGTGAATGGTGTTTATGGCTCGTTAAAAGCAGCACTATTCGTGCCGTGAAATGGGCACCGTGTAAGTCGTGCTGGCTACCTAATGATCATGGATCATTAGATGCCTACAGGAAAATCTTGGTCAAATTCCAAACACTCACCTTACAACAAACTTTGGGAGTGGAAATTACTTCTGGATTAGGATGATTCTCAAAGATGTTCCTGTTTCCTGGGACTGCTGATAAACACCCTGAGGTTAGCTGTTTGCCTTTCCTTTGAAGGGGGCAGTTCCAGAAATGGGCAGCACCGGGATCTCAGCACCAGGCTGCCCTCAACCACCTCTGACGTAACGCTGATCCATTCACGCTGCTCTGCCTGGGGAGGCTAATCATCTAGCATCCCTCAAAATGAGCTCTTCTTAGATGTTTCTTGGACATCTGTGTGAGGTCACGGGTGGGCGCTACTCAGGCCGAGCGCCAAAAAGGAAGCCCCAAGACGTACCGCCCGGGTTTCTATGCCCACACACAAAATAAAAGCCGGGGAATTCAGGAGACCTACGCTTTTGAGGATAAGGCAGCGGAAGTAGTAGTAGAACCTTCATCTCCCATGCAGGAGCCCCGGGAAGAAAGGCGTGCAGTCTCCTTCTGAAAATGAGCCACTGCAAGGCATCTGAATCACCATGGTCCGATCTGTGGCCAATCCAAGGATAGCCAGTGCCAAGCAGCCTTTCCATCGTGCATGGGGTTGCGTGACTTGGGGCCAACTTGACGGCAGCGGACAGCAATGACACCTTCTTTAGGAAGCGCCCTATCACAAGTCATTTAGGTATTTTAAGTTGCACTTGAAGGACTGGGACGAAGGCACAATCCCTGACATGTGCTATTGACAAAGTGCTACCTCTATGTACGGCTGGCCCTCGTTTCTGGTCTTGGCTCAGGCAGTGGCATTCTTCCCCTTTCCTTGCCCCTGTGGATGTTCGTGGAGCCCCCTGCTGTAGGCAACAAGCACATATTCTATTTCCCAACGGAAAAGAAGAGAGAAAACCAAACAGACTGTAATTAACTATCGATTTCTCTCTTAAGACTTTACCAAGATTCAATTTAAGAAACAAGGTCTTTTAAATCTAAATTAGTCCTCAGAAAAACTCACAAAAAGCTAACGGCACAATAAGAGTACCCAGAGCTAAGTAATTTCCAAAGACTCTGTTCCAATTTGGCTTAGAGTGTCTCCGCTACAAAAGGAGCTCCCTCTATTAAATCAGGTTGCTGGGTCCCCTACTCTGAAGTCTGGAGATTTGGAAGGTCTTGGATAGAGTTTCCAAACTGCTCATTCCAGTTCAACCCCTGTGTTAGTCCAGGTAGAGCATAGAAACAAATTCATGGACACACATATGTGTATAAAAAAGAGGTTTATATACAAGAGCAGTTGAATATTGAGAAAACATCTCAACCCAGTCGAGATCAAGTCCATAAGTCTGATATTAGCCCACATGTCTGCTACTAATCTATGAAGTGCTCTTCAGACTCATGGAACACACGCAGTGATGCTGAATGCAGGAAGATCACAGGGCAGTGGAGGTAGAAGCATCTCCGTGCTGGCAGGGTCTCCAAGTGGCTCCTCCAGTACCAGGGCTGCATCGGGGTAGGTTCATGTGGCTTCTCCTTGGGGATGTCTCACAGGAAGTGAGCAGAGAGAGTGTGTGTTTTCTGTCTTCAAGGAGGAAAAGACAGGAGTTCCCAGAATTCTCAGGAGAAGGCCATGCCCACACAGAGGCTTCATGGGCTATGACCTGATTGACAGGCTAGACTCCACCCCTTCACTTTTAATCCTCTCAAGTCCCAGATTGACACCAGATTATGTAACTCCCACAACCCCTTACTTGCAAATTGCAACTCCATACCAAATAGACAAAATCAGAATCTACATTTTTACCTTCCTCCCGCCCCACCATTACTTCCCCCTATTTCCCACCTCTTGGTACTTTCTCTTAGCTAGTTTGTGTTACTCCTTTATCTTTATATAAAGGGATCCAACAATACCAGGATTGGGGCAGGGGGGTGGGGGGTAGAGGAGCTGATGCCAAGGGCTCAATAGAAAGTAAATGTTTAGAAAAGAATGAAGGCAACATATGGACAAACGTGCCTGATGCAATCGGTGTATGGATTGTAATAAGAGTTGTAAGAGTCCCCAATTAAAAAAAAAAGAACCTACATTTTAACAAGATCCCCACATGATTCTTGTAGCGCTCCATAAGAATCATCTAGAGATCTTGTTATGCTATAAACTCAACTTCGATGTAGTCTATCAAGGGTAGAAATGCAAATCCTCAGCAAGGGGCAGAACTGGAATAACCAGAATAAATGAACACCTTAACCTTTCTTCCAGGGTCTCAGTTGATGCTAATTAAAGCAGTGGATTTTTCTCTCCTTATAGATTTTTTTCCTCCATATAGTAGCACTCATCACACTCTTACTTAAATAAGCAAGCAGGTAATGAGTCGTTTAATATTTTTCATCCTCTAGATTGTAAGTGTTCTGAAGGCATAGACGTAGTCTGTCTCGGTCACTGCGCTAGTCTCAGCTCCTTATACAGTGTCTAGAATCTTTGTGGAATGGGCAATGACCGTGCGATTACCTGGCTGCTTTCATTTTTCTCAAACTTTTCTTTTTTTCAAAAGGAATAATGACTATAACAACAAGAGCTACTGTTCATTGAATGCTTAGACTATACTAGGAATGGTGCCACATGTTGACATGCATGATTTCATTTAATTATCATGACAATCTTATGAAAATTTGTTTTACTGTTGCCTGTTTTACAATTGAGACAGATACGGCAGGTAAAGTAAGCTGAGACTAACTATATATTACTAGACCTTGAATATATCAAAGATTTAGACCAGATATTCATTGGGCTGCTAATGAGAAGTCAGCAGTTCACAGCCACCAGATGCTCTGTGTGAGAAAAACGAAGCTCTCTATTCCCATAGAAAGTTACAGTCTTGGAAACCTTTTCAGTAGGGTTGCTATGAGTCAGAATCAACTCGATGGCAGTGAGTTTGGTTTGTGAGTTTGAATCTGCTTCCAGGCTCTTCACTACATAATCATTTTGCTTGTCTTATGCTGGTTGCTCTCTAGTTGACTCTGCCTCACAGTGATCCCAAGGATGCCAGAGTAGATTTGGGCGGGGGAGGGGGGTAAGCAGGGGGCTGGGGGTGGGGTGTTGTTGATCCCAAGTCTTCTTTCACATGCCGCTGGTGGGCTTGATTTTTAAGTAAGCAGCAGAACTTGCTAACCATCTGATTTGCCCAGGGTTTCCACTGCCCTTATACATCCCTATTAAAATTTACCATATGAGATTCATGATCTGCCTCTTCCACCCCATCCTTATTTAAAGGGTCCCAACAATACCATATTGCTTCCCATGCTTCTGTTTTTAATGTCTTTCCCTCTTTTTTTTTTTTGGTCTGGAAAACACCCAGCCATCTTTCAAGATTCAAGAATCTTCAACTAGATAAAGCTTTCTCAAACTGCCCTCTACCCCAACCCCAGCAGAGAGACTTGGCGACTCTCCTTTATACCCTCAATGTGCCATACTCATCTATAAAAAATGCATTGCCTTCTTTTGCACTATTGTTTGGTCTATTCAAGAATGTGAGCTTTACACTTTCAGGGTCTTGATTGATGCAGATATTTTTATAACTTAATAAAAATCTTGTGGTGAGCATTAATAAATATTAAACAGAATCCCTTAGTCTTCATAATATTTATCATCATTGTATAGGTAAAATATATCTCTTTTTGATACATAGCCTATCATTACACTAAACCTCATCCTTTTTTGGCATTAAAAATATTTAATCTCTGTAGCTCATTTCCAGAAGTTCTATTTAGCTCTCTTAGTGTCTACATAGTCTCAATTTATTATGTTCAAGATTTAGGTTGCTAATTTTCATTTGTTTTTATGTGTTGACGCTCCTTCATGGTGATTCATTCCCTCACGTGGTTTTTAATTTTTTAATTTGTGAATTTATTTTATGCAGTCCTGGTTTCCCCTGGAGAGCCTGATTGCTTGGAATCATAAGGGGGAAGGAAATACCTTTGAATCATTCCAGACGCGTTCACACTGGGGATTCCATGGCATTCAGTAGTTTTAGACTGGTTTCTGATGTTAATTTCATGGCTTTAGTAGAATCCATTCAGACTCTACACCTATGGTTTGTACCCATATGGTTTTAAATTTCTCATAGACAATTCTCCTTTCTTCTCCTCTCCTCTCCTCTCCTCTCCTCAAGGGCCTTGGACAAATAGCAAGCATCTTTTCTGCTTTTCTGAATTGATAAGCAAAGTTTTCCTAAACATCTTTTCACAAACAGGGCTGCTGTTTGAGGCTCCGAGTTCTTTGCAAAGACTTAGTTTTCATCTGCCCCACTTCCTGTGGGTCCAGGGCTATAGTTCTACTTGCCAACTCTGGGCCTAAGGTATGTATACATATATTGCATCTGAAACTCACTTGGACACGTGCTGTGCAGTCCTACTTAGTGATCTGCTTTAATCCTGCTCCTAATCTCCACCCCGCCACTTAGGATGGCCTTTCCATGCTTGAATTTAGCTACGGATGAAATAATTGGGGGCAGATTCCCCCCCACCCCCACCAGCATATATATTTGTTTATAACAAACTTAGGACTCCCATTGTCGTATCAATGTTTTGGGGTGCAAAAGAGACCCCAAATGTTAAATGTAAGTCAAGAAGAATATTTATTTAAGTTTTAAACAGGAAAAGATAAAGGCGCATCATCTGGATTAACAGGAGATTGTGATGGCATCCAGGGGGGTGGAGAGATTCAGAGACTTAAAAAGAGCACGGATGGCAATGGAGACTGTCCCAGCAGCAGGCCTGGCAGCAGAGCCACGCCTCACAGTTACAGGAGGAACTATATACAGGAGCAGGAAGAGGACAATGATTGGACGTGCACGTTCAATTGGACAGACGGATTTACAAGATTGGTTTCCAAGCCTCTGATGAAAGCAATCAGGATGTGACTCAGGACCATGGGACCTTAGCACCCAAATTCCATTACAGGCCCACTCTGGGAAGTCCCTAAGGGTGATGGTGCTTCTCCTCAGACCACCATATTCACTCTGCCTGGAGGCACGACTATTCAAGGTATTGTTAATGGAAGAAGGGATTCAATGGGGGCTTAATTTGAGGAGACTCATAAATGCATTTTCAAGTTCCACTGTAAACTGCAGCCTTCTGGGAACTCAGTGCCCAGAAATTTTAACTCTGATACATCATGTGTTGTGTTACTGAAAATTCAGAGGTTCTAGTTTTATACTGTGCCAGCAGAAGGCCAGGGCTTTGATCAAATACCCACCAATACCCTTGGATAGATGTGCCTGAAAATAAGACCACCAACTTCCTTTGTGTATAAAACCTTTCCTGATCCACTTCTCTTTGCACATGTCCATCTTTCCTTTTATGCGGGATGAATAACTACCATTCTCCAGTGCACCAAGCTACCTCTTCCACTCATCCTTCTACACTCTCTGTCAAACCTTAGGTGTGTACTCAGTGTCGTCTTTGTCTTTGGCGAACATTCTCCCTTCCTCACTTCATCTTTGCTTCAAATTCAACCTTCTTAAAGGTGAGTCACTTTTCCTATCTCCTCCTTAACTGCGAAAGAATGATTTAATGACTTGTGGGCCTACCAATTGGAGAATTATGTGCCCATCATACAAATAGTGTGTTTTTCTTCCTGCCTTTATTGACCCATGTTTTTGTACTCTAGGTGTTACATAAAATAAAAACTTTTACCAAAAACAGTGAGATTTCTGGGTACTGTGTAAAAGAACAAAGCCCAACTATGTATGTGAGTCATGCTGTCCATGCGAAATGCAAAGCCCAAATATCGGAGTCACTTATAATTGGCCCCTTTCAACCCACCCAGTCCAGGGTCATTAGGTACCCTACAGAAAGAAAAAAAAAAGATCAGATCCCCAAATTAGCAATGTCTCCCTTTCCTTCTTCCCCTTCAAATATTTTCTTTTATTAAACCCCATGGGTACTTAAAATGTTTTACTTCGCACCTTGGCTTTGTCTCCTCTAAATTCGTTTAGATATAGTAAGTTACCTCCGACAGTTTTCCTTGGTCCTCACTACATTTGCTGAGGCTACAACTTCTGGAAAAATTTCATCACCTTGAAGCTCCGAAAGGAAAACAATAAACATTCTTTTAGCTAGACACTAATGGCTCAATCCTCAATCTCTCACAAAGAAGGGACATCAAACCCTTTTTACCTTTGCGCATCAAAAAGGCTCGGTGCAGTATTGATGGAGTAGCTATTGAAAAAGTACATGATTTTGGCACCAAATGCTATGTTGCATATTCACAAAAAAAACTAGGGGCAGATTTCAGGTCCTCTTAACACAATGAGAGAAATCTGGACCCCTCCAAATTCCAAAATCTATCACAAGTCACACCATCTTCATATACTATTACAAACGGAGGGAAATGAAAATATTTGCAAGTGGAAATCAGCATCGGCACTCCCCAGTAGTAGCTTGAGAAACATCTTGCCAATTAAGCAGAGTTTGGCATTCCTTACCTTAGGTCAGTGTATGCAAAGAAAATCTATGTTTAAGTGCTTGTTTTTCTGGGTTTTTCAAGACTAGGAAAAGATGTTTGTGTCATAATTGAACATTGAAGGTTATCTTCTTGTTGAAGATGACACTTGCCACAGCATGATTGTCAGCAACAAGGGAGAGTTAACACAAATAGTTTAATATTACCATGTCTGCGATGTACTCCATTAGTGTCACAGTGTGTTGGGTTAAATACGCTATTCTGACATCTTATAGCTCGATTGTCCCTTCATCCTCATGGGCTGCTGCACCCACAGGAGGGAAAGGGTCACCCAGCTGTGATCTGAGAAAATGTAAGGATTGGAAGCTATTCTTTCAACCTTTTTTGTGAAAAACACTCAGAAAGCTTAGATTAAGCAATTGGCAATTCAACTGTTGACAATGCCCAGTGTTCAGGGAGCAAGGGTGACTTCGATAATTCCACCCTGCTGCCATAATCTCCTTGACGTCTTCCCGTGGCTGCTCCAGCTGGAAGCTGTTAAAGAAACCAGATTGAGACATGAAGGCTGTTTTTCTTCTTATTCTTTTTTCTTATAAAGAGCTATTGCCTTCTGCTAATTTGATTTCTTCTTTGGGGACACTCGGACTGTGGTCAGTAAGTGCAGTTGGAGAATCTGAGACTTGTGTGGGGAGGGAACTAGAAGGTCACAGACCATGACGATCCTATCCAGCAGGAGTCCACTTATGTGAGTCTATTGGGGCCAGTGAAGGATGTTGTTGATGACTGTTAGCACTGCTGCTCCTGAAATCAAATGCTTTCTTCGGAATAGAATATTGCTTTATTCTGGTCTCGGCAGGGTTTCTGTGGCACTGGGCTTTGTTTGAAAATCAAAGAATTCTCCAATGGCAAGCTTGGCTGCTCTGAAAAAAATAATCAATTAAAAACCCAGTGCTTCAGACACTATGAAAGCAAGTCACAAATGTCCCTGGTTTGCATCTGAAAGAGAGAGAGAGAGGAGAGAGAGAGAGAGAGAGAGAGAGAGAGAGAGAGAGAGAGAGAGAGAGAGAGATTGAATGCTATTTTAGTATCAAGGACAGCTGTCACCTAATGGAGTAAATTCTCTCCACAAAGGAACTCTACGCAATGGAAAGGGCGAAGGTCTATCATTGTATCATTGTATTAGCAGGTTAAAGGAAATATATTATAAATATTTTATTCCATAATTGGCTTGGTTTTGTTGCTTCTTAGGGGCTGCAGGGATTTGGAGAGAAAAGTAAGAGTCTTCCTTCTGATGGGGTAGTCCTATCGATTATGTTTATAGTTTCTACCAACTGGTTCCACTAATTTTCCAGAGAGATTTTCCCTGAGTGCAATATGTTTTATTCTTACTTATGCGTTGGATGTATGATCCTTATCTTGCTGTCTCATTCACCACTGCACCAACTTTATCAATACCTGGAAATAACATTACCCACAGAACATACTCATATTTCTGTAGTCTGTTCTGGATAGAGATGGTCAGAAACATTCTTCCTGGTGAATCTCCTCAGGAAAATAACATAGAATACATCATGTTTGTCAGAATGGTTAAAAAAAAAGAAGAAAAGTCCCTGAGCTGTACATTCCAATCAAGCCTGCTCCTATCATAATTGATGAGGATACTATAGGAAAGGTTGTAGCTTTGTCTTGGATAGGAAATGAATCTCTAGCACTGGGTCTCACCTCACACTTTGCCTTCTGTTTCCTCACAAGTCATGGAAGGAAGTCAACAAGAAGACGAATAACTGACATCGACTGGGCGCTTACTATACCAGGCATGCAAAGTAGTCTCACAACCTTCTTTAGAGATGGATCAAACAAAGCATAAAAAGAATCAAATGTGTCCAGAGTCACATTGGTTGGTGATGAAAAAGTGAGGATATTGGTGGTAGTGATCAAATCTCCCCCTTTTATGAGGGATACCCTCCCAGCTTTGGTACTTTGTCAGTATACATCAGGCACAGCCATCACCTGTTGGGCAGTGGAGACTTGTGTGCTGGCTAATGTGAAGCTGAACAGGTTTCAGTGCAGTCCTCCTAGACCAGTGGTTCTCAACCTCCCTAATGCCGAGACTCTTTCATAGAGGTCCTCAACCAGACAATGATTTTCGTTGCTACTTCATCATTGTCATTTTGCCACTGTTATGAATCGGGTGACCCCTGTGAAAGGGTCATTTGACCCCCCAAAAGGGGTCATGATCCACAGGTTGAGAACGGCTGCTCTAGACCAAGAGGGACTAGGAAGAAAAACATGGCAATCTACTTCTAGAAATCAGTCAAAGAAAACCCTCGGGGTACTAGTGGTCTGAACCACAAATGATTGTGGGGATACTGCAAGACTTGACTGTAGGGATCTGTGTGTCCCCCTACCCTGGATTTGAGACCTTTATGAATTTACTCTCAGTTTCCTGACATACAAACTGTGCCTCGTAGTTTTACTGCCTTTGTTTCACCCGCCAGATCGTGGCTGTCTTGACCCTTGCTAGGATTGGTGCTCTTTCACTAGCAGCTTCTATGTTCATTGGTCAATACATGACTGGTGGCATTTCCCCCCAGGCGCCTGGTATGTTTCATTAGCATACTTACCTGTTCAATCACAGTTGCCCGCCATTTCTTCCTTATTTGGGAGATGCACGACTATTGGCTACCTCAGCTGTACCTTATTTCCATGTGACGTAATGGTGCCCGCCCTTCGCTGGCTATTTAAGCCTCTGCTCTCAGCTCAATAAATGAGGCTTGATCAGATTCCTGTCTTGCCTCCATCTCTCCGCGTCTCTTGCCCATCTTCATTCCCAGTCCCTCTTTCAGGTACCCACGTTGTTGATGACCTGCGGGACGGGACACTTGGCCACATGTTGTTCCCTATGAATGGGGTGATAGTGAATTGGGACCAATTCGCTGGCAGCTAACAACATAGAAAAAATGGGGTTTTGAACCCAATCAATCTGGCCTGGAGGTGATAGTTATTACCCCTTTTCTACACTCTTTTTTTATTAAATAGGACCCACTCCTACCAAAGACCTCTCTTTAAAACTTACTGAATCTGCACTGAATATACATGTCAACACAGAATGCACAGATACTACCAAGAAGGAAGTACACGAGTTGAACTGGTGTCTTAAAGCACACATCAAGTCTCATACTATAATAAATAGCAGAATATAAGAATGAGAATATCTTGATCTCTAAGAGCTGTAGGTTAACAAAGTGGCACCATAATATTATAGCAATTATTTTATTTTTATGAATGCTTAAGAGAAAGGTGGAGTTCAGTGTTTTTCAGCCTTGTTTCCTCATAGCATCTATTTTCTCTCCACTCTGGACCCTGCAGTAACCGAGATGACCGCTGACATTTCAATTAGCATTATCCTCATACGGAGACCTTCTCTATTCTCTTTCACTTTGTTTGGCATGTTATTTGCATATATCTGCATAAACATAAAGTATATGTCTCTTACTCATGTGGTTTTAAACAATATTTGTTGATTCTCTTAGGATCATTTAATCCTGCTCTCTCTCTCACTTTTGCCAATCAACATTGTTCCCATGTACAATTCAGTGACACCATTGACATCAATCATGTTATCCAACTGCCAAGTTTTTCATAGTCTCTTTCTTTTAAAGTAGTTTTTCCTTATCTTCCCACGGTTCACTTCTGCTGCTTGCTCTAGCAGAGGCCAGGTTATTTGATTCAGGCATTAAGACCGAGATTCTTGGGCTCACGGGCACAGCACATGTCCCTGTCACTGAATTGGGCTGTGCCACTCCTCATTGCTTGATCAGAATGAACCATATGCAGGTGGACTAGGACAAGACAACATTGAAAGGAGGAGTCCTCAGAGAAGAAACATTGAGCCCTATGATTTAGGAGAAGAATGTGTTGATGTAAAACTCACAACAGGATCTAAGGAAATCTCTGTGGAAGGGCGAGTGGGAAGTTGCTATTGATGGGAAAAGCCTATTACACTCACCATTCTGGTAATGCATATGAAGAAGAAAATCCAACCCTTTTGACTTAATATAGTGGGATGCTGGCTTTACAGGGTCTCTAGGAATTGTGCTACATTTGATTTGGAAGAAAGAAGCCACACCCACTAGGAAGCAGGACTGATGGAGAGTTTGTAGGACCTGACCCAAAATGAAAGCATAGGGCTTCTTGTTTAAAAAATACTTAGAATATCAGGCACACAGCATCAGATCAAAGGTGGAACCTTCCTCAGCACTGGGTCCTCTGTGACTGAACAGGTTGCCTACCCTGGAGGCCAGTCCTGCTGGGAAATTGCCGTGAAAGGGGAGAGCGTCTCCCCGCTGGAGAGTCATTTATTTCACAATTAATAATTGGATTTTGCCTGTGGGTTCCATAAGGAAGAACACGTGTGATGATGATAGAAACTCTGTTGGAAAGCCTGAGGAAAAACACAAAGTTTACAGGCATCAAATAAGTCGGTGGTCACGTTGTATGAGCAGTTAACCATCTCCCGACGCAGAGATAACTCCACACAGAAGGATCCCTCTTTGGAAGCCACAGAGCTCGGCCCAAAGGTAGCAGAAGAAGAGACTGAAAGAATAATTTCATGAGATTAGAGGGAATTGCTAGAGGGATGGGAATGAATGTGTGTGTGTGTGGGGGGGGTGTGGGTGTATGTTTGTGTGTGTGCTGTGTGTGTTTGTGTGTGTTGTGTATGTGGTGCGTGTGTTTGGTGTGTGTGTGTGGGTGTATGTTTGTGTGTGTGCTGTGTGTGTTTGTGTGTGTTGTGTATGTGGTGCGTGGGGGTGTGGTGTGTGGGGGTGTGTGTGGGTGTATGTTTGTGTGTGTGGTGTGTGGTGTGTGTCTGGGTGTGAGTGTGTGGGGGTGTGTGTGGGTGTATGTTTGTGTGTGTGGTGTGTGTCTGGGTGTGAGTGTGTGGGTGTTAGAGGCACTCGGGTCATATGGGAAAAGGAATAAGAACTGAAAAATACAGCTGTACAAGCAAATAGAACATGAGTGGAGGTTAAGGGACCTAAACCAATACTGAACTGCAGATGATATTTTACAAAGAAAAATGGTTGATCAGTTGAGTGCCTGGGAGACAAGGGGGGTGGGATGGAATAACTCTGATTAATCAGCTCGGAAATCCCCAAATTAGTAACTAATGAAAAACAAATTTGCTTTTTTCTCTCCTCATTAATTTGTATTATGCGAAGGAAATTACATTGACAATAAACAGTAAAGAACCGAACATTTTGTTAAAAGAGAGGATACAAGCGTATTATTAAATAAATACACAGCAGTCCCTCTCCAATTAGTTACTGCTTATAAAGTGCAATGAGGTTCCTGGATGGAGGGTGCTATAAAATTATGGATTATTATGATGCTTATTACTGGTAAAATGACCACAAATGAAGACTCTATGGCTGCGACCCAGGAAGGCGTGCTTGAAGAAGCTACCAGGTAACTAAAGAAGATGACAAAGATGATTGCTTCCTAACTCAAAGGGTCTGAAAAGCCTCCCCTGGGAGAAGGGCAAATGGAGACGCTCCTTCTGCACAATGCATCTCTGCTGAGCATGTGCTGGGGTCAGGCGGGGCCAGGTGGGGTCAGAGAGAGCTGGTTAACAGCTGTTCTTCACATGGCACTTTTCTGCCCCCTGCCCAGCCACGGACTGAACCTGACAAGGATTCTGATGAACGCACCGCGAGAAGAGGGAACCGGAGCCGCGTCCCGGGCTGCTGGCTGCTGAGTGAGAGGGCTGGAAAGGGAAACTCTTGGAATTTAGAGCTTTGAAGGAGCAAGAATGGGTCTCCAAAAATAAATCAGCAAGAGGAGCAGGAGAAGTGAAGTGCGGAAAACAGATGCGGGCTGCTGGAGGAATCATAGACCAAGTGCGCACAGAAGCATCTCTGCCTATGGAGAAAGGTATGCTTCGGCAATTGTGTGTGCATGCGCGCGCGCGTGTGTGAGTGTGTACATTCTGAGTGTAAACCTTGAGGTTTTAGCAGGAACCTGCTTTCTGTAGAAACTTGATCTAATGTCAACATGAGAGGAGATTCGATCTATTTGTTTCATGAGAGGAGGTGGGAATGGAAATAAAAGAAGCCGATTGAGGGCATTTGTGAGGCATCCTGGTGGGGCTATCAGCTAAGTGTCGGAGTGCTGGCCACAAGGTCATGTGCAAACCCACCAGCACCAGTTGTCCTTGGAAGAAAGATTTACAGCCATGGAAACCCCACATGCGTTGGAATGGACTCTGTGGGGTTTGGGAGAGAGGTCAGTGAAAGTTGGCAGCTGAGACAAGTCATAATTAGAATTTTTTAAAGATCGAATAGAGTACTGTTGCACTAATAGGTCAAGACAACTGGAAGTGATTGACTCTTGTGATTGCCACTCTAAGGCTGCCTCCTTGCATTGGGATAAAATGATTCCTTTATGGTGGGTGTGAGTCAGAGCTGCTTTGTATTAGGAAGCATGGTTGCCCTGGTCAAGGATTGTATCACTGGGGGTCCTACACATTAGAGTGTACCAAGAAGCCAGGGCACATACCAATCTAATTGGTATGACTACATGCAGCAGTGAAGACATTCTGGAGTTTGGGGTACACCGAGGCACCTGAGCCTTTGCATAGGCTCAGTGCCTCATGGCGGGCCAGGTTTTGACTGTCCTCTAGGCAGTAAGCTCAGGGCAAAACAAGAGCTAGAAATGCCTGCCTCGTACAGCTTACCATCCAAAGTCAACATGTAAAGGAAAAGGCTACGAATTAGAGTTGGAAGAAACAACCAGCTGACAAAGTAGAGACTTAAAAATGGAGGTGAGCAGTACTATTTAGTTGTCCTTCAGAGCTCTTGAACTTTGAGGGGCTATAATTCCACAAGCCCCCAGGAGACGGGCACCCCAAAATTCAAAGACTATTAGATAAACAAAGGAAATGAGAAAAATCAGAAATCTAAAAGTAGGTAATATTTAAAGTCCATAGGTAGTGCAAAAGGTCCCTTGGTGGCAAACGTTAAAGTTCTCAGCTGCTAACTGCAAAGTCCGTGGTTCGAACCCAACCAACTGCTCCATGGGAGAAACACTAGGGAGTCTCTGTCTGTACATCACCACCTCTGAACCTGGTGGGGCAGTTTTATCCTCTTCTATGTGATGGCTGTGAGTCAGATGGCAGTGGGATTTTTGTGTTTGTTTGGGTGTGCAAAAGGCTAACGAATTAGCTATTAACTGAAATGTTGGAGGTTCAGACCCACCCGGAGTCACCTTAAAAGGATGGATTGATGGTCTACTTATGAAAAGTGAGTCATTGTAAAGCCCCAAGGAGAAGAGTCTCCTCTGACACGCATGGAATTACCATCATCAGAATCAGCTCAGTGACAACAGTGATGAAGTCAAGCATAGGCTAAGAACTTTTTATGATATTTACTCTGTCATTCGCTCCACCACACCGTGAGATTGGCATTCTTCTCTTCCCTCACACACTAGGAAACAATGCTAAAAGAAACTATGTAGCTTGCCAAAAAGGCAGGTAGAAAATGGTGATACAATGATGGTAGAGAACAGATGAATCTATCTGACTCTTGGATCTCTATCCAATTACACTGCTATTCTGTCTCCCCTGAATATGGAATTAAAAAGAAATAGAAGTGTCCCATAACTTAAAAGCAGGAGAGAAATGAGTAGGAGGCGAATGTTCTCAGTTTCTGAGTGTATTAGAAGAGACTGCAGATATGAGATAAAGTAACGCATGATCTATTTGCAAGAAATGATCCCATAATTCTTCAAAACAAACTATCAGGGAAAATATTTTCCAGCACAAAACATATTCTCCCACACAGTGGAAAAACCAGCTCTGCTGCATTATACCTTTATTTAATGCTAAAGGGAATATAGTTAGGTGGAATTGTCTTCCTACACTTGGGAAGTGGCCATTGATGATAATGGTTATAGTTTTTCCTTTAAATACTATTCATTCTTGAGTCATCCCCGTGTGAATCATATAGCTCCATCTTTAGAAAACCCAATTCAAAGTTTAGTCCACTTTTCTGGCAGCATGAAACATGCATGAAGGATGTTAATCATTTTTATTCTTTACACTTTATGCTTGAAATGGAAAAGAACAGTGTGTTCAGTGATTGGCAAAATGCCTAAAGCAGAGAAGCCCTTAAGCAAAGTTATTTTTCCTCCCTGCTCTTCTTCAGTCGTGTCTGTAATCAAGAGGTCTTCAAAGATTTGTAAAATAGCACTTCATCAGTTTAGAAAAAGAGAAAGTACAAAGAAGGAAGGTACGGAAGGAGGGAATAAAGGGGAAATTAAGAAGGAAGGAGGGAGAGGAGAAGGCAGGCAGGCAGGCAGGCAGGAAAGGCGGACGGATGCATCACTGTAGTGGACCCTGCAGCATTCTCTTCATTCTTCATTAAGGGCCACTGTAGACACAGCTGCATGCCTCACTAGGAATTGCCCTCATCTTAAGAACATTCCCTTTCAGGATACTCATCCTTCAAGGTCGTCGCCTAATGACTTACCAAAGTTGAGATAAAAAAGCTCAGTCCCCTACCTTGATTCAGGAAGAAATCGGAGGGACCATCCAGCTGCAGTCAGATCTGATAAGCCCTGAGTTGCAAACATATTGCAGGGCAGCATCCCTCTGTGCGCTCCTTCTTCTTTCTCAAGACCATTCCCTAATCAACCTTCTGGACTTAACGGAACATTTAGGTAACCCAAATAAAAATGACTTCCATGTACACATTTTAAATGACCACTGTATACAAACATTGTTTCACTATAGAACATAAAAAATGGACATCTAATGCAAAGGAAAAATATGTATGTACATTGAAGTTTTCTTATTTTCTTTAGCATATTTCAATTAATTTTTTTCTGTAACCTCACTCCTCACAAGTTTGTTATTATTTAATAAATAAGTGCTGGGGAGAATATAAGCATAGTCTTTTAGTTGCAAGGGTCAAATAAATAACCAATGATCAGGAGAGTATCGGAAAGAATCAAGGCAAGTGAGTGGTAGAGCCACTAAAGTTGTGAGGATTTCCATAAAATATCTTTGGGGGCAAACATTCCTTCAACTGGGAAAACTTTGGAGGGTTTCCTGGAGAAGGTAGAATAAAAAGAGGATAGTAGTATTTCATAAGAAAAGAATGAGGGAATTAGGTAGAGAGCATATGCTTTGAAAATGATGAGGGGACAGAATGTACAGATGTGCTTTACGCAATTGATGTATGTATGGATTGTCACAAGAGTTGTATGAGCCCCTAATAAAATGTTTAAAATAAATAAAAAAGAAAAGAATGAGGATGATGTGTAAACATCCCAAGGAAGAAAGATGCTAAATCGGGAAGGTGCAAAGTATTGTGGGTAATGAGGAGCTGAGACACTTTTGATGTGTAGGGATTTTGTGGCAGAGAGGTAGACAGGAAGGCTGGAAAGGACAGTGAGGCAGTTTCCGGTTGCTGGGGATATTCTGAATTCCAGGCTAAGGAGTTGCATCTCATTACGTTGGCAGTGAGGAGCCAAAAATGGTTTTTGAGGAGGCGAGTGGCAGTCTTTCAGGAAGATTAGTCTAGTAGCATATGCCAAAAAAGAAAAAAACAAAGAAGAAGAAAATGGGCAGAAATTGTATGCAGAGTAGAGAGATTTTTAGAGTGAAAGGGTAAATAGATTAAAGACATACTAATGAAAATCTAGGGAACATGAGTGAGCATGGAAAGAAAGAAACAAAGATTCAAATGATGCCATAAAGGAAAACAATCTGAATGAGAAGATAGGAATGAGTAATAGTTTAATGCTTCATCAATTTACAGGATTGTGATGCTGCTAACAAATATGAAGAGATCTGGGAGAACTAAATCTGTAGAAAAAGATGTCTACATTCTGACATTTATTTTGGTATGGTCAAGAGGCATCACTTTGGGGATATGTAATTGTAAATAAATACAGGACTAATCTACGGCGCACCTGCTGAACTCACTTTATCCCGAGGCAAGGCAAGTGACAAGCACAGAAGATATAAAGAATCAATTCAGTGGCCCACTTGAACATAGCTCCATGATCCTGAGACAAAGAAGACCCAGATGATTCCTTAATACCATGTTGACCACTCTATAAAGGATTAGCCCTGGATAGAATAGGTGAAAAATGTGGAACAAAATTCAAAATTATAAAAAATGATCAGGTCTTTGGCAGAGAATATTTGTTCATGTGTATTTATTTACCTTTTCTGAAAATATATTCATGAATGTCATGGAGCATACAGAGGGCAAAATTATGAAAACGCATTAGACATTACCACACACCTCAAGAAAATGAGTTGCTAAACCTTGGGGCTCAAGGCCATAGTCTCAGGGGACACCAGGTCAATTAACATAAAATCCACAAGTCATTTTCTGAATTCTGCTTTGGTGGGTAATGGCTCAGACCTTAAAAGCTCATGAACTATCATCTAAAGCAGCGGTTCTCAACCTGTGGGTTGTGATCCCTTTGGGGGTTGAACAACCCTTTCGCACAGGTCGTCCAATTTATAACAGTAGCAAAATGACGGTGATGAAGTAGCAAAGAAAACAATTTGATGGTTGGGGGATCACCACAACATGAGGAACTACATGAAAGGGCTGCACCATTAGGAAGCTTGAGAACTACAGATCTAAGGTGTAACTATTGGTCTCTCCCCTTCTAAAGGAAAAAAAGAGAGATGAAATTGAAGAAACATGGAACCAATCAGTCCAATGGACTACTGGACCTTGTGAACTTGATTCTTCATGACCGGCGATCAGATGGGACTATAAAGGTACCACTACCACCAGCTATTCTGAAAGGGTTCACATTAGGAGCATTTAGGTAGAAGGGAGAGCCCTGGTAGTTTAGTAGGTTACTATATAGGTTGGTAGCCCAATGTCAGCAGTTCAAACCTACTAGCTACTCCATGGGAGAAAGATGAGGCTTTCTATCTGCGTGACAGGTTACAGTCTCAGAAACCCTTGTGTAGTTCTACTCTGTCCTGTAAGGTGACTATGAGTTGAAATCAACTCAGTGGCTGTGAATCTGAGTTGAGAGGTAGAGTGGGAGGGAAATTGTGGTACAGAACTCAAAATCATAAAAGAGATCAGGCTTCCTAGTCACATTGAGCTTGGTAGAACCCTGAAGACTCTGGCCCTTAGTTGCCTTAGGGTTTAGAATTGAACTCACCCCTGTGGCTCAATTTTCCTTTGAATAATGGGTAGCTCCATAAGAGGAGCACTAGGGAGGTAAGCATGCCTTAGAATCATCAGTCATTTAAATAGAAAGGGCAGCTTGTACTCAAGGACAGATTCAGAATGGTCAGGAAGAGAGAAAAGGAAACACAGGGAGGAAGTGGTATTAAGTGTTGTTTCATTTAGGGGATTGCAAAATATGAGATGAACAAAGTGTGTAAAAATTGTTGAATTTAAAATATAGTCTGCTCTGAAAACTTTTCACAATAAAAAGGGGGGGGGGGATCAAGCTACTGGTCAAATAGAGACTAGTGAAACACTAGGGACTATCAGCCTTAGTCAACTTCAGGTCTGAAATTAACTCACCCCCAGTGGCTTAATTTTCAGCCAAACAATAGACGACAGGTCTATAATGGGAACAATAACTTGAGATAAGTCTGCACACCTTAGAATAATCGACCAGTAAATATGAAAAGGGACATGTTTACCTAAGGACAACATTCAGAGGGTTAGGTAAGCAGGAGAAATGGAAACACAAACACAGGGAGAAAGTGGGATAAGTGATGCTACATTGTGGGGTTTAAAGTCAACGACATGGCATTATGTCTCCAATCATTGAAAGGAAAACTGATCTGCTCTATAAACCTTCACCAAATTTACAATAAAAAGTGTTGGATTTTTTTCCCCGTTTAAGGTCACATGGGCACAAATAGACACAATTTCTGTATAAAGTCCTATTTGAGTTCTCTAGAAGGGATGATGAATCTAATGATGAGAAACTCACATAAAAATAGATTTTTGGAGAATGAAAGAGGAAGACAAGGGAAGAAAGGGGTCAGATATACAGGCATTTTCAAGATAGGGAAGACAGAATGAGAAAATAAAGATGCTATGGAGACAAGGAATGGTGAGTCTATCAATAAGACACAAAAGTTGGAGGGAGGGTCAGCCAGAGCATGGAGGAAGGGTAAATGCCTTGAAGACAAAGGTCTCAACAACAACAGCAAAGGCCACCACACTGCCATTGAATTGATTCCATCTGATAGTGACCCTATGAGTCAATGTCTTCTAGTAAATAGAAAATGAAAAGGACATGGGTAGAGAGCTAGGCATTACAACTCTAGTCTGACCTAGCTCAAATATTTATTGGGCTTAACATCAATTTTGCTTTCTAGAAGAAAGAGCTAGCTACCCTTATATACAAGCACAAATACTCTTATTCTCACACACCAACATAACATCTACTCTACAAAGAGGCCAACCCTCACTGAAACAGAAGCAATACATTTGGACAAGAGGAAACTTTGGTGGCTTGTTGTAGAAGATGAAAATTTAAATTTCTGGCTCCCTGGGTTTTTTTGGTGGTGGTGGTGGTCATTTAAAAGCCATTGTTCTTCCTTCCTCACTGGAATCAAAGCTTCCTTGTCCACTCTTCTTCAGTATTGATGAAGTTCTAAGGCTCTGGTTTATACTTTAGAGTGGTGGTTCTCAGCCTTCCTAATGCTGTGGCCCATTCATACAGTTCCTCATGTTGTGGTGACCCCCAACCATAACATTATTTTCATTGCTACTTCATCACTGTAATTTTGCCACTGTTATGAACTATAATGTAAATATCTGATATGCAGAATATATTTTCATTTTTATAAATTGAACATAATTAAAGTATAGTGATTAATCACAAAGCAATATGTAATTATACATTGTGAGGAAATATTTCTGTGGTTTCCGATGGTAGGTGACCCCTGTGAAAGGGTTGTTCAACCCCCAAAAGGATAACGACCCACAGGTTGAGAACTGCAGCATTAGAGGACAGTTTGTCTTTATTTTACATACAAAGCTGATTCTACCCTAATGCCTCTGGGATCTTATGAGGCTAAGTGTCGTA
This sequence comes from Tenrec ecaudatus, assembly GCF_050624435.1. NCBI lineage: Eukaryota > Metazoa > Chordata > Mammalia > Afrosoricida > Tenrecidae > Tenrec > Tenrec ecaudatus. Next base: position 86,253,260 of record NC_134536.1, read on the forward strand.
TCTAGCAAACATTAGCTACCTGGCCACATCGAGTTATACTATGATTTTCACTAGAGGGGCGTGATTGGCCTTGCTCATGTTAGGCTGTGTTGGCATTCTTCCTTTTTATTCCACTCACAAGTATGCCTGGAATTGAATCAATTGGATGAAATGAGACTTAGAAAAAGCAAAAGGATATACATTCTTTGCACATGTGATAGTGGATGTTCTAAGCCAGGAACAAACAAACAAACAAACAAAACACCTGAAAGAAAAAGCAAGACAAGGAATTGGATGGAACCATGCATGAGAAACTCTAGACTCAAATCCGAGCTCTTTGATTTAGGAGCACCAGGAGCTGTGTTGCCTTAAGGGAATAACCCTTGCTTCCCGACACATCAAGTTCCTTGTCTGAAAACTAATAATGCCTTCCCCCAGAGTTATTCCGAGAATGGGAATGAACAAGACCCAGTGCATAGTAAGGGCTCAGTAACTATAGGTGCGAGGGAGGCAGGGAAAATATGCAGGTACTGGAGTGAGGGAAGGCTGTCTGAAGTGGAATTCTGATGGTTGGAACAGGAAAATCAGAGACATCAAAAAGAAGAAAGATTGTGTGGCTCACAAAATTTAAGGTGGACAAATATAAATGTGATGTATGATGTAATATTTTAAAAGTCAACACAGTGCCCGAGGAGTGGAAAATATGGTCAGAGATTGTCACAGCAGCAAATACTAAAATCTGATTGGAATTTTTGAGAACTCTGGTTAGATTGCTCTTAAATAATTTGTAGGTTGTTCACTAAAAGTATGTGGCAAAGCAACTGTGGAAGCAGAGCAGGGAGCCCCTGAGGGAACACAAAGGACAGACTCTGGGGCCAAAGCATGGTGCCCCACTGGACCTGACTGAAGGACACACCTAGAGATAAATAATCAGACCTTGACCTATTTACAGGTTTTTCTTTCTTTTTAAAATTTTTTCTTTTAATTAATTTATTCTTCTATGAGTAATTGGTTTCCTTTTTTGTTGTCATCGCTGTGTTCTCACTCATCACCTATCTTGCTATGACTTGATTTTTGGTGCATATTATTATCTCTACAGATCTATCTAGATAATATAGACTGGATGAATAGTCTGGAGGAGAAAACAATGGTACCAATGTTTCCAGGGGGACACAGGAGAGGGGGTAGAGGGGGTAAGGAGGTGGTGACCAACCCAGGGACAGGGAGCAATAAGTGATCCAAAATCAGTAGCAAGAAGGGTGTGAGAGGACTGGTAGGGATTCAGCAAGGGCAGGGTAACCAAGAGAAATTACTGAAACCCAGATGAAGGCTGAGCATGATAGAGGGACAAGAGGAAAGTAAAGGGAAATAGAGAAAAGCACTAGGTGACAAAGGGTATTTATAGAGTTCTCAAGACTGGAATGTACATATGTAAATATAATTATATAATAGTGTGGGGAAACAGATCTATGTGCATATATTTATAGGTTTAGTATTAAGGCAGCAGATGGACATTGGGTCTCCACTAAAGCATTTACTCAATGCAAGAACACATTGTTCTATTAAATTGGCATTCCAGGATGCATACCTTACCGACACGATTGCTGAAGAAAAATGTGTGCATAACAAATGTGGTGAAGAAAGCTGACGGTGCCTGGCTATCAAAAGATATAGTGTCTGGAATCTTAAAGGCTTGAAGATAAACAAGTAGCTATCTAGCTGAGAAGCATCAAAGCCCACATGGAAGAAGCACACCAGCCTGTCTGACCACGAGGTGCAGAAGGGACCAGTTAGCAGACATCAAAGAACTAAAAATTATATCAACGGGTGCCCACCTCCCTGATACGATCAATGAAGACAAACATGTGCATAAGAAAATGTGGTGAAGAAAGCTGATGGTGCCCGGCTATCAAAAGATATAGCATCTGGGGTCTTAAAGGCTTGAAGATAAGCAAGTGGCCATCTAGTTCAGAAGCAACAAAGCCCACATGGAAAAAGCACACCAGCCTGTGTGACCACAAGCTGTCATAGGGATCAAGGAACAAAAAATCATATCATTGTAAATGTGGGTGAGTTCAGAGTGGAGACTCAAAGCCCATTAGTAGCCAACCAGACACCCCTTACTGAAAGGTTGTGAGGAGGAGATGAGCTAGTCAGGGTGCAGGGTAGCAACAATGAAACATATAACTTTCCTCTAGTTCTTAAATGCTTCCTCTCAACCCTCCCCACCCCCTGCCACTAGCATGATCCCAATACTACCTTACAAATCTGGCTAGACCAGAAGATGTGCATTAATACAGATAGCAACTGGAAACACAGGGAATCCAGGACAGATGGCTCCTTCAGGACCAGTGGTGAGAGTGGCGATGCGTGGAGGGTGGAGGGAATGTGGGGTAGAAAGGGGGAACCGATTACAAGAATCTACATAATACCTCCTCCCTGGGGGATGGACAGCAGAGAAGAGGGTGGGGGGAGACGTCGAACAGTGTAACATATGACAAAATAATAATTTATGAATGAAGAAGGGTTCATGAGGTAGGGGGAGTGGTGAGGGAAGGGGGAAAATGAGCAGCAGATATTAAGGGCTCAAGTAGAAGGCAAATGTTTTGAGAATGATGATGGCAACAAATGTACATATGTGCTTGACACAATGGATGTTTGGATGGATTGTGATAATCATTGCACAAGCCCCCAATACAATGATTTAAAAATGTGTTGGTTATTGAATTATTTGTAAATGGCTGAGAAAACAACAACAACAAGAAGAAAACATCTTTTGGTGCCTGCATTCATGTACATTTGGCAATTTCAAACTTCCTGGAAGAAACAAGATACAGGCAGGGGACGCTGAAGAAGAATACAGCTGCCCAGCTGCGCGGCCCCCAGGCACAGGCAATGTGGCAAGGAGCAAAGAGAGACAGCAGATAGGATCACATTGACTCAGACTGAAGAATCCATCTTGGTTATGAACCTCAGGAACTTAGGAGACGATGAGCCATCACATCCTATTTAGCATGCACAGAAATCTTGGAACAAAATCAATTCATGAGTGAACACTGGCCAGTTACCTGGAGAGTCATGAAGTGAGGAATGCTTCTTATTCAAAATGCAGCCTTTTTTTTTTTCTCCAAAAGCCAGGCACCAGCGAGGAGTAGCAATTAAATTCTCTTGTGCCCTCTGGAGAGTCCTGTGAATTCTCATTTCTGTGGTTTGCTAAAGTCACTGCTAATACATGTCACTTAAAACAGACCATATACATCACAGTGCCAAGAGTGGGCATCGCTTAAAGTTTACACACACACACACACACACACACACACACACACCAGGTTGTCACACAGATATACTTCATGTTACACACATAGAACCCATGGACACACTAGCTAAGAGTATGCTTTGGAGAGATAGGGTAGGAATTTAGGGTATACGGAAAGGCGAGGGAACAAGAAAGCCTTCCTTTCTCTTGCATTACACCTCTTACTCCCATTTAAAAGTAGCTTCTGCCCTAGCATGGTGTTGTCAAGTGACTTGGCGAGTTGTGGGAGTGTGCAGAGAGCTCGCCGTGAATTATTGCCAGGAACAGGACTGGATGTCGTGTTGATCAGCTTGTACCCATATAGAAAAGCGTCTTGAGAAAGAGAATTCAACCATCCATCCACCACCACTGTCCTCCTCCTTAAGCAATAGTGCTGATGCTTCCCTGGGCACCCATCCACATCGACTGGTTCTAAAACCACTTCTTGGGGAGCAGCAGAAAGCTTGGTCAGTGCCAACAGCCAGGACTTGCACTCATGCCAATCTCGTCAAGACCTGGGACTTTAAAAGGAGTCATGACCAACCTCATGGTATCTTCCCCACCTGGCATTGAGGTGGCAAGAACCTGGCACAGAAATGCTTCAAATAACAATTACAGCAGAAGAACATGGCAATTTAACTAATAGCAAGAACCGAAGCCCTAGCAGTGTTCTCTGGCCCCATTAGACTCCTACCCCTCCCTTCAGGCAATCCACCCCTACCACACTGACCCCTTACTGTGCCTTGAGTACCACAAACACATTTGTCCTAGCTATTTCCTTTCCCTGGAACTACATGTCAGATCATCCACTTACTAAACTTCCTGGCCTTCTTCAAGTATTTGATCAAACGCCACTTTTTCAGTGGGGCCCGTCTTGACCACCCTATTATTTCCTTCAACTGTCTGATTCCTGCTGATTTCCATTACTCAACTCTCTCTGTGCTTCTTCATTATTGCAATGCTTTGTTATCGTGCCCATCGTCTTCTGATAGACTGTATTCATTAGGTTTACAGTTTGTATTCCTCGCTGGAGTATAAGTAAATTGCTGTGAACAGGAATCTTTGGTTTATATATTGACCTAACCAAGTGCTTAGATAATGCCCAGCACACAATAAGTAATCAATATTCAGAGAATAAATGAAAGTACCAGGAACTATTTATATAGACTAGCCTGTTCTGTTAGTCTGCTTTTACAGATAAGGAAACAGGCACAGAGAGCTAGCTCAAAGTTACCCTACCCCTAAGAGATGGAGTCAAGATTTGAAACCATATCAGGTAGCCCCAGAGTCCACCCAGACCTGCTCTCAGGAAGACCATGTCTCAAGAGAAAGGGTTGTCTCCAGAAGGAGAGATTACCTGAGCAGAGACAATTTTAGTCACTCATAGAGATTTTGTTACTGCAATGGGATTTTAATAACACTTTTGTAGTCTTGTAGCTAGGATGAAGATTGAATATGCTAATAACTGTAAATAGCAGTCTCATTTACTAAACATATTAGTGAGTCTCTCGATTCAACAGGTATTAAAATATGCTAATATGGTTACTGAAGAAATTGTTGACCCCAAAGGGTTCAATTTGGAGCCATAAACCAATTATCTGAACCAAAAGTTACCTGCAATTGCCCTAAGTTGCCTTTTGATATGTTGATGACTTAAAATGTGAACCATCCATTTATTAATTTCTGCTTGTTAAACTTGCAAAATCTCTGCTGCAATATTTTCAATTACATCAATTAAAACAAAAGTCACATACATAGAATGGATATCATTGTTTGCTTGTATTTAATCAGATACTGAGGAAAAGGCCACTAAGATATTAACATTATAAACACCATCAATAAAAATGGAATATATTACAGATCTTTAAGTTTCATATTTTAAAATAATAAATATCCTTACATACATAATCTCATAACAATTTAGACCATGTTAAATAAATGAACAAAACAAAGTGAAGAAAATTCACATTGGTTGTTCCTTAGTTTCTCCAATTATAGAATAAAAATGTTCATTTTCTGAGTGTGACGGAAAGCATGGCCATATCTATAACCTTCACAGCATGTGTAAGTAGTATCCAGTCACCCATATTTTGAAAATATATAAGGTAACAATTCATGTATTGGAATTTGATAAGAAGTCCGACACATATTTACAATCCTTGACCCAACAGTGCTTTAGCTTTGGCTACCATAATATTGCTATCATTAGAGTTGACCAAGTCCCATGGGGAGGATTCATAATGTTCTACAATTAAATGACAATGATACTTCCAAAAGGGAACCAGAGATTTAAGAAGCAGAAATTATGTGAATGGAAATTGATCTCTTACTTGCTTGTAGCCCAAATATAAGAACAATTAGGACTTGTGACATGGCCCTGCCTAGAACTCTTCATGAGGCAATCACAGAAGACTTGGGTAGCAAAGCAAAGTGTGGAGAAGAAATCAGATGATGCCCAACTATCATAAAAATAGTATCTGGGACTTTAATGTTCAACTCAAAACAAGTAGCTATCTAAGTGAGGAGTCACCTAAGTTTACACAGAAGCACACAAGGATATGTGATGCAAGGATTTCAAATAACAAGATCCAAACCTGCATGAGGCAATGGTACGTTACGGATGCTTAAACTATAAACACCTAGTTTACAGAAAGCAACAGGTTTTGGTAGGCCAAAGTCCATTTGCAGGATTCCTGTTTGGACTGTGTCCAGTGAGTCCCCAATGCACATAAGCTAGAAGCATTAATAGCCCTATCAAAGAAAAAGCATTGTAAAGTGAATTTTAGCAGCGGATCACCCTCTGGACCCAATGTGAATTTATTCTAACTTTTTAATATTCTCTGCTTTCTCTTAGATTAAGGTCTTTGCCAGTTTCATATGATCCCTGTTGCTGGGTCCCTGCTTGTTTTTTGCCTTGGTTTTGTACATTTATCTGTACAGGGAAACTGGAATGGGTGAAGTTACAAAGACAATAGCTGAACTGATGAATGTGTGGGAGAATCAGAAGGGAGGGTGTCAGAAATGAAGAGACAGCATCAATAGGTAAAAGAAAGAAGAAAGGTTTCCAAGTTGATCATGGTGAATATTGCACAATCTTTCTTGATTCTATTGAACTATTAAATTGTATGTGTTAACTATAGCTGAATAAAATGCTTTTCAAATATTTTTAATTTTCAGTTTATTGTACACAGTTTGCATCCTAGGTTGTCTGTAATTGCCCCAACAAAAATATGACATCACCATTATGATATACAAGGTGTACTCCAAAAATCTGGGATTTTTTCCAAAGGTATGTATTTAAACTTCTTTACAAAACAACCTTATCACCTCCAAAGTACTCTCCATCACACTTAATACCTTTGTCAAGTTTGCGATTCCATTCTTCGAAACACTTTTAAAACCCAGTTGTTTGGATGGCTGACAGCACCACGTTTTTTTTTAGTCACCTCTTCTATGTCATTAAATTGCTGTCCTTTCACTACCCTCTTCATTCACAGAAAAGAGCAAAGAAAGTCGCATGGAGTAAGGTTGGGTGAGTAAGGTGTGTGAGGCAAGAGAAGCATGCGGTTTTTGTATTGTTTTGCCCAAAACAGGCGGACTGAAATGGCTGTGTGAGCAGGTGCATTGTAATAGTAGCAAAACCAGTCCCTTGTCTGGCACAGATCAGGCCTTTTTTTGTCACACACTGTTACACTATCTTTTCAGAACCTCTAAATAGAAAGCTTGATTAACAGTCTGACCTGGTGGAACAAATTCCAAATGCACTATGAGTTGACGTTTTCATCTGTTCTGGAAGTTGACAGATGTCCAGAATGAGGTTTGTCATTAATCAACATCTCACCTTTTTTGAAATGAGAAAACCACTTGTATACTTGAGTTTTTCCTATAGTGCTGTCCTTGTAAGCTGTGTTCAACATTACAATAGTTTCTGTGGCGTTTTTCCCTAGCGGAAACAAAATTTCACAGCCATGTGCTATTCTCTTAAATCGACCATCACAAGAAGCAAGGTTTGAGTGAAACTGCTTTCAAGAAAAAATTCACTGTGACCAGAGAGAGCCTTCCCAGGCAACACCACTGGGTGCACTAACTCAGAGCAAGTTGCTCTATGCTTGCCTAGAGGGAGAAATGTGTACGACAGGAACTCTGCCAAGCGAGTTTGTTTTTTTGGAGGTTGGGGAGGGGGATGTTACCCCTCATATCTGGTTCCTTATGTTTAAAGGATCATCCCTGTTGTTATATTTAGAGGTATTTTATTAATCCAGTATTCTATTTGGGAATATACCACCATAAATTTATCAATTTTATGGTTGATGGTTGGGTTCTTTCCAATCTGGAGCCAAGTGAATATTCTATAAAAAATTTCATATGTGCCTTTCAGTACACATTTGTATGCAGAGGAAATGCTGGGTCACAGGCCATGCATATGATTAGCTTTAATCAAGGCAGTTATGCCCTAGCACAAATCCTCAAGACAATAGTAAATTGAGGCGATAATCCCAGGAATGGAGACATGTGCTAGGAATTGGAAGAAAGTGCATGGTGTATTCTTCAGCAAATAACACTGTGAGCAATAGGAGCTTAGTAAAACTAAGAGTTATTTCAGCTGTTTGATGAGGTATTTATCTGGATACCAAGTTCTTATTTGTCATTGCCAGAGAGATGCTTTGGAAGGCATTCATTCTCTACCATTTGTAGCATGCTCTGCCTGCAAGCTGAGTGTGGTCCACAGCTAGCATGAAGCTCTCGGAGGGAGAGTTAGAGGTGTAGCAAATGTTGCTGGTTTCTAGGAGCCATTGAATGGACTCTGAGCCACATCACCCAGGCACGATAGAACAAAACACTACTCTGCGCCACTCTCACAGTGGCTATTCTGCTTAAACTCATTGTTACAACCACGGTATCAATCCATCTAGTTGAAGGCTCTACTTGTTTTTATTGAAAGTTTATCAAAAGAATCCCTGGTTCCTAATGGGTTTTTGAATCCATCATCCTCTCCTTGAGAGAAAGATGAGGCTGTCTGCTCATAAAGATTGAAAGTCTCAGAAACTCAAAGGAGCATTTCTACGCTGTCCTTATAGGGTTTTTCTGAGTTAGAAACAACTTGATGGAAGTGGGTGGGTACTTTCCCAAGCATGGTGTCCTTCTGTAAGGACTGGTTTCTCCTGGTAACATGTCCCAAGTACATCAGATGAAGTCTCTCCATCCTAGCTTCTTGGGAGAGTTTGGCTATCCTTCCTCTAAGACAGATTTGTTCTGGCAGTTCATGATACTTTTCGATAGTCTTTACTGAAAACTTCCTTCAAGTGTATGAATTCTTTTGTGAGCTTCCTTATTCCTTGTCCAGATTTTGAGACAATTGAAAATACCATGGCTTGGATTAGGTGCACTTTAGTCCTTAAAGTGATGCCTTTGCACCCCAACACTTTAAAGATGCACTCCATGCAGTGCATCATGTGGTTTCGTGAATGCTGCTTCCATGGCTATTGATTGTGGATCTACGTAAAAAGGAATCTTTAACAGCTTCTATCTTTTCTCTGTTTAACAAAATGTTGCTTATTGGTCCAGTTGGGAGGATTTTGTTTTTCTTAATATTGAGTTGAAATGTAGACTTTAGCCTTTTATCTTCCTCAGTTACTGCATCAATTCCTTTTCATTTTCCGCAAGCAAGATGTGTCACCTGCATATTGTAGATTGTTCGTGCATCTTACTCTAATCCTTGAGTTCGTCTTCAGATAGTCCAATTTCTCAGATAATTTGCTCAACATATAGATCGAATAAGCATCGTCAAATAATACAAGCCTGACATGTGCTTTCTTGGTTTTATACCATTTAGTATCCCTTGGTTCTATTTGAATGACTGCCTCTTGGTCCATGTGCATGTTACCAAACAGCTCAATTAAGTGTTCTGGAATGCCCATGCCTTGCAATGCTAGCTAAAGTTTACTATTATCCACACAGTCAAATGACTTTGCTTAGTCAATAAAACACAAGTACACATCTCTTGGGTGATCTTTCCTTTTAGTCAAGAACCTTCTGATGTTAGCAATATTATCCCTCAGTTCATGCTCTTCCGCCTCCAGCCTGAATTTTTGGCAGCTCCCTGTCAATGTTCTCTTCCACTGTGTTAAAATTATCTTCAGCAAAGTTTTACTTGCTTGTATCATATTAATGATATTATTGGATAATTGCCACATTCTGTTGGGTAGTTTTTCTTTGGAATGGCTACAAATATGGATCTCTTCCCATTAGTTGACCAGGTAACTGCCTTCCCAAATTTCTTGGCTTTATGGGCACTTCCAATACTGTATCAGCTAATTTAAACATTTCAATTGGTATACCATCAATTCCTAGAGACTTGTCTTTTACCTAAGCCTTCAACACAACTTGAACTTCAATGCTTTCCATTCTTGATCATATGCTACCACTTACGTGTATGAGTTTTGATTATTTTAAAGTGGATTATTTTGCTACAGTAATGTTACATATTCTTTCCATCTTTTTTGATGATTGCTACCTCATTTAATATTTTCCCATAGAATCCTTTTCTATTGTAACATGTGGGAGTGAATATTTCTGTAGTTCTTTTTTAAATTTCCAGATAAGAATTTTTTGCAACCATATGTATTAAAATTATCTTCTTCTACATTGTGGCTTACTTTTTATTCTCTTAATGATGTATTTTGAGAAACAGAAGTTCTTAATTTTAATATAATGTGGTTAATAACTTTTAAATGACTAGTATATTTTTATTCTGTTTAAGAAATCTATGACTACTCAAAGAGCATAAAAGTAGTCACCTTTCATATTTAACTCAGTAATCCAACAAAAGGGATTTTATACATGGTATGAAAAATAAAAGTGTAGTTTTCTTTACTAGGTAGGCATCCAATTGGCCAGCACTGTTTATTTTAAGATCTTTCTTTCTTCACTTGTACAGCCCTATGAATTAAAGAATTCTTTCTTTAAAAAATAAATAATATTTGTTGCAAGTTATTTTCTTTCAGAATGTTAACACTATTTTCCTAGTGTCTTCTGGGAATTTTTCCAGGAGATTATATATATATATATAAACATATATAATTATATATAACATATTATATATAATTGCATATTTATATATATATTTGCTTTTATGGATTTCATCTCTCTCTAGCTTTCAGAAGTCTTACTCAAAATGCAGTTTTTCTTGAGTTTACTGTATTTTGGCACTGCAAGTATATATCATGTTTCCTAATGCTACTTACTACTGGTATGCAGTAAGAATCAAGCACCTTAATCTAGTTGGGGACTGAGCTAATGCAGGCGAGGTTTCACTCCTCACAACGCTTTCTTTACTTCCAGTTCAAAACACCCTTTAGTGAAAGTCCTTGGCTGCTCACCAGAAGGGCTGTAGTTTGAACCCACCAGCTGCTCCGTGGGAGAAAGATGTGGCAGTCTGCTTCTGGAAAGAATTACCACCTTGGAAACACCGGGCAGCCATTCTGCTCTGTCTGACAGGGTCTCTACGGGTCAAAATTGATGTGCCAACAATGGATTTTGGGTTTGTTTCCAATTTAACTATATGTATGCATCACCTTCTTGCTGTCTTGGTCACTTTCTAGTGATTTGAAATACATATTGTTTAATTTATTCAACTTCTCTACCTGTTTTTGGTAGGGTAATTGATCTTCCACAAGCTAGTTCTTTATGACCAGAGCAAAATTCTCACTGATATTTTCTACAACAAACTTTGCTACCAAATAAATTTTGAACAGCACAGGCAATCAGTTTCAAAGTAATGGCTGATGTTTATAATATTAATCTTGTGACATGAAAATCCCAATATGTCTTTAAAGATGAATTTACATCAGAGTAATTTTAATATTTATTACATTTAATTGGGTTTTAATTAATTTCTCAGGTAATCTATGAATAATATATGAGAATTTTCCCCTAAAAGTATTCCAGACAAGATTCTTATTTTTCTCTAATACCATCCTGAAACATCAATGCAGTGCCATGTGAACGTTTGAGCAGGTCTGACGCTGCTTATGAAGATATGTCTTCCGTCCTCTTCTCTTCACTCCAGAAATTCTGCTCAGGAGGGGGACACTTTCCATATGGCTAAAGAACTCAAAGCAGGCTATTTAACTTTTATACAAAAATATCTTTGCTAACAAGATGCTTGGAGTCTAAAGTGTATGACTCACCTACCCTTGAATGGTTTGCTTTAGAGCTTTTTCCAAAACTCCAGCTGGGACAACTGATTTTCCAGGGAAATGGCCTAGGCACATGCCAACTGCATTACTAGTTGAACATTAAAATCACCTTCGGGACTTTAAATCATATATGTACATTCATACACCCTGGACCTCTCCCATACTAATACCTTGGAATCTTTCAGAACCACCTGTGGTGATTCTAATGAGCAGTCATGTTTTGTAGATACTCCTCATCACTAAGAACTATGCATATGTATCACATGGTTGCAACTCCAGGGAGAAATATTTAATACAATTATGATTAATCATTCTGCTGTCACCTTTCACTGAAGGTTAATATGAGAATACAAGTGAGACCCACAGTTTTATATAATTTGTTTTTCAATTTTTCCCACCATGTGGTTCAATTGTGCTTACGCAAAAGATAGTTTGAATTCTCAAATGTCATTCACATGGTTTCAAATACCACATATACACTGAAGACCCTCAAATAGATATCTTGAGCCCAGGTCTCTCTCCTAGTCCAAAGTTGTGTGTCTGGATATTTATGGAGCATTTCTTTACCGTCCATCTGCCAGTTTGCTGTACTGCACTGTGTTGCACGATGCTGGAAGCTATGCCGCCGCTGGCATTTCAAATGCCATCAATGTTATACATAGGCCACACAGTGGATACTCTTTAGCAGCGGTACTGGACTAAAACAGACTAGGAAGAACGGTCTAGTGATATACTTCTAAATATTCACCAATGGACAGTCCATTGATCACAACAAAGTATTTTCTGTTATAGTATAGAAAGATGAGCCCCTGTATTAGGAGGCACTTAAATGGATTTCACCAGTCACGATTATGCTGTACAATGGATTTGATAAGTCATGATTATGCTGGCCTAGCACTGGACAACATTTTGTTCTGTTATACATGAGATTGGAAGCATAGGTCAAAGTCCAAGATTTCTAGCTCCTCAACAACTTCATTACCTGACCACTGTTGGATATCAGTTACTTGGAGGCTACAATTTTTACCCTGTGACAGTTGGTGACAGTAGAGAATAGGTTTTAACAATCAAATACACCTTGGATTTAAGTGTTGGACTCACCATTTATTACGTGTGTAATTGGGATGTTATTAAACCTCTCCATGACAAACATCCGACTATAAACATCCGCTAATAATTAGAAGGTACTCATTGTCGTCGAGTCAATGCTGACTCATGGCAACCCTATAGCACAGGGGGGAACTGCCCCTGGGGGTTTCTGAGACTGTCATTCTTCATAGGAGTTGAAAGCCACATCTTTATACAGAGGACTGGCTAGTGGTTTCAAACTGCAGATCTTGTCGATTGCTGTCTAACTCATAACCACTATTCCATAAAGGTTCCTAATTAGAAGATAAAGCAGAAAAATATGAATCTAGGTAATTGGAAGTCATTAAAAAAGAAATAGTATGCACGAAGATCAATAATGTAGTCATTGGTTAATTGTAATGGACTGATACTGAACATTTTGAATCAGACAAACATATGGTCTACTATGTCAGAAATGACCAACTACATAGGAATGGCATCCCATTCATTGTCAAAGAGAACATTTTAGGGTCCACTCTGAAATACAGTGCTGTCAATGTTAGGAAATTCCATACATATGCAAGGAAAACCAGTGAATAAAACTAAGATTCCAATTTCCCCACCAACCACTAATGCTAAAGATGAATGAATTTAAGATTTTTGCCAACTTTTGCAGTCTGAAACTGATCAAGCATGAAATTAAGATATATTGATAATTACTGGTGACTACAATGTGGAAGTTGGAAGCACAGAAGAAGGATCAATAATTGTAAATTATGTCTTTGAGATAGAAACAATGTAGGAGATCTCATGATAGAATTTTGCAAGACCAGTGACTTATTATCAGAAATGCCTCTTTGTCAGCAATATATCCAGTGTCTATACACATGGATCTTGTTCATCAAAACGACTACATATTTTCAAGGAGATGATGGAGACTCTCAATATTGTCAGTCCAAACAAAGCAAAGGACCAACTGTGTGGCATAATATCAATTGTTCATATGCAAACACAAATTGAAGCTGAAGAAAATTAAATTAAGTTCATGGAAGTCAAATAAGACTTTGAGTATATTCCACCTGAATTAGAAAACACCTGAAAAAAATATTTTATATATTCAATGTTAATGACTGAAGACCAAATAAATTGTAAGATAACATCATGTACTTCATGCATGAAGAAAGCATAAATTCATTAAAAAGACAAACGAAAAAGAGAGAAGACCAAACTGAATGGCAGAAATGTGCTCTGGAGTAAATTTGAGTAGCTAAAGCAAAAGGAAGAAATGATTAACTAAGGGGGCTGAACAGAAGATTTCAAAGGGCAGGTAGGAAAGTACATTGTGTTTATTGCCTCGTAGGTGAGGTGTGATCTGAAATGGCAGATGGAAAAATTGTGGTGAAAAGCTGACCAAAAGTGGCACAAAGAAAGCTGGGACATTTGGTGAGACTGAGTTTGGGATTATGGGTTTCCGGAAGTCAAAACTGAGCTTGGGATAAAAGCAACAGGCAGGCTGAATTGAGAAGAGCAAGTGGCAGGGAGTCTATTAGACCTCCTTACTTGGCCTCCTCACTCACAGGAAAGAACTTCAGTCTTCAAGTTTAGGATTGGTCGGCTCGACAAAGATATATCAATACTTTCTCCAGTGATAGAATCTCTTTGACTATGTCCAAAGAGTATTTACTAAGACCAGATAAAGGATTTAATATTCAAAACGATTTAAAAATTGATGTGAATGAAATGGCTAAAGAATAAGTAATTTATACTGGTTTAGAAGTAAGAAGATGTCAAAGATTTGCTGAAGAGACGATATGACTAGAAGAGATGCTGGTGAAATAGAAAGGATAATAAAAGAGGAAGAAACTGAATGCTAAATGTTTATTTTATATACTGCACTGACTGAGCCACAGTCAAGACATAGTCTTCAACTGGTACAGATAAGAGCTCTTATAACATAGTATCCAGGACAGATAACCGCCTCAGGACCAATACTGAGAGTAGCAATATCATGAGGATAGGGAAAGGTGGGGGAAGAACGGGGAGAAAGGGGGAATCAATCTCAGTGATCGACATACAACCCCACCCCTGCCCCCGGGGGACAAACAACAGAAACGTGGGTGAAGGGAGACTGCAGATGGTGTAAAATATGAAAATAAAACTCATTCATATATTATCAAGGGTTCATGAGGGTGGGAGGGTGGCAAGGGGGGTTGGGGGGGGGGGGGGAGAGGAGCTGATACCAAGGGCTCAAGTAGAAAGGAAATGTTTTTGAAATGATGGCGGCAACAAATGTACAAATGTGCTTGAAGCAATGGATGGATGGATTGTTAGAAGAACTGTGAGAGCCCCAATAAGATGATTTATTGAAATAATAATTTTAAAAAGACTTCATCTTCAGTCAGGTACAAATTGTCTCTGGAAGACCAGAAAATCCAAGGTTTGGGATAGCACCTCCTCAAGAAGCCCAGCTAGGGCTTATTCCATGGCAGAAGGTCCAGCAGACGGAGGTGGAGAACCAGTGAGCGAGAGCGGTAGAAACGCAGTGGAAGCACGGAGATAAACTGAGTCAAAATGCCGTCACTCCGAAAACAGAAAAAAAGAAGTTAACCGAATTTTCTAAATGTCCAGCCTCCAGTTGCTATCTTGATGAGATAATTTTCAGACTACAATCTAATAATTCCTAAAGCAAAACTCAAAGGAAAACAACATGTTAAAAAAGCAAAGGTGATTAGACCTTACACATTTTGTCCATCAAAACCATTACTATTAAAATCAAATGTCATTGATACCTACTTGCTCTCAATCGATGAGTTCCAGCGTAGCTCAAAGGCTTGAGTTCTCAGCTACTCACTGAAATTTGGTATTTCAAATCTATGCAGAAGTGTATTGGAAGAAAAGCCTGACAATCTACTTTTGGAAGACCAGAACCATTGAAAGTCCTGTGAACTGTGCCTCTTGATTCTGACATATGTGGTGTTGCTATGAGTCAAAATCAATGCCATGGCAACCCTGTTTTCTATTTTCTTCTTTGTTTTCAATCTGTTGATTAGACTTCACTCTACTTGACCTTCTAACAGAGTGGCTTTAGATTCTCCTACAATAACTGTTCATACCTCACCAATTATTGTTGTGAGGCTGTTTTTAAAAGTATAACTAGAAAAATGAGCTAAGCTTGTTTATCTCACAGCATTAACATTACTGCAGTACATTTTAACATATTAATCTTGAGGCAGGATCTGATTAGTTAGTATTTGCCAGAAGCAACTCAACATATTTATGATCCTGTTTTTCAAATCCCCTTCTTTTCCATCTATTGAAGCTTCTTTGAGATTTGAAATGAATTCAGAATTACATACATAAATTTTTTTAATGATGAGTAATTTTTGCTAGGACATGATTTCCACACATTCTTAAATGTTTTTATTTTGTTAGAGAAAAATGTACTGAGTTTTCATTTCTTGTCTATATTACACAGAGGTTGATCTAGAATGATTACTAATGTTGCTGAGAGCTAAAAACTCTGACTTTTATAAGATTTTCAAACATTCTTAGATTAATGCAATTCCCCTCTCAAAGAAGTATGATTGTTAATCAGCATCTCATGAACACTTCTTTGTACGTAGCTATTTACAATATTCATTATTCTTGAGGGGGAAAATGATCATTAGTATGACAAAAATATTCAAAAAGATAGTAAATGTATGATGCCCTTTGAAAAGGATTCCTGCAAACGATATATACACCATCAACAAAATCACTGAGCATTATAAGGAGACATTTAAAGGGAAATACTTGAAGCAAATTAATGAAAATATTTCCAGTGACTCTATATCGGCTATTTGAACATAATTAGGTTTGATTTTGTGCCTAGTATATGACTTGCATCATTTCCAATACTATGAACACTGCCAAAAGTATATACTCTTTCACCGCACGGTACTGACTGCATTATTAGAGAGACAAGCCTGTTGCTACTGCTACTGGTAAGTATCCTTGAGCCAGGTGCGACTCCCAGAGGTCCTGTGCACGACAGGACACTGCCCGCTCCTGTGCCCCTTCACCATTGTTGTGCTCGAGCCCAGTGTTGCAGCCTCTGTGTTCATCCATTTCCCTAAGGGGCTTCCTCTTTTTCACTGGCCTTCTGCTTTACCACGCACGATGACCTTGTCCGGGGCCTGGTGTCTCTTAATTACGTGTCCAGATATGCGAGATGAAGCCTTGCTCTCCTCGGTTCTGAGGAGCATTCTGGCTGTGTGTCTTATAATATAAACTTGTTCATTGTGCATGCAATATCATTTCCCCAGCACCTTAATTTAAATGTATCCATTCGTCTCCGATCTTTATTCCTTGCCCTACTTTCACATTCATATGAGGCAATTAAGCACATCTTAGTCCACCAAGTGACAGTTTTACTCTTTAATACTTTCAAGATTTTGCTGTAAATTTGCCCAATTGTGATGTCGTTCAAATCATTAACTGCTGCTTCGTGAGCATGGGTGGTGGACCCAAACGAAATTAAATCCACGACAACTGTAGTCTGCTCTTTTGGCCATATTGTTGTTTATTGGTCCAGGTATGAGAGTTTTTGTTTTCCTTCCATGAATTGTAATCCATACTGAAGGCTGTATTTTTTATCTTCATTAGTAAGTGTTTTCTTTGAGTCCCCTTGGCTTTCAGCAAACGCCATTGTGTCATCTGCACATAATATGTCATCTGCACATTTCCATGCTGCATTCTTGTTCATGACACAACTTCTTGGATCAGTTATTCAGCATACAGACTGAATAGGTATAGTGGAGGAATATGGCTCTGGCACACAATTCTGATGTGAAAGCACTGTATGCACCATCGTTCTGCTCAAACAACTGCCTCATAGTTAATATGCAGGCTCCACATGAGCACAGTGCGGTATTTTGAAATTCCCATTCTTCACTATGTTAGCCATAATTTGTTGTGATACATGCAGTGAAATGCCTTTTGATTATTAATAAAACATGAATAAATATACTTCTAGGATTCTTTACTAACAACCAAGATCCATTTGGCATCAGCAATGATATCTCTTTTTCCATATCTTCAGAATCTGGCTTGAATTTTTGGCAGCTTCTGATCAATGTACTGTTGTTATGAATGAACATAACAACATTTCTGGTGTGTGATATTGATGATATTGTGCAATGATCTCTGTGTTTTATTGCATCACCTTTCTTTGGAATCACTGCCATTGAGTCGATGCCAACGCATAGAGACCTTTGGACAGGGTAGCACTAGCCCTGTGGTGTCGAAGACTGTAACTCTTGATGAGAGTAAGAAGCCTTGTTTTTCTCCCTTGGATCGGATCGTAGTTTTGAACTGCTGACCTGGAGAGCTGCAGCCCAACACGTGGCCACCGTGGTGTAAGCGGTTATGTATTGGGCATTGGGCTGCTCATTGCAAGGCCAGCAGTTGGAAACCACCAGCCACTCTGAGGGGAAAGACAGGGTTCTCTACCCCTGTCAAGAGTTACCGTCCAAAGAAACCCACAGGGACAGTTCTACTCTGCCCCCTAAGGCCACCAGGAACAGGAAGCCACTCAATGGCAATGAGTTTGGTTTCTGTTTTTCCTTTGGAATGGGTGTAAGTATGGCTCTTTCCAAGTTGGTTGGCCAGATAACCATCTTCTAATTTTCTAGGCAGAGGTGAGTGAGGCCTTCTAACATTGCATCTTTTTTTTAAATGAGTTTTAAATGACTATTATTCATTTCCATTTTGGAAACTATAATGGTGCATACATATTCTTTTTTAAAGTCATTTTATTGGGGGCTCATACAACTCTTATCACAATCCATACATGCATCAATTGTATAAAGTACATTTGTACATTCGTTACCCTCATCATTCTCAAAACATTTGCTCTCCACTTAAGCCCCTGCATCAGCTCCTCATTTTCCCCCTCCCTCCCCACTCCCCCCTCCTGTTTGAACCCTTGATAATTTATAAATTATTATGTCGTCATATCTTGCACTGTCTGGCCTCTCCCTTCACCCACTTTTCTGTTGTCTGTCCCCCAGGGAGGAGATTATATGTAGAACCCTGTAGTCCATTCCCCCTTTCTATCACACCCTCCTGGTATCACCAATCTCACCACTGGTCCTGAAGGGATCATCCATCCTGGATTTCCTCTGTTTCTGGTTCCTATCTGTACCAGTGTACATCCTCTGGTCTAGTCAGATTTGTATGGTAGAATTGGGATCATGATAGTGGGGGATGGGGAGAGAAGAAGTATTTAGGAACTAGAGGAAAGTTGTATGTTTCATCGTTGCTACACTGCACCCTGATTGGTTCATCTCCTACCCACGACCCTTCTGTAAGGGGATGTCCAAGTGCCTACAGATGGGTTTTGGGTCTTCACTCCATACTCCTCCTCATTCACAATGATATGATTTTTTTGTTCTTTGATGCTTGATAGTTCATCCCTTTGACATTTTGTGATCACACAGGCTGGTGTGCTTCTTCCATGTGGGCTTTGTTGCTGCTGAGCTAGATGGCCGCTTGTTTACCTTCAAGCCTTTAAGACCCCAGACGCTATATTATTTGATAGCCGGGCACCATCGCATTGCATCTTTATTGAAATATTTCAGTTGGTATTCTGTCAATCCCTAGAGCTTTATTTTTCACCAGTGTTTTCAGTGCAGCCTGAATTTCTTCTTTCAATATCACTGGTTCTTGAAATGGTTGAATGTCGACCAATCTTATTTTTTCATAGAATCCATCCATATTACAATCCTGGACTTTGAATTTTCTTCAGTTTTTTAGATGGAGATACATTGAGTGTATTCTTCCCTTTTGGCTATCTAACTCCAGGTATTAGCCCAGGTAAGATTTTGTCTTCTCAAGCTGTTGTTTAAAATTTTCTGATTAGCTCTATTACTTTATTATTACTTCCAGTTACTTTAGCATCAGTAAATTCAAGAGCTAGTTTTAGAGTGTGTTCTGACATCTACATTGGTCTTTTTTTCTTTCCTCTCTTTTCAACAATTTTTGTTTTCTTCATGTATGATGCTCTTTGTGCATATGTGTGTGTGTGTGTGTGTTTTCAACAGTGTTATTAGCATACAATCCACATATCATAGAATTGAACAGTTCCATCATTCAAACACCTTAAGGGGGAATTGTACAATCACCACCACATTTGTCCTAGAGCATTCCCTCCCGCCATGGTTGATTTGTCCCCAAACTAAGTTGTGCAATCACAATCAGCTCTAGTGCTCCCTCCCACTCCTGCCTTCCTTTTTACTCCCAAACTCCCCTTTCCCTCCCTATCAACCACCCCTACCCCTACAATCCCTGCAATACCTCATATCAGTTATCGTCACTGTACATCCACTCCTCCTGCCCTTCACAGCTAGGAAACTCCGCAGAGAGCAATGAAAACAAATCCCATTAAGGTAGTAAGGGTAAGACCACAATGGTAAAAAGACAAAAGTACAAATAATACGTGAGAGGTCATCGACACATATCAACATTGAAGAAGCCAGAGAAGAAGCTTTGTCCTGGAGCATTTAAGATATATTTTCCCCAGAAACAATTCAGGAACTGTCTATGGGCATTCATTGGGTCTCCTGCCATTAGTGTTCAAGGTTCCAAGTCTATTCTGCAAGTGGTCTCTAAATTTGGGTGGGATATACAAGGGGGTACCCCCCCAAAAAATGGATTTTTTTCAAAGTTATGTATTTAATTAATTTTACAAAACCTCATCACCTTTAAAGCACACTCCATTACATTCAATACATGTCAAATCTGTGATTCTATTCTTGAAAACATTTTTCAAACTCATCTGTTTGGATGGCTGACAGCACCTCCCTCGTGTTTTTCTTCACCTCTGCTAAGTCATCAACTCGCTGTCCTTTCACATCCCTCTTCATTTGCAGAAACAAAAATAATTGTCTCAGGGAGTGAGATCAGGTGAGGAACATGTGTGAGGCAACAGAGGCATGCTAGTTTTTGCTGAAAATGGCGCACAGAGATGTTTGCATGAGCAGGCGCATTGCTGTGGTGGCAAAACCAGTCCCCCATGTGCCACACATCAGCCTCCCCACCGCCAACATATCTTTTTTACCCATCATTTTATTGAGGGTTCTTACAATTTTTGTAACATGCCATACGTCAATTGCATCAAGTATATTTTTACATATGTTGCCATCATCATTTTCTAAATGATGATTTCTTTTACTTTCTATTTGAGCCCTTGGCATCAGCTCCTCTTTTTCCCTCCCTCCCCCCCTCCTACCTTTGTGACACCTTGATAAATTTTAAATTATTATTGTTTTCATATCTGACACCGACTAGTGTCTCCCTTTATACATGTTTCTGTTGTTCATGCCCTGGGGAGGGGTTATGTGCTGATCATTTTCCTTGGTTCCCTCTTCCTTCCCCCCTCCCCACCCTCCACATCCCCCCTACTTTCTTGTTACCACTACTCCCATGTCTGTTCCTCGGGGGGTTTGAAGAATTGGAATCCGCGTGTCAGCTGCTCTTATCTGTACCAGTGTACATGCTCTGGTCTAGCCAGAACTGAAAAGCAGGCCTGGGGTCATGATGGTGGGGTGAGGACGCCTCAAAGAAACAGAGAAGTATCGTGTGTTTCATCCGTGCTATACTGCGCCCTGCTTGATTCATCCCTTCCTTGTGACCCTTCTGTGAGGGAATGTCCTATTGGGTTTGGAGTCTCTGTTCCAATCCCCCTCGCTCTCAACAATGCTTTTTTATTGTTTGTTTTTTAATAAACGGGCCTTTTTTTGGTCACAAACTCTTACACTATCTTAACAGAACCTCTAAACAGAAAGCTTGGTTCACAGTCTGACCTGGTGGAACGAACTCCAAATGCACTAGGAGTTGACATTTTCATTTGTTCAGGAAGTTGACAGACACCCAGAATTAGATTTGTCGTCAATAGATATTTTACCTCTTTTGAAATGAGAAAACCACGTGTACACTTGAGTTTTCCCATAGCGCTGTCCTTGAACGCTGTGCTCAACATTACAACAGTTTATGTGGCATTTTTCCTGAGCTGGAAACACAATTTCACAGCCACACGCTGTTCTCTTAAATCAGCCATCACAAAAACAAATTTTGAGTGAAACTGCTTTTATGAAAAAATTCTCTGTGACTAGAGAAATCTATCCCGGGTGAGGCCAACTGGGTGCACTAACTCAGAATGAATTGCTGGATGCTTGCTAGTGGGGAAAATGCGTACTGTGAAAGCTCTGCTCCACCCAGCGCAATTCCAGGGTGATTTTTTGGGGGGGTGGGTGGGTTCCCCTTATATTCTATGTTGTATTTTGACTCCCGTGGACATGTTTTAATTTTAATTTCAGCCTGAATTTGAATGTGGGGAATTGATGCTGTGTTCTACAGTGAGCCCGGATATTGTTTTGCCAAATAAAAATTGATGAAACCTCATGCAAAGTCTTGAGGGCAACATAACCACACAGAGAAATTCATGACCAGAGAGGTGGACAGGTTCAGCCCAAATCAGAGCCAAGCTGACACCCCATGCTCCCGCCCCGATTGCTGGCCTAGAAGTCTGTGCTATCGAGGACCCTAAACCTACAGGTTGGGGAGAAGGGCTGGTCTCCCACACCCACACAGAAGCAAACCAAGAAGGAAACAGAGAGAGCAGGGCACTAGCCTCCATATTGGCACACCGAGCCCTGAAGATGAGGTCCCTGCATGAGGTCCCTGCATGGGGCTGCTAAGGCACAGAGGGGACCTTAGGGCCAATGAGACATGATGTCCCCTCACTGGAGCACATCACAACAGAAGACAATACTGGGGACACACAGCAAGGAATAAGTACACACACACACACACACACACACACACACACACCACAGTGGGGTGAACCAAGAAAGGAGCATAACAGATCAGCAAGGCAAGCAAAGAAAAGCCACAAAAGCCAGGAGGAGCCCCAAAATAGACTTCAGGCTAGGGGCCAGTTCCCGGAAACCCGCCACCCCCACCCCATGACTGACATGGAGCTAGTCATAAAGGTCACTAAACAGACCTGGAATCATGTATTCTTTTTTATTTTGCTTTTAGTTTTTGTCTCCTTTGATCTCTTTGCATTCAATCTCTTGTTGTCTTTTTCATCTCTGTTACTATTGGTTTGCTCCCTGTATAAGCTGGGCATGGGCAGCGAGCCTGAGGAGAAGGCAACAGGATGGATAGCTCCAGAGGGACTCGGGGGACGGAGGGGGCAGGGGAAAGGTGCAGTGAGCGAACAACACCATAGACATGGGAACAACTATGTAATTAAAACCAACAATGAGGAGGACGTAGAGATGCTGGTGGTGTTTGAGCAAAAGCAATCTAGCTGAGATGAATTACTAAGGGGCAGAAGACGGGTGAGTGTGATGGTGGGGCAGGAGGAAGGTAAAAGGAAACAGAGGAAAGGTCTAGGAAGCAGAGATATGGATATAAGTATAAACATCGGTGTGCACTCATGTAAATACATGAATTCATAAAAGTAGAGGTATTGGGCATAGGTACATATATTTATATGGCAACACACTGAGGTACTGGACAGACTTTGGGCCTCTGCTCAAGTCCTCCCTCAAAGCAAGGATACCAGGCTCTAATAACCTGGTATTCTGTGACATTCACCCTCCCTGCACGATCAAAGGAGACAAAATGGGCGCACAAGCAAATGTGGTGAAGAAAGTGGATGGTGCCTGGTTATCAAAAGATATAGTGTCTGGGGACTTAGAGGCTTGAAGTCAAACAAGCGGCCATCTAGCAGAGAAGCAACAAACCCACATGGAAGAAGCACACCAGCCTATGCGATCATGAGGTGTCGATGGAAGCAGGTAACAGGCACCAGAAGACCCAAACAAACAACAACAACAAACCATATTATCGATAATGAGGGGTTTCAGAGCAGAAACCCCCAAATCCATCTGTAGACAATAGAACATCCCCTCACAGAAGGGTCCCAAGGAGGGATGAGTCAACCAGAACAAAGTATAGCACCAATGAAACACCCAATATTCCTCTGGTTCCTTGAGGCTTCCTCACCCACCACTATCATGACCCCAGTCTTGCCTTTCACTTTGGGCTAGACCAGAGCATGTGAACGGGTGTAGATAAGAGCTCACAACACATGGACTCCAGTCAGCTAAATGGGAATAGTGATACCAGGAAGGTAGGGGCAATGTGGGGGAAGGAAATGAGAAAGGGGGAACCAAGCAAAATGATCAACACCTAACCTTCTCTCAGGGAGATGAGCAACAAAATCATGTGTAAAGAGAGACACCAGTCATGTAAGATATGAAAATAGTAATAATTTATAATTTATCAAGGGGTCATGAGGGCAGGAGGGAGGAAGGATGGAAAAAGAGGAACTGATGCCAAGAGCTCAAATAGAAAGTGTTTAGAAAATGATGATGCCAACATATGTACAAATATGCTTGATACAAATGATGTATGGAATGTTATAACAGCTACCAGAGCCCCCAACAAATTATTTTTAAGCTGATAATATTTGGCTTCTTCATTATCTCTTTCCACAGATGTAGTCAATTTTATTCTTGTGTAGTCCATTTGATGGGATCCACATGCATATTCACAACTTGTGTTGTTGGAAAAAAATACATACAATTAACAAGTCATTGGTATTGCAAAATCCTACCATTTGGTCTCTAGAGTAATTTCTATCACCAAAGCCAGCCATATTTTCTATTTACCAGTCCTTCCTCTTTGTTTACAATATTTGCATTGCAATCACCAGTCATTTTCAATGAGTTTGTAATCAGTGATGGCTGTAATTAAGTTAATTACTTAAATATGGCCCTTCTGGTCATAGTCCGCCACTTTGTAAGGTATATAAGTTTTAGCATCTAAACCTCTGGCTATAGCTCCATTTTGAAGACTGTCATCTGCTATGTTAATGATGCAGGACTAAGGTGGGGTATATCTTGCGTCCCCAGAATACTAGAGGGTGTAACTGAAGTCGCAACCCTTAGTTTCCTTGGGGACGGGGCTGGGTAATCTGTAGATAAGCTGCCATCTTTGATTTCTGTGATTTAAGTTGTTCCTTTAATTTAAGAATGCAGGAGGTTGGGATCACAGAAAACTTGGCCCACCTAACTCACACAGAAGTGATCTATGTGTCTTCTGTCTGACTTTTTAACATCAAAAGGCAAAAACCATATTTTCTTCTATGCCCAGATGTGAACAAGACACATCCTTATTTTTTGCACTGTACCCTCACTACCACCCCCCTTGTGAACCCTTGATAAATTAGAAATTATTATTATTATTTTCATATCTTACACTGACTGCTGTCTCTTGTCACCCACAGTTTCTGTTGTTTGTCCCCCTGGAGGTGGGGAAATTGTGTGGTTATGTGTTTGATAGTTGAGATAAGTTCCCCCTTCCTCCCCTTATTTTCCCAACTCTCCCCTTACCCTCCTGGCATTACTATTCCCTTTTCTAGTCCTGAGGACTTTAGCTGACTTGGATTTCATGGGTTGTGAGCTCTTATGTGTACCGGTGCACATGTTCCAGTCTAACCCACAGTGAAAGGCAGGACTGGGGTCATGATAGTGGTGGGTGAGGAAGCCTCAAGGAACCAGAGGAATATTGGGTGTTTCATTGGTGCTATACTTTGTTCTGGTTGACTCATCCCTCCTTGGGACCCTTCTGTGAGGGGATGTTCTATTGTCTACAGATGGATTTGGTGTCTCTGCTCCAAAACCCCTCATTTTCAACAATATGATTTTTT
This sequence comes from Tenrec ecaudatus, assembly GCF_050624435.1. NCBI lineage: Eukaryota > Metazoa > Chordata > Mammalia > Afrosoricida > Tenrecidae > Tenrec > Tenrec ecaudatus. The sequence goes on from NC_134536.1 coordinate 86,278,563, forward strand.
TTGGTTTGTTTTGGGTCTTCTGGTGCCTGTTACCTGCTTCCATTGACACCTCATGATCGCACAGGCTGGTGTGCTTCTTCCATGTGGGTTTGTTGCTTCTCTGCTAGATGGCCACTTGTTTAACTTCAAGCTTTTAAGTCCCAGACACTATATCTTTTGATAACCAGGCACCATCCATTTTCTTCACCACATTTGCTGTGCGCCCATTTTGTCTCCTTTGATTGTGCTGGATGTCACAGAATACCAGGTTATTAGAACCATTACACTCACCCTTCATCTGCCTCTTAGTAATTCGTCTCAGCTGGACTGCTGTTGCTCCAATCCCCCCAGGTCTCTATGTCCTCCTCACTGTTTTTAATTCCCTAATTGCTCCCCTGTCTGTAGCATTGTTCCCTCACCCTTCCTTTCCCCTCATCTTCCTCCCCCAGATCCTTCTGGAACTGTTGATCCTGTTGCTTCCCTTGCCTATCTTATATAGGTAGGCAAACCAACAATAATGGAGACAAGACAAAAAGAAAACAAAAGATGGAATAAAAAGAGAAAAAAACATTAACTAGCAAAACCCCTAAAAAAGCATACCTCGTTCTAGGTCTGTCCACTGACCTTTATGACTATCCCCCCCGGTCCTGTGGATTCTGGGAACTGCCCCTCCTAACCTGAAATTTATCTGGGGAGCTCCTCAAGCTTTGCTTTGCTTTGGCTTTGTGGCTTGGCTTTGCTCCCATTGCTGATCTGTTATCTTCCCTTCTTTGTTCACCCCACTGTGGGAGTGGTCAGACTGAACTCCCTGCCTGCCATGTATCCCCAGTATTGTCCTCTGTTGTGGCGTGGTATGCTCCACCAAGGGGACTTCAAAGATATCTCCTTTGACTTACCACCTTCCTGTCCGAAAATGCTCAGAAGACTCGTGCTGAATTATCCTAAGGAATCACAATCATATTCCAGTTAGTATTCTAAAAAGACCCTCTGCCCAGGACTCAGGGAGCCTTGTTAATATCATGGCTCCAAATGCTATACTTTGCTTGGACACTCTTCCAGACTGATAGCTGAATTCTCAACTATAAATATAGGAGTCTCGATTCCACAGCCCTGTGAGCCAGTTCCTTGATGGTTCATGAGCTCTGTGAAATGTTGCCACCAACTATAGAGCCCTGGCACATGGAAAAGAAGGACTGAAGGGAGGAGTGATGGTTGGTATCATAGATGATGGGGTGGTATAACATCTTGGAAAATTTTGGCATCTGGGATGTCCTTAACCTCTACCTCATTGGGACCAGATTTTGTTGATTTTTCCAAAAGAAACTAGTTTGAAAAGGCTAGTGAATGAGTTGAATCTTGCTGTTGTTTAAAACAACCTAAGAGGCTTTTGAAAGTTACACTTGGAGCAAAGAGACAAAGTAAGACGTTACTTCATTGATTTGGATGAGTAGCGTGAAATTCCGTGAACGGTAGAGGAAATGTCTCAACTCCGATTTGCTTCTGTCTGCACTGTCAAGAAGAAATGCCAGTTGGATGGGAAAGGGCAAAATTAACATTGATATGAGAGGAGTGCATCTCAAAATAAGCAAACAGACATGGAGAGAGGAAAAAGTTTAACTGCTCTAAATGATATTTTCTCATGCTTTGAATAACTCAACTTTCAAAGTCAGCAAACAAACAAAAAATTCTCTTTTAGTGAACATAATATCCTGCTGTCACTCTAAGCGGCTCTGGGGATTTAAGAAAATAAACAGAGTAGTCCTGGACCTCCCGGATCTTCTAGGTTAATAGATATTGAAAGAATGTTGCAATCGTTTGAGCTATTCGTTGTGCTTGATGACAAATAACAGGGATAGACCTGAGCTTGAGGGATTTGAGGTCAATTAAATTGCTAAAGCTCTAGTCAGGATTATTTAGGAGAAAAATATACATAGTCAAGAATACCAGGGACAACTACCAATGATTACATAGACATTAGAAGAACAACTTTATGCGCATGAATTAGAAAAAGAAATCTTTATGCCATGAGTTAACCAAACAAACAAACTTCATTCCCATATTTTTTTCAAAACTGAAATGGAATAAAATGAATTCCTTGAATGTCACAAACTACCAAAGCTGATTTAAGAAGAAATAGATAACCAGAATGTCTTTCATCTATTAACTAACTTGAATTAATAATTTATCACTTTCTTACAAAGAACACTGGAGGTCCAGATCGTTTTCTTGGCTAATTCTATGAAATATTTAAAAAATTAATAATAGCATTTCTGCCCAATTCTTCTAAAAAAAAAAAACCAAAGGAGAGAGAATACTCCAAACTCTTTTCCAAGCATTATTGTGACCATAAAACAAGAAACATATAAAAGAAAATGACATGGAACTATATGAAAACTACATGAACATAAATGCAGAAAAGCTTACTATTAGTAGATGAAATCCAGCAATATATCACAAGGATAATACAGCATGAAAACTTGGGCTTGTTCAAATAATGCAAGGTTGGTTTAACATCCACAAAACCAATCAATACAATTTATCATTTTCTCAACTGAAAACATTGCTGAGGGAAATTTTTAAAAGCCTAAGTAAGTGGAGAAATAAGATAATGAAAATATGGCCATTGTCTTTAGTCATCGGGGATATATGATATCCATCAATTAGAAGGCAAAATATAGAAAAGATGCCAATTCTCCACAATCAGAACTTTAAATGAAATGTAATCCCAATCAAAATCCTACCAGGCTTCTTTGTGGAAGTTTACTTAGAAATTGCTATCCTAGATCTAGTGTGGGTTAACAAAGAGATCATATACAGTAGATTAAGGTTCAGCTAGCTACACATAATAGATACTCATAATAGTGGTTTAGCCAATGCTAAAATTCATATGGAAATGCAAATCATCAAAAATAGCCAGAACTACTTAGAAAAAACAAACAAACGATGCAAGAATTACACTGTTGGATTTAGGAATAACTTTTTAAAAATCATTTTTAATGGGGGCTCATACAACTCTTAAATGTACAGTCCATCCATCCATCCATCCATCCATCCATCCATCCATCCATCCATCCATCCATTGTCTCAAGCACATTTGTACATATGTTACCATCATCGTTTTCAAAGCATTTTCTTTCTACTTGAGCCCTTGGTATCAGCTCCTCATTTTCCCCCTCCATCCCTCTCCCTCCATCCCTCATGAACCCTTAATAATTCACAAATTATTATTTTTCATGTCTTGCACTGTCCAATGTCTCTCCCCACCCCCTTGTCTGTTGTCCATCCCCCTGGGAGGGGGTTATATGTAGGGCTACTCTCAATATTGGTCCCGAGGAGTTTATCTGTCCTGCATTCCCTGTGTCTCCAGCTCTTATCTGTACCCATGTACATGCTCTGGTCAAGCCAGATTTGTAAGTTAGAATTAGGGTCATGATAGTGGCAGGGGGAGGGGCGGTGGGGGGAGGAAACATTAAAGAACCAGAGGAAAGCTGTATGTTTCATCAGTGCTACACTGCACCTTTATTGGTCGGTCTTATCCCCGCAACCCCTCTGTGAGGGGATGTCCAATTGCTTACAGATTGGCTTTGGGCCTCCCCTCAGTACTTCCCCCCTCATTCACATTATGATTTTTTGCTCTGGGTCTTTGATGCCTAATACCTGATCTCATCGATACTTCATGATCACACAGGCTGGTGTGCTTCTTCCATGTGGACCTTTTTTCTCTGCTAGATGACCGCTTGTTTATCTTCAAGCCTTTAAGACCCAAAATAACTTTAAAGCTATAGTGTAGTCTTGGAAATATGATAAACAAAATCATAAATGGGACAGAATATAAAACCCAGAATAGATCTATCCAAACATATATGGTTGATTTTTAACAAATACCCCAAGGTTATGCAACAAGGAAAGGCTAGTTCAACAGATGGTGCTGAAACAACTAAATATCCAAATGCAAAAACATAAAATTTGATCCATACTTTATGCCATCTATGAAAATTAACTCAAAATGATTCACACACTTAAATGTAGTAGCTTCAACTATAGAAACTGGAATAAAATATTTGTGATCTTATGGAGTCAAGTAGTTCCTAGAAAGATGTTAGGAAGTATGAATCATAAGAGACAGTAATGATAATTTAGATTATGTCAATACTAAAAATGTTTATTCTTCAATCGATACTGATATGAAAGTACAAATGCAGTTTTCAAACAGAGAGAAAGTATTTGCAAACTATCTAATAAAGCACTTAATCCTAAATATATAAAGAATTCTTACAGCTCAATAATAAAGTGACAAGCAATCCATTGTGGATAAAAATTTAAATAGTTATTTCACCAAATACATATGTGAATGAGAAGAAAATGAAAGTATGTCCAACGTCTTTAGTCATCAGGGAAATCTATCAATGGGATACTGTTCTACACCCACTGGAATAGGTAAAACTAAAAGACTGACAATAGCAACTTTTGGATATTGAAGCAACTGGAAACTTCATAGGTTTCTACTGGCAAAGCAAAATATGTAGCTACATGGAAAACAATTTATTCTAAAGTTAAACATACTCTTTACCACTCAACCATCATTCCTATTCCTAGATAAAAACCAAAGAGAACGTAAAACATATCTCCAACCCAAGCTTTTCCCAGCAGTTATCAGAAATACCCACACTAGCTACTGTCCATTGGTAAGCAAAACAAAACCAACCCTCATGTGTCTATCAAATGGTGAATGGATAAATAAAGTATTTCTATAAAATGGAATAATTCTCAACAACAAAAAGGACCACGGATTAATACAAGTAACCATATTGCTAAGTGAAAGAAACCAGACATTAAAGGGTACATGCTATAAAATTCAATTTATATGAAAATCTAAAAAAGACAAAGCTCTAGCTGTGGAGAGTAGATCAGCGGTTGCTAGGAGCTCAGAAAAACTAGAGAATATACTATAAGTGGAAGTATGGGGGGAGGGGGTTATAAAAGAGATTCACTGTGCCCATTCCAAAGAAAGGTGATCCAACGGAATATGGAAATTACCAACGAATATGATTACCATCATACACAAATAAAGCTTTGCAGAAGATAATTCAAAGCGGTTGTAGTGGTACAATAGGAACCTGTCAGAAAGTCAAAGCAGATTCACAAGGACATGGAACGACATGGAATGAGAGCCATCATTGCTGATATCAAGTGGATCTGGACTGAAAGCAGAGAAACCGAAAAGATGTTGATCCATGTTTTACTGACTCTGCAACGGTATGTTACCATGTAGAACATAGGAAATCCTGCATAACGTAGAGAACATTTCACTGGGCGCATGCAGAAACTGTACATAGAACAAGAAGCAGCCATTGGAGCAAAACAAAGTGATATTGCCTGGTATAAAATGAGCCAAGGGGTGAGTTAGGATTACACCCTTTCACCTTGTGTATTCAATTTGTACGTTGAGTAAATAGTCCAAGAAGCAAGACGAGACGAAGAAGTACGCAGCGTCAGGGTTGGAGAGGACTTGAAGCACTTACTGGTCAGGATCAGTATGGATTACACTTCAACATAAAGAAAACAGAAATATTCACATCTGGGCCAATAAGTAGCATGATAATAAATGGAGGAACATTGAGGCTGTCAAGGATTTCATTTCACTTGTGTCACAACCAATTCTCATAGAAGCAACAGTTACAAAGTCAAATGACACACTGAATTTAGCAAACCTGCCACACAAAACCTTGTTACAGTGTCAAGAGCAAAGAGGTCTCTGTGAGGACTAGGGTGCACCTGACCTAAGCCGTGGCATTGTCAATCAGCTGATATGCAGGCAAAAACCGGACAGTGACTGAAGAAGACCCAAAACGAATCGATACCTTGAAATATGGCGTTGGTGAAAGATAGTAAATTGACTGAAATTCCAGAAGAACAAACAAATCTGTCTTAGAAGAAGTACAATCAGAACAGTCCTTAAGGACGAGAATGGTGAGACTTTATCTCAAGTGCTTTAGACATGCTCTCTGAAAAGACGTGTCCCTGGTTAAGGTCAATGTGCTTCCTAGAGGGTCGCAGAAAAAGAGAAAGGTCCTCAAACGATGGATTGACACAGTGTGGTAACAATGGGTTCAAACATAGTAACAATCTAGAAGATGGCAAATGGAGTTTAATTTTGTTATGTATACGTTTGCTTTGGAGCTAACCTGAGGGCGACAAAGGTATGACTTTGATGGTGGAAACATAACTCATCAAATAATGCACTCAAAATTGGTCATTTTTAAGTGAAAATTGTATTTCAATAAAGCTGACTAAAAGAAAAACAATACAACAAAAGAATGAAAGATCATTTATCAGGAAGGAATTCATGTACCAGGAAGAAGACGGAACTAGATCAGTTATCTAGTCTGGCTGCCCTTTAAAATCATCTAGGCAGTTCTACCAATAACCAAAATGCTCCTTCCGAGGTTTGTTACTTGTTCTAATTCTGTTGAACTAAATTAGAAGAATTCAAAGGTATCTTTTAATACTAAACTCAGAAATTTCACTGCCTCTGGTTTTTCTTTTATTCTTCTGTTTTAAAGCTTACACGGAGTTAATTGGGCACTGTTATTGCATACAACCTCTCCCAGCTACCTGGTTGCCTTGCCAAGTGTATTTTCAAAATCATTAGGCAATGTGCTGAATAGTTTTGCAATTATCACTTTAAAATGTAGGTTACAGAAACATCTAAATTCTTTGGACTGTAGTTGAGATACGGTATCCCAGAAACATGTGATTTCCCCAGATGGCCTGATCTCAAGGGACCATATGTAGATGTATGCTTATTATGAACCATCAGACAGTCCTAAAATTAATCAATTTGCACGAAGCATGTTTAAGACGTCTAAAATTATTCAATGTTACTGTCGTCGGGTGCTCGCAAGTCAATTCCCAGACTAGAACTGCCCCATTGAGTTTTTCCTTTTCCTTTATTTTCTTGTTCAAGGAGCCAGATCACCTCCTTCTTCAGAGTAGCCACTGGGTGGGTTCAGCTCAGCCACTTTTTGGTTAACAGTGTTTAATGTTTGTGCCGCCAGGACTCCTCTTCATATCCCCTTTAAATCTTGTTTTTAGGCCATAATGACTGTCTGGGAGCAAAATTCTTTTACAAGTCATCTTAATTAGTTTTCTCCTGATAGTTAATAGAGATTAAGAGGATGTCTTCCACAAAACCACATGGTAGAGGGCTCACTGGTCAGTTTTCTTGATGTGCATTTCTGTGCATAAAATATCTCTTCCCTCACCTGTGTTTTCTTTAGTCCCTGTTCAATATTGTTGTTGTTGTTAATTTCTTCTGTAATCACAGAGTGTCAATGATACAGCCTGTAGAAAATCCATTTTCAGAGGCCTGACATTTTTGAGCCCGATTTTTGGTACAACAGCCAGATGAATCTTAGTTTTTAAACTGAATTCATAGTTCCTGCCTTAACTCTTCAAGATAGGTTTTGTATTTCTTATATCCTCATCGCATGTATCACAATGGCAGATACTGTATTTATAATATCATATTGTTTGGATTCTAAAAACGCTTTCCACATTTTAACATTTCCGATATAAGGATACACATTAAGATCCATATATCCAGTTACTGTGCCATTTTAAACATTTTATAAGAAAACAATTCAAAGGAATGACATCTTAGAATTGAGGGATCATATATTTTGACTATATATGTATTTGTATTCTTAGCAAAATACATAGACCCACTCATTATACCAAGTCATCGATTTTATATGCATGCTCTTCACTAGACATTAGTAAGAGTAGAACATAGAACAAAGAATACCCACATGCTCATATAAGGCAAGATTTCATCTCTCTTCCTCATACTTGTTGCAGTTGGAAAACTCCTTCTCATTTCATACACAAATCAAGAATGTGAATGGCCAGATGATGCCTTATTATTCAATAGGGTTGAACAACCTCATATGATTAGCCGTTCAATACAATCTCTTCTGTTTACAAGAAAGGGAAAAAACTAAGAAGTTATTCCTTTAGTTAATTAAAATATTTCAAACCTGCTCTAAATAATATACCAAAACAAATCTAGACCCCCCCCCAAATTCCTGATTTCCTCTAACACATTGAGTCTTGGGTAGACCCTTCAAGGGACATTCTCATAAGGGCTTTAAACCTAGAAGGGAAAACAAAAACTAGGCGGAACTAAATCAAGACTGAACATCTGGTAAATGAACTTCATGTATATAAAGGCAGGCTGGCTGCAAAAATAAGTGGTCATGCTCAGTGAGACAATTTGATGGGAGTAGATTTCAAGTTCAAGGTCCACAAAAATGTCTTTTAATGTATTTTATTGCCGTTTTATATGCTATGAATGTAGAGAAGCTTTATGGAAAAGAGCAAAACCATATGAGTGGCTAAAGTCAATGTTTTTCAATATTCGAGGGGAAAATATCAAGCTAGTCTAACCATCCATCACATTGCCAGAGTCATACTGTGCAAATAAATACTGAAGTCTTTTCATCCTTCAATTTTATATACTATCTAGAGTGAACTTCATTGAAGTCAATATGCTAAACCAGAGTAATTTCTCATCATTGAGCTCTATTGTACTTCCTTGGTAGTCTCAGAAAGAAACAGACAAATAGATGAAGGGAGGACGCCCCGGAGACGCCACTGGAATCTATTCAAAGAATAAACGAAACTGTTGTTTATATCCTTTCAGTATGTCTTGGTTATTCCTGTTATGCACAGTAGTTATCTTTTGTAAAGTTGCTCCAACAAATAATTAGCGAATATTGAACCACTGCTCCTGGAGGAAATATAGGGTCACGTTCCTGGGAGCCTCTGGCCACAATCTCATCAATCAATACATATATAACCTTTTTTTGATGTGTGTTTCTGTTTAAAGGAACCTTATTTAAACAGGTATTGTTCGTCTTTAACAATGAACTCATACTAGTTCATGCTTGATTGAAATGTATGCAACATATGCCATTAATCTGTAACGCATCTCTCAGCCTGGCTCTGGATCATTAGACAGCATTTTGCTACTACACTTGGGGGTCATTTGAAACTGTCCAGTCACTAGCTAAAAGCACAAATATATTTTTAAATATGACACTAAAATGACCAAGGAAAGAGTGAGTCAGCGCTGAGTAGCTATGGTTTCATTATATATAAGGGCACCATGAGTCGGAGGCGGCTGCTCAGCCACAGCAGTCAGGTAGAACTGGAATTAAAAAGCAGAGTGTCACCTTGTGTGAACTTAGCTGTGAACTTGTGCTTAACTCAACTCAAACTGTCCTGCTGCTTTGTGCATGGTTATGGATAACTGAAACAGCTCTGTAAATATTGACTCGGGGGTTAAAAATTCATTATGGTGAGTCGATGAATTCACAAATATGGACCTGGAAATAGGGATAACCAGCATATTCACATCCAACCACAGGGACCTTTTTGAGCATTGCTCGGTGGATATCTCATTGCCATTTGCATTTGTAGTGGACAAAACGGTCAAGCTGCAATGCAGAAAAATGCCACAGTAGCGAAGAAAATGTTGGCAATTTCCAATTTGCAGGTGACCTCCAGTCTGCCTTTTGTAGAATGAGGACTTGTTCCTTCTCTTGGGCCGTCTTTTCACTGTAAGTCCCTTGCTGTGGCTGAGTGCGAGAGGGGTGAGAACAGAGGGCTTGATTTCTGGGTATCCAATTAGGTGTAGGATTCATTTCCAACGTACCCTCTGTTTTCTTCTATTCAAAGTCAACGTCTCTCCAAAGTCAATTTAAAGAACTGGGCTCTTAATTTTTTTTTCTGTCTGGATTTATTTATAATATCAGGAGACTTTTAAACAACAAAACAAAAATAGCAATCCATGGCGAGTTAATGATTAAAAAGTTGGCCTCTGAACTGTTATGGAGATGATAAATGCTTCATAGGACTTTTCTGGAAATAACTCAGTGAAATGTTAATGAGGGCTCTTGAGGAAGTGAAAGGGACAGAAAAGAGGAAGAGATGTTCGGGTGTCTTCTGTGCTACATGAAGAAGACTTGCTGGCCTTGGATGAGAAGCCCAGCAAGTTTGGGCAATGAGATGATGAGGATGGAAGAGGGGATAGAGTTCGTGGTAAAGGTGTCCAAACCGAAACAAACTCACTGTCACTGAGTCCGTCTGACACAGGGTGAACCTATGGGGTAGAATAGAACTGTCCCTTTGGGTTTCTGAGGCTGGAAATCCTTACAGAGACAGAAAGCCTTGTTTCCTTCTCCTTTGGTGTAGCTGGTGAATTTGAACTGCTGACTTTGTAATTAGCAGCCAAATGTGTAACCTTAGACTCTGACAAACAGGCAGAAGGCATGATAGACAAGGCAGCAATGCGATGGTTCCGGGAATGATGGTTACCTTCTGGATGCAACAATCGTCCTCTAGAGGCTAGTCTCCCGGGGAGCTCCCGGCCGAATTAAAAATGAGCAGAATGTGAGTGTCAGAATTCTGTTGGCCCCCGAACCTGTAAAGGAAGAAGGAGGGACGAGGAAGTTGTCAGTTGCTGTCACTGTGGTAGAATGAAAGTAGTGGTAAGAGAACTGAAAACCCATCACCATGGAGAAGATTCTGATTCAGCACAGCCTCACCTAGGGTTTTCGAGGTGATGTGAGAACTGTTGCCAGTTTCCTGGCGCTGCGTCAGGAGAGTGGGATATACTTGAACCCTGCCGTCTACCTGATTCCAGCTTGCTTCAGACAGAGGGACAACCCCAACTAGAAGTTGGTGACACCGGGGCAAATCTGAATGGCGACTAGAGTGAACTGAAAGTAACTTTTGGTCAATAGAAATGCAATAAAGAGTACTCATCAACCCCAAGCTTGCTTCTCTTGCCTATATTGGTCCCAGCTCTCCAGAGTGGAAGCCTCTGAGCTCTTTCCTCTCCCAGTTCTACCCTACCCCTTGGCTCCCAACCAACTAGGAATTGACTGCTGTGCTGAATTTAAAGCAACTAAAATTTTAAAGCTGAACTATTTTCCCCACAATCTATGTTAATCCAGGGGTGCTTTCGGGTGCTGTCACTCTTACCCAATCACTCGGCTTCTGCAGTTTCACCTGGTTCCTTCTTCCCACTTCTTTGCCCCACTTAACAGAACCAGATCCAGTGTTTGTTCTCAGCTCTTTAGTCTTCAATATCTAAATAAAAATGTTTTGATGTCTAATGTTTATCTGAAACCTGGTTAAGAGAACAATTGTGTAAGAGAAATAGTTTGAGAGATAACCCTTCTCTTTCATAAGCATTCAAAGTTTTATCAGTGAGCTTAGGTTCGTTCCTGAGGAGACTGACCATGTAGCCCCAAATTCCTATGTTCATTCAGATAACTGCATGCTCTGAGACTCGTGCTAATGTAAGACTTTGACCTTTTCTTTGTTTATGTCCTATCTATTTCTAAGGATAATTTGATCTACAATAAAAAATGATAAATACACAACTTAACCAAATGGAAATGAAAACAGAGAATGACAGAGTATGAATAGCGAAACAGATCTTCAAATGAGGCCCCTGCCATTACAGAGGAGCAGCATAGAGTAGTTTCAAGTCTTCCAGGAACAAAAGCAAAGACAGAAGTATGATCATTTGGAGGAGGAAGCAAACCAGATTTTCATAAGATACAAACTTTTGCCTCTTATCTAACCAAGAGAAATTCTGTACATGGACAATCTCTGGGAAGCGAGGAGGGATTCAGTGGATAATCTTATCCACCAAAACTTTATAGAAAATGAAGGGGTACTGATAAAAATCATTTGCATAGGAGCCTTTGATAAAAATATACCACAGGTTGCACAAAGAAAAGAATAGTTTGTCTCTGTGCAAGAGAGGAGCCTTCATCAAAGAGAATGTAATATCAGTACTGAGTGTAATTTCACTCTTCAAAAGCAGGGAAATGGTGAACTTCCTGAAGCAAAGATGTACACTCAAGTATGTATTCAGAAATCTTCAAAAGTCTGAGAGTGCTGGTCCAAGCCATAGGAGGCATATGGAAATGTGTTACTATAGACTAGGAGGTCTATATCTATCTTGAGTCACCTGGCTTTAGAAAGTTGTTCTTCTAGTTTGCGAGAGCCATCGGGCAACTGCGGCCCTTCTAGATCTATAGGAGATGCCCCTTATTATTCCTAAGCCCTTGCTGAATTCTAAAATCAGGCTGAAAGGCTTTCTATGCCAAGTAAAAGAGGCAGGTGTTGTACTGTGCACATGTACCATCTAGCTAGTGGAGTGGAAGGGTTTCATTTATATTCTACCATCTTGCAGACCAATTTTAGGTTTTCTCAGGTCTCTATTTCAGAAGGTTGATGAGAGATAGGAATCTTTTAGTGAAAGATGTCCAAGGGACAAAGGTGGTCAAATTTCCTCAGCACAAGGTAACCCCCCGGGGATGGCCTGACCTGAAGTGCTGAAGGGATGTAAACTGTCCCTGGGTGCTGTGTCCTTTGAGATTATCCGGACTGGAGCAAGGCAAGTGGTCTGGGGTTAGATAACCGGGTTTGTGCAGCACCTAGTTACTCAACCACCTTCATTAGCAACCCTTTGACACCTACTATCAGTTTAGGGAGAGTTACACCAGGTCTCTATGTTGGAAAGGCCATTGAATAGCATCTCCTGTGGTTTTGTGATTGGAGCCAGTTCCAGAGGAGCCCAGCAATTCTTAAAGCCTGAAAATCCTACATGAGTCGGAAAAACAGGCAACAGACAGCTGCCTTAATCCCCCAAATCAAGGCCTCCCCTTGGCTCCCCTTACACCTAATTTCCCAGCTGCAGGGGCTGATGCAAGCCTGTGAGCTCTGTAGGAAGGAGGCAGGTCTCAGCACGCCCCCAAAGGCATTCAGGGGCTGCCCTGCGCTTTGATTTCACATTCCTTCTGCTGCTTCTCAGTTTCCAGAGAAAAATCTGAGGCTAGGATTGAAAAATGTGAAACAACATACAATCACCATCTAATAGACTTGGCATTGTGACGTGTGAGTCACAATGTGAGTGGCGGGCCTGCTTCTCCAGGGTAAAATTCTGACAAATCGCTTATTGATGAATCAATTGCCCTGAATGCCAGTTACCATTACAAGATGTTACCAAAAGATATGCTAATTCCTCTCCAGAAAATATTGCTTTATGTCCATTGCTAATCGTGGGAGGGAAAGCTGTGCTAGTTTCTATGATAAAAATAATCCAAAAGCCAGACATATAATAATCCTCATCCTGTAAATTTCATTCCAACCGTCACTTGTGTTCACGATAATAGAATCTGAAGACACATTCTAACCTGTCAAAGAGCATTCCAAACCACATGCATAAATATGAACGGGATCCTCTAAGCCACTTCCTGAATACAAGTCAGGCTGAAGCAGCATTAATACTTTTAGGTCCCTGGTGCTTGAATATAACATAGCAGCCATCATTTACTGACTTGCACTTGAATGACTTAAAAAATAAATGCAGTCTCCATATGTATCTAACAGAAGAGAAACATTTTTGCATTAAGAAAACCCAGGTTGGTTGATAGTGTGTCAATAGAGTAGCAATTCAAATACATGGTTCTTTCTGCTTGATAAAAGTACATTTAATGGTTCAGTCTAGAATACGTGGATAGGGAAACAATCTCTGCCTCTTTTTACTTGGGGATTATTTCCTACAGAACTCTTCTTCACTGTTCATCTTTGCTTAGTGCTAAAAATATGGCTTTCGAGAAGTCATGCGCTTTTGAATTTGCATAGATTTATGTCCTTAGCTATATTGCTGCCCTTACTGCTTTGTAAGGGATTTTCTTTGTGACTGTGTCTGCAGGGATCATGACCTTCTCAATGATGAGGATTATTTTTTATCCATCTCTCTGTCCTCCTGTCCCCACGTCCCCCTTGATCCTCTTAACCTGACAAAATGATAAGCAAGGTGCTCAATAGATGACTATTGAACACAATAATGACTATATGAACTAGATTATTCATAAATTCAAAAGTGGAGCTACAAGAGTATATATTTTTCTTTTTTAATAATGGAAAAATAAACTTTTAAAAATTATTTTATTTTAAATAAAATGATCACCACCAAAATGGAAAACTCTAATGGAAGATGGATTGAATGACCAGGGAAATTTTGTAAAAGTCCTGTTCCAATCACAGAATGTTCATCCAATAACCCTTCGATTATTCTACACTTCCCAAATATCCCTCTTGTATGCCATTACTCCCATTAGTCATTTCCAGTAGAAAGGCAAGAGTCATCTTTATGAAGTTCCTTTATACTTTAATTCTGAGGCCTTACTTCTAAAAGGATCACTTTTCTTAGCCAGGATAATTTCAGCTATTACAAAAACCATAGAGGTAAGGCCAATGACAACTTTGCTTACAATGATTAACAAGAAAAAGAAACATGCACATTTTCACTGGGGTCTCATATACCCAGTCAGTCTCCTGGGTGGCGCCAATAGTTAAGTCCTTGACTACCACCCCAGAAGTTGATGTTAGGAGCCACCCCACCAGTTTCTACTCAGAGTGACACTGTGCACAACAGGACGTAACGCTGACTGGACCTGTGCCATCTGGTGATTATTGCTCTGCTTGAGCCCCATGCTGCAGCCACTGTCAGTGCATTTGGTGGAGGATTTCCCTAGTGTTTGGTTTCTGTCTACTTGCTCTAGCGTGATCTCTGTGTTAGGCTGGGTTCTCTAGAAAAGCAAGACCAGCGACATATGTATATGTATGTGTATAGAAAGAGATTTATATATTTTTTAATGGCTTACATAGTTGTAAAAGTGAGCAAGTCTGGTCCAGTTCAAATCCGTGGGTCAGAAGTTAGCTAAAGGCTTTTCCTGACTGGTGTAGTTGCAGAGGATGATGAATAGGAAGCAGGAAGATAAAGCAGGAAGGCCACAGCCTGGCAGGTCCAGGCTGAATGAATCCAAGGTTGGTAGTCCACTGATAGCTCTGGGGAATGGCCATCAATATGGGGCCAAATTAAGGAGGTACTTACTTTACCTCTTCTTCCCACAGCTCTTTGGCTGCTTCACAGAAGATCCCATCATGGAGTTGACCACCCTACGTAAAGTCATATCAAGAGATAATCCTGCCCCAGCCAAATTGACAAAAAACCTATCATAATATCCTTCTCCAAAAACAGAGTTTCAAGGTACATGAGACAGGTCTCACTCATCTTCACTTCTAAGGAACATTCTGTTTGTACTTCTTCCAACATAGAATTGATTGTTTTTGTGGCAGTCCATCATATATTCGATATCCTTTGCTAACATCATAAGTCAATTGCATCAATTCCTCTTTGATTTTCCTTGTTCATTGTTCTGCTTCAGTATGCACGTGAGGTCTTTAAACTACCATGGCTTGGGTCAAGTGCAACTTAGTCCTCAAAGTGACAGCTTTGTTTTGTAAAATTCTAAGAAGTCTTTTGCAGAAGATGTGCCCAAGACAATACATCATTTCATGTTTAGACAGCTGTTTTAATGGTTGGAAGGAAGGAGGTTCAACTCCACCCTGTGTCACCTCAGAATATAGGCCAACTGATCTGCTTCGGAAAGGTTGGCACCTTGAAAGCCCTATGAAGTAGTTCATGTCTACACACACGGGGTCACCACGAGACGGAATTGATTCCACAGTGTGTTATTCAGGGTTGACTAGAGAAACAAATCCATAGACACTCAAATGTGTATAAGAAAGAGCCTTAAATAAAAGAGTAATTGTATATTAACAAAACATCCTAGCCCAGTCCAGATCAAGTCCATAAGGCCAATATTATGCCAATACCTGTCTATAAATTCCTCTTCAGACTCACACACATATGCAATGAAGCCAAATGCAGGAAGATCACAGGCCAGTGGCGGTGGAAGCATCTCATTGCTGGTGTGGGTCTCCACATAGCTCCTCTAGCTCCAGGGCTCTGACACCATCAGCATAGCTCCATCTGGCTTGTTATCAGGAATGTGTAACAGAGACAGTGTGTCTGGCCTCCATGGAGTTATTTATCTCTGTTGCACCTCCAAATGATGTCACAAATGGTGACCTGATTGACAAGCTAGAATCCACCCCTTCCTCAAGTTGATAGTAAATTATGTAACTGCCACACACAGCAATTAAGAACAATAACAACAACCGTGATTCAAGGTATCCAACCTGAGCTTGGAATTTGTTATCACTGTGCTCTGAATGGCTTTGGTATACTTCTAGGTAAATTTACCACTGAGGTAGAGCACTCTGTGCAGTCAGATGAGGCAGGACAGAAATTGTATTGTCATAGTTTTTCAATTGAGTTACTTTTATGAAGGAAGTCCCAGGAAACTCAACCCATTTAAGCAATGAAGGGGTGTGCAGGTATTAGCTTGTAAGCCCTGCTGGTGTATGTAGTGGTTACATGTTGGCCTGCAATCCTCATGGTCGGCAGTTGGAAACCACCAACAGCTGGGCAAGAGAAAGACTGGGCTTTCCACTCTTCTATATAGTTACAGTCTCCAAAGCCAACAGGGGATCACTGTGAGTCAGCACTGATGTGATGAAAGTGACTTTGGGTTTTAGGTTTGGTAGGTACTGGCTGGAAAAACCAGAAGTCCAAAAACAGAACAACTGGAGGATTAGCACAGTGCAGTGGATCTAGTTTCTTTGTCCTTTGTTTTTCTTGTTTCTGATTATGTCTTACATTGCTTCATTCGTAACATGGCAGCAAAGTGACTGCATCCCATCTGGGTGTCACAGCCATAGAAGACACTGAAAAAGGAACCAGAAGTCTCTTCTTTGTGGTGGTCACTCTTACTATGAAGGAAATATTTCTGAGAAACTCTGGAGACTTCATCTCACAAAAAAAACTGACCTAAAACTGCATACTCAGGGATATACTGCGTCTTATCTGACTTAGGTCTCAGTTCCTGAATCTTACTAGTCAAGAAGAGAGAGCTGGCTGAGGTGAACATGACTCCGTGTTGACACTGAGGACATTCCCTCGGGCACTTATCAATAGCAAGGGCAAAACCTGTAATTTCCCTGTCATCATCATGGTACCAGCGTTATCTGGCAAATTACTTAAAGGAACTCTCTTTTTGTTGGTACATGAAAGCCAAGAGAGATAACCCTTCAGAAACAGTAACAGGAGTAATGGTTCCCTGAGGGTACTGGAAGAGGATGGAGGGAGAGGGGGACAGGGAGCCGATAGCATTGATGACTGTATAACCCAACTTGATGGGGTCAAAAAACAGAATTAATGTGAATGGCCATCTTCAATTATATAAGATATAGAAGAAAAAATCTATTATAGGGGGAAAAACAAATAAATAAGGGTTCCTGGAGGGAGGGGGAGGAGGAGGGGTTGGGACAGGTAAGGTGGGGGAAGGAGAGGATAAAAGGGAGCTGATATCAAAGAGTTTAAGAAGAAAAAAATGTTTTGATCTTGATTGTAGTAGCCATTGTACAACACTACTTGATGTAAAACTATGGAATGTTATCATATCTATAATAAAATGATTTTAAAAATTTTGAAATAGCTCTCTCTGATATTACTGGCTAAAGATGAAAATTCTTTAACCAATATTTACAGAATTCACAGAGGGTGAAGAACAAAAGAATGGGCAACAAACACAACTTATATACTATAAAAGTATCTGTCAAATATTGAAAAAATAAAGCAAATAAAAAAGACATTGAGGAATAATAGCACATATGTCCTCAGATGTCAGGCAAGATACAGATGATCTGAAAATGGGTCATTTAAGGATATTGTGAGTAGAACCAAATTTTATCTATGTAGGAGCCAACTGGGAGGGTCACAGAAAAATACAGATAAAATGATTTGAAGGAGGTTGATAAGATGCATGACATGGAGAGTCAATATACACATCAGTGGACTTCCTGAAAAACAGAACAAATGAAAGAGAAAATTTATTCAAGAATACAGTGGGATCAAACTTGTCTGGAGTCACCGATAGAATTGAATCCGCAGATTGAAAGGAAAACTTTAACACAGAAAACCAAAAAAACAAAGAAAAACCAATTTCACCAATTATATATGGATGAAATTACTAATCTTTAAAAATAATAAAAGCAAATGAATCTTAAAGTCACTTATAGGTAATAAATAAACTTCCTGTCAGGTAGAAATAATTGTATTCACTTTAGAGATTTTTCTTTCAATAATAATTCCAGTAAGATATGTCAATGTGATAAAAGTTATAAAACTTCTTTAACAATAACAAAGGTGTTTTTTTGTTGACTTTCTTAAGAATAAAAAAGTTATAAAAGAAAAAGAATACATAGTTAAAGATGGAGGGGTGAAGATTTTAAGTAAGTAAGGCTTTGTTCTGAATTGAATATTGTTCAGAATTAAAAGAATGTTGTGTTTTGTCGGTGCTAGACTGCACCCTGGTTGAATCGTCCCTTCCTTGTAACCCCTCTGTGGGGGGATGTCCAAACGTCTACAGATGGGCTTTGGGTCTCCATTCCAACCCCCTCTTTCACATCCATATAATTGTTTGTTTTGGATCCTTTGGTTGCAGTATTTGTTTTAAACCAGTCTCTTTCCCTAGAGCCAACACAAGGAATTCAAACTTCCAACCTTCTAAACTTTGAAACAATAAAGTTGTTTGCTAAAGTCACTCATCTGTGGTATTTCTATTGCAGCGGCACTAAAATAACTAAGATTTCTTGCCGGCCAAAATTTCCAAAGAATATTGGTGGCTGTACTTTACTTAATATTTTCCTCTCTGCAAAGAAAATCTTATGGAACATTCCTAGAGTAGAATAATGTCAGGTTTCTGACATTATTGTAGACTCACATCAATATATTAATAAACAATTCAATAGCATAAAGTATCGCTCCCTCTCCTCCCCCCCCCCCCAGTGAAAACTCTGGGATTAAACTATTCTAAGTCATGCCGTGAAAGACTGCATGCTCCCACGGACACAGGAGAAGGATGTGGCCCAACTGCTCCATTGAAATTAGCACCACTGGGAGCCATGAGCCTGTTTAAAAAATTGCCTCCTCAAAAACTGCTTTTGTAACCCAGGTTCAGTAGCCCCCCATTTTGCCAGAAGTCCTTCAATTATTAAGCAATTATCTGTGCATCACATTTATTTCACTTTATGAAATAAACTTGGAGCTAGGCTTTGCCATTTTCATTCAACGTGGCACCGTTTATTAATGATGTAAAATAGTTCTTGGCCCTCTGTAATAGGTTATTTTCTCATGCTCCTAGATTCTATTTCCCTTCTTGTGAAGGTCATTTCCTTGTATTGAAACAACTCCTTTCACATACTCCCTGCATTTCTCAGTAGGTTTTGCATCCTAATCCTGTCCTTTACCATTAGAGTCACAGCCCCTGGCTATTCACGTTTAATCCCTTCTTTGTGTATGTGACTCTACAATCTTCCCATCCACACATACCCTGCTCCCATGGTCACTGCTCATTTTAGCTTTTCAGACAGCTGACAGAGTCAACATATTGGCCTGTCATTTGTGGACGCAATATAGCATTTAGAGCCACGAGTTCTGGTCTTCTGAAGCACTTGCTCTATTTGCATTAAAAGGGTTACTTTCTACCTTGGTTTCTAACCAGGTGTGAATACACCGGCTGCCTGATTTTGTGGGGTTCCATCTTTGGTGAAGTCAGCTATTGAGCAGACCACCGAGGCAGCACTTGGACTAGAGATGACAGCCAGGGAAAATGGCTTGCTGCCTGCACTTTCTAAATGTGTAGGAAAACGTCTCCCATGAATACAAGGAAACACATAGAGAACTGGGTCCACTACTTCCCCTTGAAAGGCTCATTCTATGATATGAGTCACCTCTAGATAAGAAGGCACACACTCACTCTAATGCTCTTGTAATTTATATAAGGTTCTTCTCACCAGCAAATCTTAATGCATTGTTTAGAATAGATTATTATTATTATTATTATTATTATTATTATTATTATTATTATATCTCAGCTTGTGCCACAATTTCTAGTCCTGGTATGATCCAAAAAGTAGCATATTTATTCTTGTGAATAATGTGTGTTTTTTTTACACATTTACCCTGTGCTAGATGTTTAAAATACAAAGATTATATCTTGCAGTTAAAGCCATCAAAGAATTTATATTTGGGGTAGAGATGTAAGACAAATATGAAAGAAGAAACAGCAAAGCAAAAGACCATAAATTTAGTGCAAGCAGATCAATTTAAAAGATTAAAGACTAGAGACCTTTGTGGGTTTGGTGATTGTATAAAATGGTTCTTAACACACTTCAATCTCTCTCTACCTTCCCAGTATTTCCTCTTTCTCTTTTAGTGATAAAAATCTCTAAGTTTTAGTTTGGGATCAAACTCCTAGGTAGACTATATTTCCAGACTCCCTTGCAGTCAGGTGTCGTCATGTGACTGCAGTCTGTCTGATGAAATGTGAGGGGTAAGTGGTGTGCTTTTTTCTCAGCTTCCTCTTTTGTATTTACTGTGGGCTGGAAGGTGGGCCTGTGCCTTTTGTCTTCATGGAGACTCCCACCTCAAGAAGGACTAGAGCAGCGAGGTGGAAGATCCCAGGAGAGTTCCTGGACAAGAGCTGCCTGCCCATTGTAAACCAGCTGCCTGACGCAGGACAGGAAAGGGCATCTCCAGCTGAAGGTACTGAATGCTTGGCCGATTGAAGGGACAATTTAAGAGAGTACAGTGTCAAAGAGAAGCTTCAGGATGAAGTGCACTGAAGGGTAGCCAGAACTCTAGAGTCAATGGGAACTGGAAAGTGAGAGTTAAAAAGAGAAGGAAAGTGAGAATTCCTACCAGAAGAAAAATATATGAGCAGAGATATGAATATAGCATACGGCATGCTTGAGGGAAGCTGATGAATCAATTCTGTTGTTGAAGCTGAAGTTAAACATATTGGGGAGGGGGCTTGGGGGAGGGGGGAAGAAGTTCAGATTGGGTTTGGGCCAGATGGTAGAAGCCCTTGATTAAAAGGCTAAGTAAAGTAAAATTCTTCACGTAGGAAATGGGGAAGAGGTTTGTATAAATTAACTTGTGTAAAGGGCAGTGAGGTACCAGGTAACATTGGCAGAGATCCCACCTAGGAGGGTAAAGGAAATGGGAGTGTAGATTTGGCTGTTACTCTAAGTATGGGCCAAAACGCACAACTCCAGAGACACACGTGTGGGGTTTGGTCACTGTTTGGCGATGTGAGAATGAGCTTGGATGAGTGTGAGCACAGTGATACCACAGAGAAGAGACTTGGTTTTTTGTTTAGTTTTTTTTTATGTAAAGGACACTTCCATTTCTGATTCTCTGAAATAATGACAGAGCATTCTTAAAGAAAATCCCTCCAGAAGAAGTGCAGAATTACCCTCTCTCAAAAGAAAAGTGGAGCCATTAGAAAAGGGATGACAGAAAAGTCTAGGAAAACCGTGTTACTGAAGGTCAAGGGAAGATTTTTGACAAAATAGGAGCTGCTGGATATGAGAATAGATGGGAGGGAGGAGAATTACAGAGAGAGATTAAATTTGGCTAGGGGTTCATATTTTTTTCATCAGTATATTCACATCTTTAGCATTTCTTAAAATCTTTTTTTCTCTAAAATCTGTTCTTTTTGATTTCTTTCTGTTGCCAAGACATTCATCACATCCTGCCTTGATTTACACAAACTCCTTCTCACTGGCCTCTTTCTCATCAGCTCGCTACCCCAGTGCTTGCCAAATGTTACTGCCAAGTCATTTGCCTTTCCTGCTGTTCAAACTATGCTTCTCCCACTCTGCTCTGGCTCCCTTCGCCTCCTAGTCTCCCCACGACTCTGTACCTGCTTACAACTCTTCCTCCTTCTTCCTACAGCCTCTATCCTGAACCCCACTCCCACCTTCTTCCTTTGGCCCTGTCATCTCCTCTGGCATCTTTACTCACAGACTCAGAGGCCCCACAGACTCAGGTCAACGCCCCACATCCTGCTCTGCAGACCTCCCAATGTGTGCACATCAAGGTAACTCCCATTCTTGCTGCAAAGAAACTCAGCATCTTCACTTCCTTTATGGAGCTTTCTGGCTCCAATCCCCCAGAGTATACAAAAGAGTATTGCTTGTACTGTACTCTTTCTTGTTCCTATTTCCTCTAGGGCCTTGTATTGTCTGTTCTGGAAGAACAAGATTTCATTACTGTCAGATGATTTCTGTTGCTTGTAAGCACTTATTGGTGTTACCTTGGGGTACTGCATAAGTAATATGAATCTCACAATGCCTTTCTGAGGAGAGAGCTTACACCCAACCAGCTTGTCCAAAAACGCCTTGACTTTTGTCTCCGTAAGGCCTGGAAAAAACCTTATCTGTCAAGAAAAAGGAGAATATTAATGCACAGAAAAGTAGCTGGGATGTTTTTATTGTTGTCACCAAATAATGCTTAGAAGAAGAAAATAGACTCAAATAAGAAATTCAGTTCAGTAGGCATTACAGGTAGCCCAGCATGAACTCTTCTCCAGACGTGGGACATTCTTCAAGGGCATATTCTACCATCATCATATAAAGCACCAATTTGTTTCGCCACCTCTGAACCTTGGCTCAGGCCAGTTTTGCTGCATATATTAATATATTAAATTTTTGGTGAGGAAAAACTACTACAGATCAAAAAGTATTAAATCTCAAGTAAGCAATATTTATAAATATACAGATAAGTAATAAAGACTAATAAAGAAACTAGTATAGCTGTCCCTAACGGTGTGATTTAAAAGATAATTATATAATCTTAAGTTTTCTTCTCAACAAGGAAAAAAGAAAAGACTTGAACACCTATCATTTATTTAAATGTGCTCTATGATTTCGCAAATTTAGCAGTTAAATATCAAAACAGGATTTGTTCCTTTCTTGGCATTTTGTTTCTTTTAAATGTTGAAGAAAACCTGATATTCATCATCCAAGTT
This sequence comes from Tenrec ecaudatus, assembly GCF_050624435.1. Taxonomy (NCBI): domain Eukaryota; kingdom Metazoa; phylum Chordata; class Mammalia; order Afrosoricida; family Tenrecidae; genus Tenrec; species Tenrec ecaudatus. Next base: position 86,301,413 of record NC_134536.1, read on the forward strand.
TCATTTTCAATGAGAATCAGAGAACTGTCAAAGACAAACTGTTTTCCATCATACGAACTACTTGATCATGGATAATAAAATTAAGCAAATTTTAAAGCCTAAATAACCATGTAAATGGATTCTATGTTTTTTGAGACAGATGGTGGATCACAACAGTGATAGGTTATGATTTCCAAAAAGATTGTCCTCCAGAATATAACAAAAAAGTGACTGGAGAAACATATTTAAAATACAATATAGAACCAAAATAGAAGGCTCACATCAATTTTTAAAAGATCAGGAAGATGGAGAGAGCATACAGGCTATATTAGAACCACAATGGGAAGAACGCCATTTTTTTAAATTGAAACATGCTTATATTAACAAGCAGAAATTGGAAGTCATTTAAAAAAAAAAAAGTGATGTCACAGACTTTATTCCACATTTCACCCTAGTAGAAAAAGACAGTTTACCTTGTCTATCTACTATTGTCTCACTTCTGCTAGCCTAGAGATATGCCCACAAACCTCAATTGGTGTTCAGAATAGTAATCTCCCTTATCTAACTCAATACTGTATTAGGAGGAAGTGGATTAGGAATTCTAATGGAAGTGAACTGAAGTTTACTTAGGTTTTGCATGCTCAGGATTTCTAGGCCTCAAAGGAACTCAGACTAAAGCACAGACTACCCTATCTAGGTAACAGTCAAGAGTTAGGATTTATGTAAAGTTCATGTAAGAAACAAACTTATTGAACAAATGTGTTAGAGTAGAAATAAATGATGTGTATTCTTGGGTCTTTTAGCCAAATTGCTCTGGATATCTGTGCACCCAGGTATCACTCATTATAGACTGAGTACAACCATGTCTTGTCCCTAACCACCAGGGCTGCTAAATAGAACTGTTTAACACATCGTGATTGCTTCATACAAGATAGAGATGACATCACCTTGGAAGAAATTTGTTTGCTTGCTTTGGGGTGGTGATATTATTCCTGGATTGGTAGTTTCCATTCATTCGAATTTTAATTTGTTCCCCTAAATTTGAATGCATGCACGAGAGTGAGACTATAAATAGTGACAAGGACAAGCTGAATAGGGCAGTTTTTACACTCAAGGAGCTCACAGTTGAGGTATGCATTGACTTAAGACGCTTTTCATAGTTGGTTCTTTAAAGATTTTTTTTTCTAGGTACAGTGTACTTTATTGATGGTGCATAACAAGGTCGGGCTCTCTAAGCCCCTCCCGCCTTCAGGGGGTTCCGATGTTATATTCTCAGTATGTTAAGGGATTGCATTGGGGGCAAAGTCTCCCCAGCACCTGAGAGCCTCTCTTCCTCTAGTGCTGTTGCTGGGGCTGCTGGTCCAGGGGGGCTCTTACTCCTTGGAGTCCATGTGGACCATGAGGTCCACCACCCTGTTGCTGTAGCCAAATTCATTGTCATACCTGGAAATGAGCTTGACAAAGTGGTCGTTGAGGGCAATGCCAGCCCCAGCATCAAAGGTGGAAGAGTGGGGGTCACTGTTGAAGTCACTGGAGACAACCTGGTCCTCGGTGTAGCCCAGGATGCCCTTTAGGGGACTATCGGACGCCTGCTTCACCACCTCCTTGATGTCATCGTACTTGGCAGCTTTCTCCAGACGGCAGGTGAGATCCACGACGGACACATCGGGGGTGGGGACACGGAAGGTCATGCCAGTCAGTTTCCCATTCAGCTCCGGGATAACCTTGCCCACAGCCTTGGCAGCGCCAGTAGATGCGGGGATGATGTTCTGGGCAGCCCCATGGCCATCGCGCCAGAGTTTCCCAGAGGGGCCGTCCACGGTCTTTTGGGTGGCAGTGATGGCGTGGACTGTGGTCATGAGTCCTTCCACGATGCCAAAATTGTCATGGATGACCTTGGCCAGGGGGGCTAAGCAGTTGGTGGTGCAGGAGGCATTGCTGACAATCTTGAGGGAGTTGTCGTACTTCTCGTGGTTCACGCCCATCACAAACATGGGGGCATCGGCAGAAGGGGCAGAGATGATCACCCTCTTGGCTCCGCCCTTCAAGTGAGCCCCGGCCTTCTCCATGGTGGTGAAGACACCGGTGGACTCCACGACATACTCGGCACCGGCCTCGCCCCTCTTGATGTTGGGATCTCGCTCCTGGAAGATGGAGATGGCCTTCCCATTGACGACAAGCTTCCCATTCTCAGCCTTGACGGCGCCGTTGAACTTGCCGTGGGTGGAATCATACTGGAACATGTAGACCATGCAGTTCAGATCAATGAAGGGGTCATTGATGGCAACAATCTCCACTTTGCCAGAAGTGAAAGAAGCCCTGGTGACCAGGCGCCCAATGCGGCCGAATCCGTTCACTCCGACCTTCACCATCGAGTCTCGGGGATGCGGCTGGGACTGCACGGGAACGGGAGAGGCGGCTGTCTGTCGCACGAGGAGGAGCAGAGAACCCTTTAAAGATTTTTTAATGTAAGCCAACACAGTTAGACTAATGAAGCCTGAGGCTTTCATTTTTTGATCAAAGTGTATCGTTGAAAGGAGATTGGTCTCAGATTTTTCTATTTGTCTTGTGTTAAATCAACCAGAACTTTAACCTGTGCCTCCTGAGTCTATTCTATTATGAGAAGTATTCCTTTTGGTGCCTGAAAGCAATGCCTTCCGACATGTTCGTGCTGCCACGCAGATGGCCTCGCAGCCTTTCCTTCCTCCTCTCTGATTGCTGAAGTGCTCATCGTGTCCTCCTAACTCACTGCCATAAAGTTGATTCCGACGCACAGAACAGCATAGAACGGCTCCATTGGATTTCCAAGACCACAAACCTTTATAGGAGTGGACAGCTTTGTTTTGCTCCAACAAAGCAGCTGTTAGGTTTGAATGATTAACCTTGTGGTTAGTAGCGCAATGCTTAACCCACGGTTCTGCCTCACTCACTGCAATCCAGTCAATCGTGACTCATCTTGATCCTGGACGACAAAGTAAGACTGCCCCAGTAGGCTTCCAAGACTCTGAAACTTTACAGAAATAATAGAAAACATCATTGTCTTCTACAACCACCAGGGTTGTTTATCGTTTGAGTCAGATCCATCCCAAAATAGGAAAACACGATCAACTTCTCCCCACCACTCTATCTCCCTTCACTTACTGCTTTCCCTCTCCCTGCTCAGTCAACTTTCTGAGATGATTATTTGAGATAGTCAAAGTTTATTGTGCCCACCTGGCCGATAAACACATGTGGGGTTAGTTGAAGGGCGGAGAGATAAATGGCTCAGTGAGCCTCGCCTTTTCAAGTTCTTGGGTCTCTTGCTTTCTGATGGTGGGACCATTCCCCTTAGCCAGTTCCCTGCTTCAGCTGGCAAGGCTCATTTCCTGTAAGACATCCCTGAGGAGAAGCCACATGGACCTATGCCGATATAGCCCTGGGTGCTGGAGCACCTGTATGGAGACCCCTGCCAGAACTGAGATGCTTACATTCATTGATTCAGCTTTCCTCCTGCAGTCGGCATCATTGCGTGTGTTTTGTGAGATGGAGGAGGACTTTGTGAATTGGTGTCAGACATCTGGGTTAATGTTGGACTTGTGGGCTTTGGCAGCACTGGGTTGGGATGTTTTCTTGATGTGCACTTACCTTTTATATAAAACTCTCTCTTATGCATGTGAGTTTCTGTGGATTTGTTTCTCTAATGTTCCCAGACTAACACATTATTCTAGAAACCGCTCTGAATTTGCTTTCTTCCCACCCATGAACTAGTCTGGCTTCTGACCACTTCATGAAAGATACCTTTCTGAAGTCTCCTTTCTTCACTAAACCCAATGGTGTATTTTCAGTCCTCATCTTACCTGGCATTTTCCCACTTTTAAGAGGGTGAACTACATCTTTAAAAACAAAACATTTTGGCCTCCTTGCTCATTGTCCTGATGTTGAACTCTTCTAGGCTTATTTTTACCCCTCTGCTTACCTTTGCTCAGGAGAAAGATGGGGCTTTCTAACTCCCATAGAGAGGTGCATTCTCCAAAATGCACAGGGGCAGGTCTACCCTGGCCTATAGGGTCACTACGAGTCAGAATTGATTTGATGGCAGTGAGTCGACTGGTTTGGTTTGACCTACCTTTGAGAACCAGCACCCACCTTTGGGAACATCCCCAAGTCTATCAAACCATGAACAGTGAAATTCTTCCAGCCATGGTGTGAGGTCCTCTTCTCGTCTCATACTTCCTTTCTCGAGAGGCAATTGCTTTCATTGCCTTTAACCAGTTCATTTGCATCATTCTTTCACTTATTCTTCCAGAATTTCAGTCATCCTTACATGAGACCATGTGATAATGTTCGACAGCTTTTGAATGATCAGTTCTGGATACTTATCCATTTTTTTCTTGACATTTATTTGAGTGATTTCCATTGACCCGTGGTCATGTTCACTCTTCCCTTAGCTTTGCCAAGTCTAGTGATGAGTCTGTCAAAAGCCCTTTTCATTTCTGCTACTGTATTTTTTTAGTGCAAGTATTCCTTTTGGGTTGTTTCTTGTAGTCCCCTGACTTCAATTCAAAATTAGAGCTTTTTTTGTTCTTGTTTCTCTCCACAATTGTAGTGTATTTCATCAGCACCCTCTGGCCACTGTTTCTGTTGTGTTTTCTCCCACAGGTAGATTATGGTTCTGTTTGTGGGGATCTACAGGATATCAGGAGGCAGCCAGGTGGTGTGGCAGGCTATGCATTGGGCTGCTAATGAGAAGGTCAGCGCGTTCTAGCCCACCAGGCAGCCACTCCGTGGGAGAAAGATGAAGCTGATTGCACCTGGAAAGATTCAAAGTTTCAGTAACCCAAGGGGCAGTTCTACTCTGTCTTATAGGGTCTCCATGCATCAGAATTGACCGCATGACCACGAGTTTGAGGGAATATCTGTGAGTGAGGAGTTTCAGCTCTGCTTACTGTTTCCTTCCCCAGCCAGCACCACAGGTGAAGTCTCCTTAGACTTCTCCTTGATCTTCCCCACCTGCTGGGCTTTCTGGCCGGGAAAGTCTGCAAGAGGGGATGAGCCAGCCCAGATCAGGCCCTTAGCAATTCATTAAAACTTTCTAGCTGAGTCTTCTCACCGGCTCCCTTGGCGTCCTAGGCCTGCCCCAGGCAAGCGAATGTTTGGGTTATGTTTCTTCCTTCAGGCATCTGTCTCTTTCCAGGTTTCGGTGCAACCTCGTTCTCTGAAGAGTCCAGGACAAATCATTAATTTGAATGTGGACAGCATTGCATGTGATTAAGGGAGAAGCACTCTCGTTTCAGCTTTTTGCATTTAGATTCTTTATCTTCAAATATCATCTTATTTGCCTGCACTGTACCCTTCAATTCTGTATCACTAATCCAGACCTCTCTGCTAAGTCTCAGAGCGCTTGCCACATCTCCAATGGGATGCTTCATAAACATGTCCATCTGATCTTACAAAATTGATGCCCTTTCACCCCTGCAGCTAGGGAACGCTTCATCACACTTGACTCAGTCTTGCTCTCTACACCTGAATAGTTCCACTTCTCCCTACTGCCCTTGCCACTTCTGTAGTCAATCCTAACCCTCCACACCCAACTACAGCAATAGCACATAGCATGGTCTACCTGCATCTAGTAGTCTTGCACCTTTCCAATCCACATTCCACACACAGCTAAAATGTGAACCCGATCACTTCACACCTTTGCTTGCTAACAGTTAGTGCCATCCCTTTGAAGTTGATACTTTATGAGCATATGATTTTTAAGATATTGCATGATTACCTATCCCTGCCTACATCTTCCACTCTCATCTCCTACATTTTTTTTCATTCTTTCTATATTCCAGCTCCACTCAGCTTCTTTTAAGACCTGGTATGTTCATTACTGACTCAGAGGATTGACACCTGCTCCTCCCTCTGCCTGGGAATTCCTTGCCTTTAACCAGACGAACTGCTATTCAAGTTTTATGTCTCCTTTAAATGACATCCCCTTACTACAGTTTCATACTAACTTGTAGGTTTTCTTCAGTATATCTTAGTTGTATTTAATCATAATGCCTGTTTGGGGTATATCAAGAATAAAACTGGAGCTTATGTGAAAATGAATAGTTCATTGAAAAACCACACTGATAATAATACATAAATATAAAGAAAAACCACAATGATACAGGATCAGACCATATCTTCTAATGATTCACTAAAATATGGCAGCAAAGGGAAAATTTCACAGAACTTAAATACAGAAGATCCAGAAACTTAAAAGAAGAAAATTCTGATTGGTTGGCATTTACAAAATCATGTTTTAACAGATACAAGACAATGGGAAGACATTATTTTGCTACTCATAAAATTTGAGTTATTTAACAGCTTATCCTATGGATATTTTGAGGGCCAGCCAGAATGAATGCTTTTCCTGGAAGCATGCTGTGAGGGGAAACAGGAGGAAAGAGGGACAGGATTTACATACAGGCTTCCTGAAGTATCCTGGCTAGCTGACTTTTGAAAGTCAACTAGGGATAAACAGTAAATAAACAATAAATAAAAGGAAGGCAAGTCAGCAAGACATTTGCCCCAAAATTCATATTGCCACTTCTGCTTGGGAAAGAGGAAATATTACAACTCTACCCACTCTTTAAAAGTCACAACAAGGACAGATTATTGAAGACTTTGAAAAATTCTTTATAAGAGGTTTTTCAATTCATCTGAAAATAAAACCTTTCCCTTTCCTCCTTCACAAAACACACACATTCAATTGAAATAGTCTTAGTAACAATCTTTAAATCTTCAAATAACAATGTCTATTTCTCACTCGTGCTGCTTGTCCCTCATTGGTCAACTGCGGAGGTTCTGTGCCATGTGATCATCCCTGTGGAATTACAGGTATCACAGTAGCCACCACCTGAGCATTCTTTAATTGTATCATACTAGTAACGACAAATGTTGGAGTGACTGTGGCAAGATTGGAACCCTCATACACTGCCGCTGGCCTATAAATACATACAACCATTGTGGAAAGTGATAGGACACTATCTCAAACAACGTGGAACAGAGATTCTATACAATCCAACAATGCCTCTACTGCATTTATGTTCTAAAGAAGTAAGGCATAGCACCACTAGACATATGCACTTTCATGTTCATCACAGTACTTTTCACAATAGCAAGATGTTGGAAACACCCCAAATGCCCATCAGTAGAAGAATGAGTGGATAGCTTTGGTGCATTCACAGAATGGAACACTATGTATCTCTATAAAACAACGAAGAAACCACAAAACACCTCATAACATGAATGGATCTGGAGATTATTATGTTGAATGGTTAGTCAATCAGAAAAGGACAAATATTGTATGAGACCGCAATTATAAGGATAAAATCCAAGACAAAGACAAGAGACTTTGGAGGTTACCAAGGTGTGGAGGGCAAGGGTGAGAAGATGAAGGAACAAACTAAAGGGTTGATAGGTGTTGACTTGGGTGGAAGGGAGAATGGAGGATTGCAAGAAGGAGACTAGAAATCCGAGGAGGCGAGAGTTGGGTAGAGTAGAGGGAAGGGGAGGGTTGATAAAGGCTTGATTCAAAGTCGATGGCATGTGTGTTAGTCTGGGTACTTTTGAGAACCAAATCCACAGAAGCTAATGGATAAGAGAGTTTTATTGTTGTGGGGAGGTATAAAATTTTCTTCATATGTGCAATCCAAGATAGGTAAATCTATAGAAACAGTAACTGGATTAATACTCTCTTAAGGTTATGGCAGCTGAGGTTGGGGAGAAAAATGGAGCTAATAAAATGAGTACAAGAACGAAGAAAATATTCTAAAATTGTGGTGATGACTGCACAACTTTTTTCACTGTTAAAATTGTATTAAAATATTAAACGTACACAAAATTTGTTAACTAAATAATGAATTAATGGAGAAGGTGAACACTAGTAGTGATTGTGATGATGTATATACAACTCATTTTAAAATAGATTTAACCAATTTAAGCACATTGATATCATACAGACCTCTCTCTCTGACCACTGTGCCATAAGGTTGGAAATCAACAAAAGGAAGGCGAAGAAAATAAGAGCAACAATTGGAGGATGAATAACTCTCTACTGCAAAAGGAGTGCGTACTGGCACAGATCAAAGATGAAATTAGGAAGTTTCTAGAAACCAATTAGATAGAGCACACAACGTACCAAAACTTATGGGACACATCAAAGGCAGTTGTCAGAGGAAATCTCATAGCAATACATGCAGCCTGAGAAAGGAAGAGAGACTCATGATTGATAAGCTGGCACAAAATTTACAACAACTAGAACAGAGTCAGCAGGACAATCCTACTAATAGCAAAAGAAAAGAAACTATAAAAATCAGGGCTGAGATTCAAGAGAGGGGAAATAAGAAAACTGTGGAAAAAATGCTGCTAAAAGTTGGTTCTTTGAAAGGATAAACTGAGCTGGCAAACCTAACCAAATAAAGGAGGGAACAAATTTCAATAGCAAGAATAAGGGATGAAAAAGGGGACATTACAACAGACCCTAATGAAATCAAAAGGATAATTATACAGTACTAGGAAGAATTGTACTCCAATAAGTTCAAAAATTTGGAAGACGGACAAATTCTTAGACAAACAATACCTCCCTAGACTATCCTCGTGGACGTCAAGAATCTCAACAGACCCATAGCAATAGAAACAGACAAGGTTATCAAGGGATTACCAACCAAAAAAAACACCTGAACCAGATGATTTCACTGGAGAATTCTACCAAGCATTTAGGGAAGAACTAACACCAATCCTAACCAAACTCTCCCAGAACATAGAAAAAGACGGCAAACCCCTGAACACATTCTATGAAGCTAGTATAACTCTGATACCAAAACTGGGCAAGGATCCCACAAGAATTGAGTACTGCAGACCAATATCCCTAATGAACGTTGATGCAAAAATCCTTAACAAAATGCTAGCCAACAGAATACAAAAGTATATAAAACAAATAATTCGCCATGACCAAGTGGGATTCATACCAGGGATGTAGGGATGGCTCAACATACGAAAGACCATGAGTATTATTCATCATATTGACATGAAAAACTATAAGAACCACACGATAATATCGACAGATGTAGAAAAAGCATTTGACATCATCCAACACCAATTCCTGTTTGAGACATTGAGAAGATAGAAATGAAAGGAAAATTCTTCAAGACAATACAAGCTATATATGAAAAACCAACAGCCAACGTGGTAGTCAGTGGAGAAAAGAGTAACACAATCCCACTGAAAAAGGGGACCAGACTAGGATACCCCTTGTCCCCACTCTTATTTAATATCGTGCTGGAGGTTTTAGCTAATAGCATGAGGCAAAGAAAATACATCAAAGGTATTTGTTTGGGAAAGGAAGAGATGAAACTATTGTTATTTGCAGATGATATGATTTTATATATGGAAAATAGCAAAAACTCCATAAGGGGAGTACTGGAAGCAATAGAGGAGTTTGGCAGAGTGGCAGGATAGAAGATTAACAAACAGAAGTCCATTGGACTGTTATACACATCAGATAAGACCACAGCAGAGGAGATAAAAAAAGGTGGTACCCTTCACAATAGCCAAGCACAAATTGAAATATCTAGGGATATACCTGACTTAAAGAACAAAAGATCTGTGTGTGGGGAAAACTATGGAACACTATTATATTCAACAAATTGAAGAATATTCTATGCTTGTGGATTGTAAGACTCAATATAGTCAAGATGTCCGTTCTGCCAAAGGCAATATATATGTTTAATGCGATCCTGAAACAATTACCTTCATCTTTCTTCAAAGAAATGATAAGACTGATTATCAACTTCATATGGAGAGGGAAGAAGCCCAGAATTAGCAAAGAACTCCTCAGAAAGTAGGACACAGTGGGAGGGTTTGCTTTACCTGACTTTAGCACATACTATACAGCCACAGTTGTCAAAATCACATGGTATTGGTACAATGACAGATATGCAGACCAATGGAAAAGAACTGAAATGCCAGAAATAAAATCATCAGCATACAGACAACTGATCTTTGATAAGGGCCCAAAAAATACCCATGGGAAGCAGATGCCTTTTTTAAGAAGTGGTGCTGGAAACAATGGGTATTTACCTGCAGAAAAATGAAGCAAGACCCTTATCTCACTCCATGCACAAGAATAAACTCAAGGTGGATCACAGACCTTGAGGTTAACCCCCAAACTATTAGGGCCATCAATGAGGGAATTGGGACCAACTTGAGAACTTTGACACAGGGAATACACAGGCTATCAGAAATAGGGAAGGACACACACACACTGAGGAGGCACAAATTGACAAATGGGATACACTGAAGATAACACACCTGTGTACATCCAAATAATTCACCAAGAGAGTAATAAGAGAGTCCACGGACTAGGAAAACATCTTTAGCAATGACACATCAGACAAAGGCCTTATTACTCAAATCTATAATACTCTGCCAGCTTCCAAAAAAAGAAAAAAATGAATTGACTACTTGAGAGGTGGGCAAAGGACCTGAACAGAAGTTTCACAGGGGCAGAAATCTGAATGGCCAACAAACATATGAGAAAATGTTCCTGATCTTTAGCCATAAGAGAAATGCAAATTAAAACAACCGTGAGGTACCACCTAACACCCTTAAAGTAGCCCAATTCAAAAAATCAGAAAGCAACAAGTGTTGGAGGGGCTGTGGGGAGACAGGAATTCTCATCCACTGCTGGTGGACCTGTATGTACAGCCATTATGGAAATCAATCTGGTGATATCTAAAACAGATGGAAATTGAGCTACCATATGACCCAGCAAGTCCCCTATTGGGCATATACCCAGAAGAGGCAACAAACAAATCAAGGCCAGAAATCTGTACTCCAGTGTTCACTGCAGCACAGTTGACAATTGCAAGGAGTTGGAAACAATCTAAATTTCCATCAATGGATGAGTGGATTAAAAAGCTGTGGTATATACATACAATGGAGTACTACCCATCGCTAAAAAGCAGTGATGAACATATGAAGCACATTGCTGCATGGGAAGAACTGGAGGAAATCATGCTAAGCAAAATAAGTCAAGCACAAAAGGACAAGTACAACACGAGTATGCTGAGGTAAGCTTTAAAAAAATGCAAAAGTTGTATGAGAAAAAGCAACTGTAGACAAACATTCCTGGGGTGAGGACCAGGTACTATGGCAGGGACCAGACCAAATACAGGGATACACCTGGTAGACAACTAAAATGGAGGTGGGGACAGGAAACATAATACAAATAAAAAAGAAATGGGTAGCAGGGGCGCAGGGCATTAATCACCCAACGGGAGGGTATTGTTTATATCTCCACAGGGAAAGAGGGACCAGATTTTAACACAGTGCTCCAAGATGTGAATGCAACATGCCGGCTTGGAGTAGGGAACCAGTGGAGAGGTCTGGGGGCTGGCCCCAAACCCAACTACTAAGTGGACACCTTCCCCTCCCCCCAGAAGAATTTATTTCAAAGGAAGGCATTGAATCTGCATCTCTGGAAGAGGGACATATCTGATCAGAGCACATGGGAGCTGATGAAGGGGGAGGAGGAAAGAGTGGAGAACATCCTGGCCCACCCGACCTTGAGGACGATGACCCTAATTAGAGCAGCCAGTCCACAGAGAGGACCACATGGCTGACCCCACTATGTGACATGATGCCCCTCACTGACCCATTGCCCTACAAGGGGCAACACCGAAGACACAGTGTGGTAACTGCACCCGATCTGATCCTGCCACACTGAGACAAAACACTAAGGAGGTGCAAAAGAAGAGCAAGGGAATGGAGGGGCGAGGTCCCCAGGGAATGCTGAAGGTGGACTTTGAGGTCAGGGCTTGGTGCCCCAACAGACTGGACTGGAAAACACTCCTAAAGGCCAACAAACAATCCTTGAACTACAAGCTTTTCTTTCTTGTGTTTTGTTTTGTTTTTGTCATTGGTGTGTTGTTGTTTTGTTGTATATTGTCTCTTGGTGTTATTCTGTCTTGATTTTGTGCGTGTTATTTGTCCCGACGCATGGGAACTTCAACGCGGACCCTGGAGGAGGGAGTGGGAATTGGGGGGGACAAGAGACACGAGAAAGTTATTATCTCTGCAGGTCTGTCTAAATAAGATAGGCTGGATGAACAATCTGGAGGAGACAACAACGGGACTGAGAGTTCTGGGGGGACATGGGAGGTGGGGGCAAAGGTAGTGGTGTTAACAAACCCAGGGACAAGGGAACAAGTGATCCAAATCGGTGGTGAGGAGGGTGTGGGAGGCCTGGTAGGGCACGATTAAGGGTAATGTAACCAAGAGGAATGGCTGAAACCCTGGTGGGGACTGAGCATGATAGTGAGACAGGAGGGAAGTCAAAGGAAATAGAGGAAAGAGCTGGGAGGCAAAGGGCATTCATAAAGGTCTAGAAAAAGATGTACATAGCAAATATATTTACATATGAGGATGGGGAAATAGATCTATGTGCATATATTTATAGGTTTAGTATTAAGGTAGCAGAAGGACATTGGGCCTCCACTCAAGTACTCCCTCAATGCAAAAACACGTTCTTCTATTAAATTGGCATTCTATGATGCTCACCTTCTCAATACAAACGAAGAAAAAGTGGGTGAATAAGAAAAGGTGGTGAAGAAAGCTTATGGTGCCCGGATATCAAAAGATATAGCGTCTGGAGTCTTAAAGGCTTGAAGGTAAACAAGCGGCCATCTAGCTCAGAAGCAACAAAGCCCACATGGAAGAAGCACACCAGCCTGTGTGGTCATGAGGTGCCAAAGGGATCAGTTATCAGGCATCAAAGAACAAAAAAATCATATCATTGTGTGCTTACCTTCATGACATGATCACTGAAGACAAATGGGTGCATAAGCAAATGTGGTGAAGAAAGCTGATGGTGCCCAGCTATCATAAGATATAGCGTCTGGGGTCTTAAAGGCTTGAAGGTAAACAAGCAGCCATCTAGCTTAGAAGCAACAAAGTCCACATGGAAGATGCACACGAACCAGTGTGATCACAAGGTGTTGAAGTGATCAGATATCAGGCATCATCAGAACAAAAAATCTTACCATAGTGAATGAAGGGGGTAGTGTGGAGTGAAGACCCAAAACCCATTTGTAGGCCACTGGACATCTCCTTACAGAAGGGTTTCAGGGAGGAGATAAGCCAATCAGGGTGCGATATAACAACAATGAAAAATACAACTTTCCTCTAGTTCCTAAATTCTTCCCCCCCTCCCCCCAACTATCATAATCCCATTTCTACCTTGCAAGTCTGGCTAGACCAGAGGATGTACACTGGTACAGATAGGAACTGGGAACACAGGGAATCCAGGGTGCATAATACCTTCAGGATCAGTGGTGTGAGTGGTGATACTGGGAGCGTAGAGTTAGGATGGGTTGGAAAGGGGAAACTGATTACAGGATCTATATATGACCTCCTCCCTGGGGGATGGACACAGAAAAGTGGGTGAAGGGAGACATCGGACAGAGCAAGATATGACAAAATAATAATTTATAAATTATTAAGGGTTCATGAGGTAGGGGGGAGTGGGGAGGGAGGGGAAAAATGAGGACCTGATGCCAGGAGCTTAAGTGAAGAGAAAATGTTTTGAGAATGATGAGGGAAATGAATGTACAAATGTGCTTTACACAATTGATGTATGTCTGGATTGTGATGAGTTGTATGACCCCTAATAGATGAATAAAAAATAAAATGGATTTAACCATGCAAGTGCATGATATGTGAATGAAAACTACTAAAAAGAAAAACCAAATTTAACCAACAGCAAAATGCTATTTTCCACAGCATCCTTATAGTGGAAGGAAGTCAACATCTAAGGAAACTTCCTTTTGTCAGGACTGTGATCTGAGCAACCATGTTGCATTCTATCCTAATCTTATCCCATTATCAGTAAGCTATGGTTACATGGCGTTAGGACAAGTCATGGGGGGTTAGTAGGTGCCCGCTGCCAAAGCACTGAGAAACCTTGGCACAGTCAAGTTGACACAAAACCTTAATTACTACACATTCCAAGTACAAAACCAACCCAAGGTGGATCAAAGACCTAAATGAAACATATAGAATTATAAAGTTCATCCATTACAAAATAGGAACTAATTTAGGGGGCCCTAGTATATGGCATAAAGCCCCTATCAAATATATGAGAAATACAAAAAATGAGAGAATACAGACTAGATGAGTAGGACCTCCTAAGAAATTAGACGCTGTGTGAATCAAAAGGTTTTACCAAAAGAGTTAAAAAAAGAACTCATAGTAGTATGCCTTATAGAGAATCTAAAGTGTATTTGCTTTAACAAATTAATTCAGTGTTACCATAGGAAAGTTTATGAAATCAACTATATTTTAACTTCAAATATAGAACAGGCAAATCAACGTAGAAAGTGACCAAAATGTGTTTTAAAATTTTTTGTGTTTACATGTAGACAAATGTCCATTATATGAAGTGGTAAATACTGAGGACCATTTAAAAGTATTTTTTTATAATTCTACCAAAAAGGTGCACTAATGAAAACAATCCCATTCTCACAATATGCTGCCTTCAGACTGTGATAAATCAACTCGCAAAAGCATGAATGTAGGTAAGTATAAATTTTATTTTTATAATAATGAATCTGATATTCTCTAATCTCCTGTGTTCTGTCATATATCATTCATTCCATTCACTTAAATTATCTTCTTCATGAACAGGTACTTCTTGTGGTGTCTGATCAATAGAAGCAGAATCTTTGTATCTCATAGAACTCATCTCAGACTGTAACTCAGTTGTTGAGGCTTTTGTCCCCCATAAGGCTTTGACTGCTGCCCTGGAAGAGGGAAAAGGAAACCACCAAGAAACTTCAGGTAAAGCCAAACCTAAGCCATTTAGATTTAGACTTGCTTGTTGTATACATAGGGGTGTCTTTTGTTCATGATACAATTTTGATTTGTTATGCACCAGCTTCAATGCAGTAGTAGTTGGACCCTCGGCTTATTCAGGGTGTAATATTCAAGTAGTCAGTATACATAGTGTGAGAAATAAATAGAATAGTAGACTAAAGTAACCCAGTTTCCAAATTATGAAAATACAATCAGACAACAAAAGTACTCAGCCAATAATTAAAAAAAAACAAAACAATGACTAGCTAAAAGTGGGGAAAAAGCTCCATTAAAAGGTTCTTTCATAGTTGGGAAAGGAGGGTTTGATATATATTTAAAATCTGCATAAGAGGTAGGGTAGCCTGAACCCAGGTAATCCTAGGAGGAATGAAGGGAGTGCGACCTCAAACCCGTTTGGGGGACATCCTGGATAGGACTTGACTCTTCTTGAGATGAGGGGGGAAAGATGAGGAGGACCATCAACCAAGGGTGACCTAGTGGGTTAATTGTTCACCTACCAGTTTATAATTATGAAGATCAATACAAAGATCACAAATATACAGATAATGACCCCTATGGTCAGCACAAACACCAGGACTGCGTCAGTGTCTGGTCTGGAATATCTTCTCATCTGCAATTCTAGATGAAAAACACTTCATGGTTATTACCACTGGGACGGGAAAGAGGAAATGATAGGTTACTGAGTGGAAATGTTAACCTACTTCTACAATCAGCTAAGAAACGAAATCAACTTAAAGTATGGACAGAATCAGGGGAAAGGAAGTTATTAATGAATGTGCTTCATATGACTAAAATGCCTTTTTCCAACAAGTAGAAAAGGGAATTTTACAGTGAACACCTCCTCTTTCCATGCCCTAGATACCACCTCTGAATTTTATGATTCATCCCTCTATTAATCCTTTTATTGAAAAACATGATTTTCAATATAAATAGTTGACATCTGTATACTTTCTCCAAAATACTCCAGTCAATATACTATTAATTAGAGCTCAATATTTTTTATGGGTTTTGGATTTTTTGGGCTATGGGTTATGGGGTTTTTTGACCATCCTTTGCAAGTAAAATTTACATGCAATTAGTTACACTAAAATTTTAAATGTACCTTTGGTTAGTTTTGGAAAATGCACACACACCTCTGTAATCATAGAAATCCCTTTCAAGAAACAGAGCATTACTATATTCCATAGAGGTCCCTCCATCCCCTTCTCAGCTAATCCATCGTCACCATCCTTCGGAGGCAACTACTCCAATTTTTTCTGACGATAGATTAATGCTTCCTTCTCTAGAATGCCCTGTGACTGGAAAGGTATGCTATGTATTCTTTTGTGTAAGGCTTTCTTGGTATAATTCAGAGTAGTGTTTTAGAGATTCATCCTCGCCACTGTATGCAGTGTTAGTAGGCTTTCCTTTGTTACTTATTTTAAAAAAATAAATTTTTCTATTGAACATCTAAGATGCTGCAGCTTCTGGCTATTATTTTTAAAATGTTGTAAACAGTCTCCTGCAGGTCATTGTGTGAATATTTATTTTTCTGTCTCTTGGATGAATAATTAGGAGTGAAATTGCTGGTACATAAGTTTAAAAAGTCAAACTCATTGTGATCAAGTTGATACCAATTCAAGGTGACCCCATGAGCTACAGACCAGAACTGTTCTATGGAGTGTTCTTGCCTGTAATCTTTACGAAGCAGATCACCAGGCCTTGCTTTCAAGGAGTCCGACCTGGGTGCCTTCAAACTGACAACGCTTGGGTGATAAAGAAAGCACCAATTGCTTTATTCACTCAAGAATCTTATCAAGAAATTGCCAGACCTTTTCCCAAACTGGCTATGCTTGATGTACCTCGTATGTTTCATGAACGTCCACCCCCCACCCCAGGTTTATAATAAGCTAACGTTGAAAATCTTGGTGAAGTCCAGTTTCCAATGTTCCTTTTTGTGCTGATTGCCTTCTGAGTCATGCCCAAGAAATCTTTTCCTCCTCCCAAATCATGAAGTTACACCAAGCTTCTTTAAAAAGTTTTTATGGTCTTAGTTTTGATATTTAGGACAATGATTCATCTCAAATTAATTTTTGCATGTGGTAGAAGATGGGGAGATTAAAGGTCATTGTTTTTAAATGTCTCATGCACTCTCACATTTTTATGCTTTCTGCAAATAAGGATTTTAAGGAGACAGGGCCAGTCTACCATATGCTATGACATTGCTTCAGTGTAAACTGGTAAGAAACCAATTTGCATCAAATGTTACTTACTTTGAGAATTATAAAAATTTCTTGTAAGTCGTATTGGTCCCCAATTGATGAGGATCATAAAAGAGTCATGTGAAAAAGGATCAGAGAGATCATCTGGCTCACTTAGTACATTATATAGATAAAGTAAATGAAGCTACAGGAGGTTTGGTGGTTTATACAAGTGGAGTTTACAGTATTTTCATTTTGGCAAGCACTACACGACTAGGAGTAGTCTCCTTTCTGGACAAGCTCAGTGACTAAGTTTTCTAAACGTCTTCCCTACTCATTAAACACCCTGGCCCACCACCTGCCCATCGTTTGTGATGCTGTGATGGTTACAATGTTATTAAGATGCTAGAAACTGTGCCACTGGCATTTCCCACATCGGTGGGGTCACTCGTGCTGGCAGGGTGTCAGTGAAGCTCCCAGACTAAGGCAGACCAAGAAGGCAGGCTTTGCAATCTTCCTCTTGAAATGCACATGAAAACTCTACAAATCACAGCAGCACTTTTTCTGACATAAAGCTAGAAAATGAACCCCCCGGGGCTAAAAGGCTCTCAAAACACTCAGTGGCCGCAGCAGTGGACTCCAGCCTAGCCACAATCCACAGCTGTGCTGGACCGGGCACTATTTCATTCTGCTGGACATCAGTCAGAGTGGACTCGACGACACCTGAAAACAGCACGCAGCTCACGATATACAAGTAGCTCTCCAGTTGTTTAATACTAATTGTAAGGCCCTGGCTCAGTGCACTGATGCTGGAAAGGTAATCAGATCCAAATATGGTGGAGAAATTAGATCTATACTTCTAGTCCAACAATGAAGGATTTCAAGCATTCTTTGGAATGCCTTTAGCTTTTCCAGAGTCATGGGAATTTTTATAGTTTAAGTAAAAAATAACCTTTGGGACTAAAACCTGAGAAGGAGAAGAAGAAATTCAGTTAATTCTTTGTCATCTCTCAACTACCTGGCAACAGTAGGCAAAAGGAGGTAGAAAATGAAGCTCATGAACATTTTAGTTGATTTCAACAGTTATTTTCTTATAAAGATCAATTAAATTACTTTAGATTGAATTTTAAACAGGATGGATTTACTTTTGTGATTCCCTAGTGAAAAAATAAACTGAGTTTTGATACCCCACTTTTTAGAGAAATGAAATTCATGCCTAATTATGAAAAGTACCTATGTGGGAATGAAAATTCTGATATAAATATATGGGGTATTTTCCTTTTTGTCTTTATACTAATATAATCTTATCCTTAGCACTTTAATGTAATTTGTTTTTTATTGTTTTCTGTTGGGTCTCCCAGTTGTGAGGCCCAGCAAGCACGGATGCACAATGATAATAACTGACTCAAGGGGTTCTGGGGAATAGGGAGGGAAAGGGGATCTTGGGAGTAAATAATGAAGGGGGAAGGGACCCCTAGAACTGACTGTGACTGCACAACTCATTTTAAAGGCGAATTAAATTCATTTAACCATGGGGGTGAGGGGGGTGGAGAGGGATGCTCTAAGACTGATGTGGTGGTGGTTGAACAAATCCCTTTGATATGACGGAACGATTAAAATATTGATATGTAAATGATGTGCCAATAAAAAAAGAAAAACTACTAAAAAGAAAAGAAGCCAAAGTTGATCAATGGCTACCATGGGTGAAGGAGGAAGAATTTTTTTTAGGGAACATTGAGTTTATGTTAATGGTGGTGGAATAATTTGGAAAACTATATCAATAATGATTACACATCATAAAGAGTATAGTCAATGGCACTGAACCATGCATGTAGAAGTCGTTGAGGTGGAGAATGTGTTGTGGTGTATATTTTTGCCACAATTAAAAAAAAATATAATTACATATAACAATGAATATAAGGAAGAAAAAATGTTCTAAAATTAATTTTGGTAATGGTTGTACAACTCTGTGATATGATCAAACTATTGAATTGTCTGATGTATGGATGGTGACAATAAAACTGTTTAAAAATGAAAGAAATGTTTCAACAAATAAAAATATTTGTTTCAAGTAACTATAACCTATCCTTGGATATTTCTAGACAAAACATTCTAGACAACTGTGCTGTATACAATATTTATGTTTAAAGGAAACCAAGGGATACTGAAAGGCATTCTTCTGAAAGTCCTTTATTATTTGACCAGTGTGTGTGTTGAGATGGTAGAGCTACCCCGGACTGCTACAAGAAGTCGTCAACATCATCTCATTTAAACCAGTTCAGCCTTTACTTTACATCCAGTGAGTGCAAAGGGCCCGTTAATCCTGGAGAGGAGCTGACCACTCAACATTTACCAGGGCAGTCTGGACAGGGGACAGGTAGAGACGACCACGACTGGGGATGGTCCGAGACACCTTTAAGATCATGGACTAGAAACAGTTTTGGGAACTGGATGATATTGTTCTTATGGCGATTTTTAGAGCATCTTATTGAAATTGCTCTTTTAAGGATAACTGATCATCTGACAAGGAGCAGGATTACTAACTTTCATCTGGAAACTTTAAGAAGACAATAAACACATAAAAGAAAGTTAAAGTAGTACATAGCTCATTTTTAAATCACTGCCCCAAATTTAAGTTTTACTTTTGCTTTTGTTTCAATCAAGGGTATTATTTTGTGAGAAATCTCTTGATGACATCAGAAGTTCCTTATGGAAACTTTAGAAACAACTTCAAGAAATCCAAGTACAGCCTCATTATTACGGTAAAGTTCAGCATGTATATTCAGGCATCCTTCCAAGAGGAGGCTGCAGAGGTGAGGTTGGTTCCTCATAGGAACTTGTGGCCAAAGCCCTCATCACTCCAACCTCAAAGATGGCAACCAAGTTGATCTTAAAATTATTACGATCAACTAAACCCAACAAGATAAACACGATATATGAGACATCACAGGTTAAACTGAAAGAATGTGCAGAGGAATCAATCTCCTAAGGGAAATATCTATTGTGTTTCTATTGTGTAAAATCCCACCACTTTTGTCTGTCAGTTTGTCACATTGTGGTGGCTTGTGTGCTGCTGGAAGCTATGTCACTGGCGTTCCAAATACCAACAGGGTCACCCAAAGGGAACAGGTTTAGCTGACCTTCCAGACTAAGAGGGATACAAAGATGGAGCAGACTGTCCACTTATGAGAATTCGCCACTGGACACGTTATGGAGGTAAAATGGCATCAGATACTGACCACCTCATGAACAGCAAGAGAGCTTTATTGGAAGATCAGCCCCACAGGTCCTAAGGCACACAGCATGTAACTGAGGAAGAGCTACCATCTCAAAGCAGAGTCAACCATGGTGATGCGGACGGAGCAAAGCCTCCATGTGCTTCATTGCAGAGGCATTCTAGTGTGGGGATCATAACAAACGATGGAGAGCCTGGAGAAGAATAGGAATCCCAGAACACTTAATTGTGCACATACAGAACTTGTACATGGATCAAGAGGCAATTTTGCAAACAGAACCAGAGATTACTGCGGTGTAAAATGAAGAAAGGTGTGCTCAGGGTTGTATCCTCTTACATATTTTTCAATCTGTATGCTAAACAAATAATCAGAGAAGCTGGTCTACATGAAGAAAAGGGCAGCATCAGGATTGGAAGACAACTTATTAACAACTTCCAATATGCAGATAACACAATCTTGTGTGTTAAAAGTGAGAAGTCTGAACTTGAAGACCTTGCGGATGGTACAACGTAATGTAAAGAAAACTAAAATCCTCCCCACTGGACCAATAGGTAGCATCAAGCTAGATGGAGAAAAGATTAGAGCTATCCAGCTATCTTGCTTAGATCCACACCCAATGCACACGGAAGCAGTAGTCAAAAGATCAAATTATGAATTGCGTTGGGTAAATCGGCTGCATAAGACCTCTTTAAAGTGCTGAAAAGCAAGCAAATTCTTTTGAGGACTAAAGGGCATCCACCCCAGGCCATGATATTTTCAATGGTCTTATATACATATCAACGTTGAACAGTGAATAAGGAAGACCCCAAAAGAATCAACGCATTTGAATGATGGTGCTGGAGAAGAATACCGAAAGTACCATGGCTGCCAAAAGAACCAACACACCTATTTTGGAAAAAGCATGGCTAGACTGCTACGTACAGGTGAGGATGGCAAGACTTTGTCTCACATATTTTTGACGTATGATCAGGAGAGACTAGTCCCTGGAGAAGGACATCATGCTTGGTAAAGTAGAAGGGCAGCAAAATAAACAAACAAATAAATAAAGGAAGGCTCTCAGCAAGATCAATTGACATCGTGGCTGCAGAAACAGGGTCAAATATGACAAGTACCGTGAGGCTGTCGCAGGACAGGGCAGTGACCGTGAGGCTGTTGCAGGACAGGACAGTGACCGTGAGGCTGTCGCAGGACAGGGCAGTGACCGTGAGGCTGTTGCAGGACAGGGCAGTGACCGTGAGGCTGTCGCAGGACAGGGCAGTGACTGTGAGGCTGTCGCAGGACAGGGCAGTGACCGTGAGGCTGTCGCAGGACAGGGCAGTGTTTCGTTCTGTTGTTATACAGAGGTGCTGGCTCCACAGCACCTAATTACATATAAAATTGTGTTCAGCATAAATTTTCCCTCTTGTGACAAATATCAAGGGCTGCACTATTGCGGTATCAAAAATATTTTCTTCAGATAAGTTATTTTTAAAAATACATGCTCTGGTATTTCTTAAATTGATATATTTCCCTGTACGTATATTTTTACAAGCATCCATGTTAAGTCCATTTGTCCATTTCCAATTTTATGGTGGAAGTAAAAGCAAGATTTAAATCAAGTTATAGGATTATTGTTTGAAGATACACCAGGAATACATCATTTTCCTGAAGTAAGGCACATCTAATTTGTGCGAAAAGGAAATTAAGTGCTACCTTGTAAAAAATGGTCTAAATGAGATGTCGCCTAGACCTGCACCAACTTCATGATGGGTTGAGGATTAGACCATTGTGATTCGTAGGTTTTCTTTGACTGGTTTGGGAAGTTTATTTCCAGGCCTTTCTTCTTGGTCTGTCTTATTCTGAAAACTCCACCAAAACCTGCTCAGTATCATAGAAACTCATGAGCCTCCACTGACAGACAGGTAGCATGAAGTGACTGGCTGGGAATCAATCCAGGTGTCCCACAAGGGGAAGGAGAATTTTACTACAGAATCACCACTACTACCCTTAACCTAAGCCTTCAAAATCAGAATCCTTGGGTGTGGGGCCAGTGCTCTGTGTTTTCACATGTTCTCCAGGACACCTTGATGCTCTTTGAAATTCACAATGCAAGCACATTCAAACATGTGGGGTACTTACCACCTGCGGTGTAGACTGTGAATCTAACGGATGCAATGATTTCGTTGTTATCCAAGGTGTTACATTCTAAAGCTATCGGATGGCTATCCCTATGTACTTCCAAGATGGCTGAATCATTTCCAAGTATGATAGCTTGCTATTTGAAAAGAAAAGAAAGAAAAGACAATAGCAAAGTAGCAATGTGTTTTATATATTATTAAGCTAAGAAAAATTGGTTTCCCTTAACAAAAGAGTGACTCTCTGTCTAGTATAGTAATCAATGGCACACGTGGATTTTAGAGTCAGACTAAACAAACAAACAAACAAAAAGGCCAAACTCATCACTGTGCCATGGTGTCAGTGACAATTCAATTCATGGGGGAGAAAGCCCCATGTGTCTCCAGAGAGCCAGAGTGGGTGGCGGTTTTGAACTGCTGACCTTGTAGTTAGCAGCCCAAATTGTTAACCAGTATGCCACCAGGACTCAGACAAAGCAGACTTTGAATCTCAATGCTGCCATTTCTTGCCAGTGTGAACGAAAGGCCACTTGCCCTCTACACCTCAGTTATTAACTGTAAAATGGGTATAATTATAGGAACTATTGCACAGGATTGTTATAGGATTCAAAGAAACTGTATATAGTATTTGACCTACACCTGACACTTAAAAAGCCCTCAAGGAATGTTAGCTGTGGGGGTTATCTGACTCATATTGACCCTATAGGACGGAGTAGCACTGTCTCTGAGTTCCTAAGGCTATAAGTCCTCATGGCAGCTGAAAGCTTATCTTTCTCCCGTGGAGTGGCTGGTAGGTTTGCACTACTGGTCATGTGGTTAGTAGTTTAAAACATAACTCCTTGAGTATAGGTTTTATTTGTTTGCTTTTTGCTTGTCATCCAAGGGGGCGTCAATAAGTTTGTGGAAAAATAGAATTAAAGATAATCCAAAATTTCCACAAACTTTTTAAAATCCCTTGGTACACATCCTTTATAAGCCAATGAAAACCTTGCTTCATAAAAAGAGCACTTTATAGGAAATAGATGTTTTAAAATTCTTGTTATAGTTGACCCTAAAACATAGGTAAAGTCTGAGTCCCACTTGAAAATTTAAAATCCTATTGAGAAGATGGTAATATTTTTATGTCAGTTTTAAAAACGGTTTCTAAAGAGAACATTTTCTGAGACTCACCAGAACTGAGATACAGTAAATTTTACCACTCACTAAAAGGCATGTATTTGTACACATTCATTACTCACTTGATCTGGCCTCAGAAGCCTCCACATGTATTTGAAACGATTTACAGGAGATATATGAATGCATGCCAGCCTAACGCTGTTAAGAGTTTCTGAAATTGGTTTGCCCCCTAAAAGAAAGAAAGAGATTAAATATAAAAACGAAAATCCGGAGCATTATAAATTCCTGTATACAAAATACGACTTTTAAAGACCTCTTTCAATTCTAAAGATCACCTCCAGGCCAGAAGGCAACCTCCCTGTCAGGAGCAGAGGAAACAGAAGTGATAGCTGCGAGGTACAGTCACAAAAGCAGCCCAGGAGGAGACACGATGAAGAGAGGGCTGCTCTTCCCAGGGTTTTCAAGGGTGATTTTCTCAGGACATTGCCAGCATTTCTTCAAAAGGGTTTCCTCTGGGTGTGTGCTGACCACAATCTTTTGGCTCGTAGGTAAGTGCTCAACCGTTCACACCGTAAGGACTCCTAGGATGTACAGGTGGCTTCCAATTTACTGGGTGGAGGAGCTTGTGAGATTCTGAAATCTCAGCATGGCAATTTTGATAGAGAACAGCTCTTGAAGTTCCCAAGTTACGGTTCACTCTGGTTATCGCCAGAGTGCCCAAGTCATTTCACTACAGGACAGCCTCAATCTTGCTACAGAATAAATATTCTATTTTAGATAGCACTAAATCATATAAAAGAAAAAACAGCTACAATAAATTCTTGTTGTTGTTGCTGCTGTTGTTGTTAAGCAAAAGCAGTAAACTTCCTGCAGCTTTAACTGTTGAGTCGAAGCAGAATTTTTAATTTCACTACGATTTTCTTTCAGGATGATAACCAATTATCTTCTCCCACTCATGGGCATTGTGCAGGTATGCCCGGTTCCCCAGAGTAAACCCTTTCCTTGGCCACCTCCACGACAGAGTGCAACTCACAGCCACAATCCACGGGTCCACGGCATTCTTCCACCCGCACAAGACATTTGGATTCACCTCCAGGACATCCATTGGTTAATATAATTTCTCTAATACCAACACCTTTAGTAAAAGAAATCAGCAAAATGTTAAGAAAACCTAATTCCAGAGGGGTTTAATTTTCCATCTAAACTTTTTTTGTGTGTGAAAATTCATTCATTATTCCAGAAATTTAATTCTCAAACTCAAGAAAAAGAGGATGGCTCTCAAGATGTATTGAGACTGTTGGCTGCAACACTGGGCTCCAAGGACCCAGCAGAGTTTCCTTCTGTTGTACAAAGGGCCACTCTGGGTCAGAACTGACTCTGGCACCTAACAACAACAGCGGGATGATATTATTTAGAATGTTTTTAGGTCCCTCATTGTGACTCACTTCTTGAAAAAGCTTTTCTCAAAGTGAGCTAAGGCTGTGGCTGCTACCACAAGAAAAAAAAATTCCCTGAATATCATTCATACACATTACCCCATATTGAACTGTCATTGAATTCATTCTGACTCCTGGCAACCTGAGAGGCCAGAGCAGAGCTGCTACACCGGGATCCCACAGATGTCAATCTTTATGGAAGTAGATGGCCTCCTGTTTCTTTCTCAGAGCAGCTTGTGGATTCAAACTGCTGACTTGCAGTTAGCAGACCAACGCACAACCCACTGAGCCACCAGACTCCTCTCACAGATGTTAGGACTCCAACATAAGACACGTTTTATGGTAAATAAAACTAAAGAGAACTCTTTACTACCAGCCTTTTGGAACCATTTTATTAGGCTAGTAAATTAATGTGCCAAAGTCTTTAAATTTTCATTGATCTAGGATGCAAAAGTTTTAAATTTTAACATCACTGAAATTAGAATGAGCAATATTATTGATAGCATGTCATAAGCTAACTGACAGGAATTTTCCTTCTTAGAGGTACACAAAATGTGTTTCTTAAAACAAAGACTCTTAGATTTGATGAAACAAAATAGTATACAGGATCTCCCAGATTTTTTGGCAAGGAGAGATGTGAAGCCTCTGGATTAAATCCCAAAACCATATTTTACCATAAATAATGCTTAAAATTAGATGGGAATAAATAGACAAGACAGTCTATGAATAGCCAAAGATCCATTTCCAACAAAATATTTTTTAGAAATGTCCTTTTTTTTGGGGGGTAACAAGAGAGCAAGTCATTACCAACTGATCCCAGAGCTCAACTGAGCTATCAGAATGGAGAAAGATGATTAAAAGGCTGGGACAGCATTATGCTGAATGAAGTCTTGCAGTAAAATGACCGGTAGCAAGACAGAGACAAACTAAAGAAGAGCCCATTTTGCTTTCCTTGTCTACCAGATTTCATTTTTCATTCCCCATCAGGTGTTAATCAGAGATCCCATTCTCAAAGGCAGCAGGAAGTTGAAGGCTAGAGGGAGCTTTCAGGAACATTTCTCAAACCCCCAAGTGCTTACAAACTACCTAAGGTTCTTACCAAAATGCAAATTCTGATAGTAGGCTGGGGTTTTAAAAAAGAAAGGAAACCAGAATTGTCAGCAAGCCCATTCTGACTCACAATGATCCCTGCCTGTCTCAGAGCAGAATGGTGTGCTCTGTAGAGTTTTCAGCAGCTGTTTTTCCAACTCTCCGTAGAATCAAGCCATCTCTCATGCAGCTGGCAGCCGAGCCAGTTAATCATCTGCACCATCAATGTCTTGACTAGGTCCTGGGACTCTGCATTTCTAACAAGTGCCCAGGCTGCTGCTGCTGCTCAGTGGGCCACACATTCAGAGGCAAGAAAGAGGACTCCATTGGAGATTAAAGGGTAAAAGGAAAGATTAGAAGAGATGGCCGAGAATCGTTATAGTATGGCTCCAGTGGGATATATAAAATGTTCCTGTCTAGGCAAAGCGGGTGCATAGCGAATGTGGTGAAGAAAGCTGAGGGTGCCCGGCTATCAAAAGATGTCACATCTGGGGTCTTAAAGGCTTGAAGATAAACAGGTGGCCATCTAGCTTAGAAACAAAAAAGCCTGCATGGAAGAAGCACACCAGTCTATCCTGACATGATCACTGAAGACAACGCGGGTGCATAAGCAAATGTGGTGAAGAAAGCTGATGACCCCGGGCTATCAAAAGAGATATAGGCTGGAAGATAAACAAGTGGCCATCTAACTGAGAAACAACAAAGCCCATCGGGAAGAAACACACCAGCCTGTGAGATCACAAGGTGTCAAAGGGGATCAGGTGTTGGGCATCAAGACTAAAAAAAACCCAAAACAAAACCATAGCATTGTGAATGAGGGGGAGTGGAGAGTGGGGACCCAAGGCCCACCTGTGGGAAATTGGACATCCCCCTGCAGAAGGGCCGTGAGGAGGAGATGAGTAGCAGAGTAGCAATGATGATGCATACAATTTTCCTCCAGTTTTTGAATGCTTCCTCCCCCCCCCCACTATCATGATCCCAATTCTACCTTACAAATCCGGCTGAACCGGAGGATGTACACTGGTACAGATAGCAACTGGAAACACAGGGAATCCAGGACAGATGAACCCGTCAGGACCAGTGATGAGAGTGGCAGTACCGGGAGGGTGAAGGGAAGGTGAGGGATAAAGGGGGAAGGATTTACATATAACCTCCTCCCTGGGGGACGGACGGTGGAGAAGTGGGTGAAGGGAGACATCGGATGGTGTAAGATATGATAATAATATAAATAATAATAATTTATAAATTATCAAGGGTTCATGGGGGAGGGGGAGCGGACAGGGAGGGGAAAAATGAGGAGCTGATACCAAGGGTTCAAGTAGAAAGCAAATGTTTTGAGAATGATGAGGGAAACAAATGTACAAAAGTGCTTGACACAATGTATGTATATATGGATTGTGATAAGAGTTATATGAGCTCCCAATAAAAGGATTAAGAAGTTTCTGTCTAGAAACACAGTTTTATTCTGAAATGTATAAATATTTTCCAAGCAGGTATTTTATGTATTTGTTTATTTAGCCAATTTAAGTTCATTGAGATAATGTGGGTAGGTGTGAAATTTTCTGTCAGTCCAAGTAACACCTAAAAATATGCTTGGGTATTCTAGGAAAAGAAAACTTTCTGTCTGCTAAATACTATTTGGGGAGTTAAATAAATAGAAGTTTCCCTAGCACAGTTTTCTCTTTCAAGTTGGCAGATAATGTCATAAACTTGGAAGTTTTTTATATTTTAGATATGAAACATTGCCTTTCTGACTTATTTTTCTCCTTAGAGTTTATCACCACCTGACATATTATACTTTTCATATTATTTCTCTGTTCAGTCTTAAGATACGTGTTCCTTGCTGGTAAAAGGGTCCTGGTGGTGAAATGGGTTCAAGTTGGGCTGTTAACCTCAAGGTCAGCAGTTCAAAACCACCAGTGACTCCGCAAGAAAAAGATGAGGCCTTCTGCTCTCATAAATATTTACAGCTTTGAAAACCCACAGGGGCCGTTCTGCTCTGTCCCAGGGGTTCAACCCTGTCTGTTCTGTCCTGTGAGTCAGAATGGCAGTCAGTTTCATCTACTTTGTTTCCCTGAAGGGTCTCTACTGCCTGCACCAGCCATTACCACCCAGCACAGAGCGCGCATTCAAAAAGAAAAGCAAACATCACTTGTTAAATAAACAAACATAAAATTTATAAAACGCTTTCTTTCAAATTATAGTCATATAATATCAATGAAGAGAACGTCATAAAAATAGTCATTCTCTACCTACTAAGATTTTCACAAGCCAACAACCCCAGGAAGACACAAATAGCAAATGAAGAACCACCAGTTTACCACATGTACTTGTCCCAATGTTGTGACTTTAACCCACTGAGAAGTTAGGGCAAAAGCAGGTGGAAGGGTTTAAAACTATCACAAATAAAAAGAACTCAGAAACAATTTTTACTGACATCAAAAAACTTCATTCTGATCTAAGGTCTGCATGTGTTCTCTCTTCCTTCCCTCCGACCACAGCCTCCTTTCGTTCCCGCTCCTGTCCTTTTTCCATTTGCCAAAATGTGCAGCAAGTAACCTGCTGCCAGGAGGCCAGGCTCTATTGTGGAGAAACTTCATTGGGAAGGGTCTCTATGGTTCTGCCAGCGCGCTCCATCCTCCTCTACAGCAGTGCTTGCCTAAGGGCAGCTCCCTGACCTGAAGCCTCAGCTCTGAATGTGGATTCCTTAGAAATGCAACTTCTTAGGTCCTTCTCCAGCCAGACCAAACCAAGACCGTCATGGCAGACTTGACTGACTGATAGGAACCTTCCCACACCCCCACTGCCGCCTGCTCAATTCCACTCACAGTCTTTAAAAATGGAGACCGCCTCAGCTTTCTACTTCAGAGAAGCTGGTGGGTTTGCACTGCCAACTTTGTGGCAAGCAGCCCAATGTTTAACCCCCAGTACCAAAAAGGCAACCCGAACCCCAAACCCAAACAAAACAAACTCACTGCCATGGAGTCAGTGGCGATTCAGAGAGACCCTATAGGACAGGGTAGAATTTCTGAGGCTGTAACTCCTTATGGGAGTAGAAAGCCCTATCTTTCTCCCTCCAGGCAGCTGGTTGCTTTGAACTGCTGAACCTGAAGTTAGCAGCCCAACACATAACCACTACACCACCAGGGCTAAATTTGAAGAACTGGTATATATCACTCATCTTGGTTGGGGCCAGCAATTAGTTTTAACAAGCCTCCAGGAACTTTAAAATGCACATTGAAAGTTGGAAAACATCGGTCTATTAAAGTATTATAGCATTTGTAACCTGAATCCCACACCCATACAAGAGATTTTTATGTTCAATACACGGAACACTCAAAATAAGTCACCATCTTTGAGCATCATATCTCCCACAAAACCAACACCTCTTTTCTCTAAGACATGATATCGAACCGGATAAATGTAGAATTTAGAATAGACTATTATAAATAAGCAAATTTCCTGATAGATTTGCCAACACAGTATGTGGGATTCATCTGTTGAGATACAGTGGAAGATCTTTCATTTCTGAACATCCGTGAGATAGAAGAATTTTTACTTTGGTGAAGGCAGTTTGTATGATTATATATGTGCATATGTATATAAACATATGTGAATATGTATACACACACAAACTCCCTTCACATATGTATATATAATAAGCTGGCTTAAAATAAACTTAGAGGTTAGGAACTAAAAATATCTTACCTTTGAAAAGAGAATCAGTTTGAGCTGCATGTGTCAGTTAACATTAGTAGAAATCAAAATCATGAGAGATAAGCGAGAGCATATAAGTTGAAAATAGAAAATTACCACATTGCTTTAACCTTCCCTCCCACCAAAATTACCAATACGGTTTATTCATCTGCTATATGCTACTTACCACACGTAACAGTGCACATTCCAAATTCTACTTCTTTGGTTATTGTCGTATTTGAAACTAAACATAAAGTACAAAGATGCATCATTTAATCATGTAAAAACTTTTCTAAGTGAAAAACTTAATTAGGTATGGAGATCACATATGCTTATCAAAACATAATCATATGGGCAATAGAAATTTCTTTTAAGATTTCTGTATAAGTCATAAAATAATTATTTTTCCTAATACATGATTTGATAATGTTTAAGTTCAGGAGACTCAGTCCTTTAGAAGATTAATTAAGTTCACAAGTAACATGTAAACAACATTCATATTTAAAGTTGCTATGAGTCAGAATAGACTCAATGGTAATGAGTTTAGTTTGGGTTTTTGTAGAATTGAAAGTTAATTTTTTTTCCATCAGTTAAAGCTCTATAGAAAATCAGAAAAAGCACAAATAGATCTTCCAAGATTAAGGTCTACTATTTTATATTCCCTATTTTCCAAAAAACAAATTGAACATTTAATTTCCTTCCAAAAGGAACTCATTGCCTCATACCACATATTTATAAAAATTATAATAAAATGGGTGAGTTCTACTCATTTTCCACATTAAGATTGAAATTTCAAAAAGGTCTAAAATTTTATGTCAACACCAGAGTTTTCAGGGTAAGCTAAGCGTATGCTAAAATTGAGAAATTTAATATTACTGATTCTAAATAAAATATTTCATTTTCTCCTAACATTTAGGCAGTTTGGAATGAATTCCACTCTCTATGCCCCCATGGTGAAAAAGGAGCCCCGGTGGTGTAGAGGTTCCGCACTGGGCAGCTAACTACCAGGTGAGCTGTTTGGCACCACCACGCTCTGCAGGGGAGAGCCATGACAGGCTTAGAAGTCCTCAGGGGCAGTTCTACCCTGTCTCGTAGGGTCCTGATGAGTCAGAACCACCTGGGTGGTAGGAGGTTATTTTGTTGTTGTTACGTTTTTAATGCACACATGGGTCACTGTGGGCCAGAATTGGCTCAATAGTAACTAATGAAAATAGTGATATATGCCTTCATAGCTCAGATTAAGATTAATCTCAGTAGAGAAACATTATAAAATGACATTTAAGGGATATTTTTTTACAAAGCAGTTTGCCAAAGCTATGTTGACATTTGTTATTATTTGTTGCTGTGCAGTTAGCTGACTGCAGCTTATGGTGTCCCCAAGCACACAGGATATAACTGCTGCATCTCGTTTTGAGGCTGTGACTTTTGAAAAGCAGATGACCAGGACTGTCTTCTAGCTGTCTCTGGGTGGGTTTGAACACCCAAAATTTGGGCTAGTACTTGGGCACTTAATACTACCCACCAAACTAAACTCGTTGTCATGAAGTCAATTCTGACTCATAACAATCCTGCAGGAGAGGGGATAACTGCCCCCCAGGGGTTTCTGAGACTGCCACTCTTTACAGGTGTAGAAAGCCTCATCTTTCCCCTATGGGGCAGATGGTGGGTTTGAACTGCTAACCTCATGGTTAACCCACTCGACCCCCTGGGTTCTACTGCAATTATCACATTAACTGAGGGTCAAGTATATTACAGGAGAAAGTGGATAAGGCTTTGCGTCTACAGATCTGTGTCTGCCTCTAATGAGTTGTTGAAGTTGAACGAATTATTTCAGTTCTCTTGGGTCCAGTTAGCCTTTGTGTCAAATTTGGAAAGGAGAACCTATCTCATTTGATAATTATAAGAATTAAGTAAGATACCGTATGTTAAAGCATTCGATTAATTGTCAGGCAATATAAAAAAATAAGCAAAACCAGCCAGTGCCATTGTGTCACTCCACTTTACGGTCACCCTAGCTGTCTGCTGCCCCTCTAAACTATGGCACCATCAACATCACTTAAAAGGACAATTGCCATCATGCCCATTTCAACTCAAGGCGACCCCACGTGTATTAGAGTGGAGCTGTGTTCCATAGGATTTTTGTTGTTTTTAATGATGCTTTACTGTGCTTTTGGTGAAAATTTACATAGCAAATTAGATTCCTATATGACAGTTTCTACATAAATGGTCCATATTCTCCCTACCCTCTATTGTCTCATTGTTCGTTTAAAGTAGTTATTAACTTTTTGGTCTCACAGAGATGGTTTTTTAATGGGGCACCATACTCACAGATAATATCCTTTATTATTAATATTTGTACTAATGTATTATTTTGCAAAAAGGTGGCCTGATATCATTTTGGTTCAAAGTTTCCAGAGCTCAGGGGATTGTCAGGGAGTCCTCTGGTCTCAATTGATCCACTAACTCTGATTTCTTTAAGACTTGAAGTTCTGCTCTGCTGCTCTCTCATCCACACAGCTTTTTAAATGGCTACAATCTTAACAGGAGCTCTGGTGATGCCACCGTTAAGGTCTTGACCATTCGGCAAAAAGTTGATAGCAGGACTGTACCCAGTGGCATAGTGCAGAAAGACCTGGAGAACTGCTTCCGATAGAGATTTCAACCTAGAGATCCCTGTGGGGAGGTTCTACTTTGTAACATGGGGTTACTATGAGTTAAAAGCAGGGAATCGCACCTAGCCACAACCAGACAATCTTACAGAAATATATCACCAAGCTTTTATTTAGAGGTTCCTCTGCGTAGACACAAAACTCCAGCCTCTCTGCTAACAGCTGAAGGTGCCAACCATTGATACCACCCAGGACATACAAATGCTCAAGACCTTACAGATATCTAAAGCACACGCAACCTGTTTATTGACTTCATTTAACATAACATGTTTTCCCATTTTGATTACTATAAACCCCCAACATTTTAATAAACACTTTCTTCTGCATTTACAAGTACCAGATACAATGCTGCGACTACATAGCAGGTGCTTGGTGTGCATATCTTGAGTAAATTAATGATTGATTTTGTTAAATAAATGGTTTTGAATGTCATGAATATTGACTATTAATTTTGAATTGACATTTCTATACTTGAATTACTTGGATACTGTCTGCTGACACATGATGAGATCTAAATAAAAAGCTATGTTTTCATGAGCATAGAAAATGGAGGAAGAGAATGCATTCCGAACTACATATTGGTAAGAGAATGAATGCTATGTTCTATTTCTATATCTTTAAAAAAACAATTCAACAGTCAATCAGCTCTGCTATTAACTATCTATATTACTAGGGGAAAATTTCTTAATGTATTTTTCCTTTAGTTTCCTCATAGAAAGAAAATTAGGCAATTTCATTATATGCTCTGTAAAGTCTTTTTCTGCTTTAATGTTCTATGATAAATTGAGTGTCAGACAGATTATCCAATCATTTTCTTTAGTAGAAATTCCACAATGGTAAATTGATAGCTCGGAGAAACTCTATGTATATATATGAGAGAGACAGTTTGATTGAATGCAGAATTTCTCAGAAGCTCCTACTCGACACCTATGAGTAAAGGGGCAAAAAAGTGGTTAAGCAGTTCAAATCCACAGAGCCTAATTAATTGGTTTGGTGTAGCTGTGAAAAGAGTGATGTTTCACGGGGCTCTATTCTGTTCAAGATTCTTATTGATGACCTTGGCAAGAACATGTAAATCATGATGACTGAATTCATGGATTCTATGATCCTAGGAAGAAGATCAAATATGCTAACAATAACTCTGATATAAAAATAGCAGCTTGGAATAATGGATAAATTTAATATAATGAAACATAAGAAAAAGAAATAGCAAGTCCTACGTGTAGGGTGGAACAGCCAATTGTCCAAAAATACTATATGGGTTGACAGTTTGGTATGAAGACCAGGTAAAAGACGTATAGTTCACAGTGAGTCAAGAGAGTAATGTCTTCCTAAAAAGCTATTGTGTTTTACATTACGGGGATAAAAGTTGGCACCGCAATGAAGCAGATAATAACCCTTTGCTGTTTTGCTCTGGTCAGATGGCCCAGGGTCCTTTCCAGGTTGAGGCAGCACACTTCAACTCTTCCTCTACCACTGCGTTCAACTTTTATTTGGGGAGTGTTTTTTGAAGGTTGATTTGTAAGCCTGGTATTTCATTACCTTTATTTATTTTTTATTTTATTAGAAATTATCCAAGCAGAAAATGAAAATACAATTACATTCTAGTGTATGTATTTTACCCTCTTATTGTCCTTTAGGTCAATTGGACTCTTTTATAAAATAATTCCATAAAATGCACACGCTCACAAGCAAGCACACACCATCTGTTGTATTCTTATTGCTTTGATCAAATTATTGCAGCATCTTTCAAGATGCTATCAAATAAGCCTAGAGGTGCCCTTTTCGTTTGGCTTTCATTGAACATGGTTGAGATTTTTGCTCGCAATGACAAGGAAAAAAAAACAACAGAAAGAGATATTCACAATTAGTGCATGAATCGAAGAAACTTTGGTGTAAATGAGGATGGTGAAACTGATTGTAAAAGCAAAAATCTTAGTAAGAGTTAATGGTGTTTTAGATTAATTTCCTAGATGGATTATATCTAACTCAAAAATCAATGAATGAATATTATGTTTCTGAGGATGAAAAGTCTATATAATATTCTCATCCAATAGTCTTGACAATAGCAAAGATTTTGTATATTGAAATCGTTTGTCTCAAGGATCTGGGCCGTGCCATTTTGTTAAAAGAGTGTGGGAAATATGTATTCTTTTTGTGATATCCATGCACAAATTTTACCGCACTTCCTTGACTTGTAAACGAATAAACGATGTTGGCAGGTGTGTCTACAAAGGTGATTAGAAGGAAGTAATGTAGGAAATAAAACTTAACCTGGCCATTCTACTTGGTGTTCATAACCTGTCGATGAGCATATTTCGCAATCATGAAGGCTTAACAAAATTGCAAGCCTTCTAAGTTCTTAAAAGAATTGCCTTGTCAATGGGAGTGCAACAAGACCCGGCAGTAGTGGTCAGTTAGAATCCATCAAGAGATTGATTGATTTCAGTTAATGAACAGGAAGTTGTATTTAAGGAACTTTGTCAATTTGGGGGTTCTAAACTGTCAAAATCCGAAAATACGGCTTAGTGTTTTCCATGTTTATGTCCTTAATAAATGTTCTAATTAATCCTTTGATGCTTACCCTTGTAAATGATATACTATTTAGAAATGTGAAATAAACAAGGGTCCATTGAACAGTGATGATGATTGTCCCTGGTACACCAAGCACTAAGGGTTACTTTCCTACATTTTAAAGATATTTCAAGAATTTTCCATTTTCAGGCCATTCTGGATTCTGACACTTTATATATAAAATTCCAGAAGGTTCATGGGCTCCCTGAAGTTCATCCTTGCCCGTTTCATAGAGGAGAACACTGAAGCATATGAACAAAAAGAGAAAGAAACTTCCCTACATTTGAATTTGAATCCAAGGCAGTCTTATCTTACTACAGGGGGGCAGGGGCGCGAGGAGGGGGAATGGTCTAAACTCCATTACAGCTACAACTCTCCCTTGACCAGTTTACAATTACAGTGATTGATTCAAGTACTTTAAAACGCAGAGGGACTAACTAGCCCCCCCTGTTGTGGCACGTGTTCTTTGCTTCCTTCCTCATCTTTTTTTTTTTTTTTTTTTGCATTTCCATAGCTGGGGACAAATCCAAGCTCTGGGAAGTGGAATGTTATCAAGGCAGTACAAACCTTGACCCCACAATTAACCTCAGATAGCCAATTGCTTTCTGTCAGGGAGGGTCACTCTCTGTCATGAGGGAATTAGAGAAAAGCTGACAAATGCAGCATACATTCTAGATGGATAGAATGAGGAGACGTGGGAATGCCAGGAACCTCAGCTGCGTGGGGCATGAATGGGGGAAGGGGACTGCAGGCTGCAAACCGACAGCTGGCCCTCCTTACCCAGCAGCATTGGAGTTTCTAATCAGTGTGACACTGTGCAGGGCGGCTTGTCGGGTCTTATTGCTTAATGAACCAGCAGAATGAGGTAAATTGATGTGCCCTTGGTTAACACCTATCTTCTCCCAGAGCCCAAAACTGCGTAACCTTGATGGCTGTTTTCTACTGCCACCCTTCCCCCATGGTTCTGCGGGGAGCATACAAACGAAGCACCACGACCCAGGGCCAAGCTGCACAGAGGTGGCAACGGGACAGCACGCCCCTGGGCGGCTTAGGCAGATGTTTGTTCTGTCCAGGTGTGTCACAGTGGCCTTTGGTTCCATCCCACAGGGAAGAGGCCCTTCAGTCATCTGGGCCTTTCTACACCATGCCAAACCACTTCAAGGGCAGTCAACATGATTAGGGATGGTGAGGGGAGCTACCCTTGCCCCCCCCCAACCCCCCACCTTAACAAATAATCAAAGGCTGTCTCTTTCTCCATGTCCAGGGAACTTGCGTTTAGCAGTCTTTCTGCAGCAGTTTCTGCGTGTGCGCGTGTTCGCCCATCTAACTGTGGGGTTTGCAGACCAGGAGCAGGCTCGGGCAAGTCTGGCGAGGGCAGCCCGGGGGAAGGGCAGCCCGGGGTCTTCAGCCCTCACCCTCATCCTCCGGCTCACTGGCCGCTTCAGTCTCCGCCTCAGCCTCGGTCTCCGCCTCGGCCTCCGCCTCGGCCTCTGCCTCCGCCTCCGCCTCGGCCTCCTCGTCGGCCTCGCCCTCGTCGCTCTGGGCCTCGCGGGCCACGGCGGGGTCCTGCAGGTAGCTGGAGTTCTTCCCGCCCGCGGCCTGCAGGCCCGCCAGCAGCAGCCAGCCCACGGCCAGCAGCAGCCCGGGGGGCCCGCCCGCGCCCCCGGGGCTCATGCTTCTCCGCCCTCGGCCGCCCGCCCGCCAGGCGCAGTCAGGACGCGCGTCCAAAGAGGCAGCGCCGGTCTACCGCGCCCGAACCCTGCCGGCGCCCGGGCAACCATTGAGGCGTCACCGCGCCCCCGCCCTCGGGCCGCTTTGGAACGCGGGCTCAGCCCGCCGGCCCGGGCCACCCGGGGGGGGGGGGGGGGGCGACACCTTCCGGGGCCGCCTGCTCCTGCCCAACGCCCTCGGGGCGGCGAAGGCCTACTCTCCTGCCTTCAGTTCCTGGAGCAGCCGAGGGTTCTGCTTTGAAGAGTTGTTTCATCCTTTCTACGCTTACTCTTCTTCTTCTTTTTAAAATCGTTTTATTGGGGGCTCATACAACTCTTATCACAAGCCATACATACATCCATTGTGTCAAGCACATTTGTACTTTCATTGCCCTCATCATTCTCAAAACACTTGCTCTCCACTTAAGCCCCTGGCATCAGGTCCTCTTTTTGCCCCACCCTCCCTCCCAGCTCCCCCCTTTCTCAGGAGCCCTTGATGATTTATAAATTATTATTTTGTCATATCTTTCCCCGTTCGACGTCTCCCTTCACCCACTTTTCAGTTGTCCATATGCTTACTCCACATACAAATCCCCGGACTAGAAGCCACATAGCCTTTAGCACTCTTCTGGTGCCTTGGTTTCGAAATTCTGTATCCGGAATCTCCAGTTCGCAATGTTTCAAGCAGCGTGATAGCCTTACGAAGTCTGGCGCCCCTTTCATTTGTACCAGATTTAGGGGAGCAGGTTCTCGCGGGGGTCTGAACACCTGCTAAGGCAGTTCAGGCGTGCATTGAGGTGTGACGATGTTGTGCCACATCATTGGTTCTGTGTGAAACTTGGTTCATCAACGTGACTGCGATGGATTAGCTGGGAATGGGGTGGGGAGAAGGAAACCGTCCTCAGGCGGTTGGACAGCTGATGCTTTTGGAATCCACTGTTGTACTTAATCTTGATCCCTGTTCACTTCCATCCTTTTGCTCATGGCCTATTTTTGTTGTTATTTTCGCTATTAGCCATTTGAGATTATTTTGAGATTATTTTGTTTCTTGATCTTTTCCCTACCACATTAGATAACGCTCCCAGCTATGATTTGGGAAATATGTCATTTGTCTCCTTCAGACAAGAATGTTTAAAAGGCATGCGCCAGGGATAGGTCCCCATGAGGTCACATTCTGACAGTGATACATTAAGCTACACATTGATTTAATCTAAGAATCTATCCTTTCATCCAAAAGGAGCTATTTTTTATGAAAGTTGAATCAGACTAAAAGCAAAAAGTTTCTCCATATCCGCCCCCTTTTTTAAAGGTCATTTTATTGGGGGCTCTTACTCTTGTTATAATCCATTTATCAATTGTATCAGACATTTGTACATATATTACCATTATTCTTTTCTAGACATTTACTTTCTATTGAGCCCTTCATGGCCCCTCGATAGATTATAGACTGTTATTATTTATATTTCAGACCAATCACTGTCTCCCTTCCCCTCTGGTTTCTGTTGTTCTTCCCCCTGGAGGGGGGTGTGTAGTTAAGTGCCATTCATTGTGATCGTACCCACTTCCTCCCCTCCCCCGCTTTCCCCTACCCTTTGGGTATGGCTATTCCCATCCCTGTTTCTGGGTTCCGTGTGTCATGAGCTTTATCTCTTGTCCACACCTAACCACATTCCCCTTTGAATCAGTAGAAAATCCTAGAGCCAAGTGTGGGCCCCCCCCCCCCCCCCCGCTATCTCCTCCCAGGTCATCCAGCAAAGCATTTGCAAAGCTGGGCCTCACAGCCAGAGCTACGGGATGCTCACACAGCACTCGGTGATTCACATAATGAACAGTTAAAAATGAAGAAGCATTTGGTGGGGCTATTGGGTGTCAAGAGTTCAAACACTGAACACAAATTGGGGTTGTCATTTTTTTATCTTGTTATTTCAAGTTTGTCTCAGTCTATTTATTAGAATGTGTTTGTGTTGCTTTGTTCGTAACGCTTCATAGGGTGTACAAGAAAGAATATTTATGAAGGGATGGTTCAGTAATTTTACAATGAATCATGATGGGTCAATGAACTGGAAACAAAGCTCAACTAACTAGGTGTATCCCATACTTTTTGAGTTATCATTCCCATGGAAGGTAAAATGAAGAGTCGCGTATCACAAGTGAACCTGAGACATGAGCAATAGTGTTTGGAGTTTTTGGATATTCTTCCTCAGCAGACTAACAGGTAAAGAGATAATAACACTGAGAAATATCTTAGGAAAGTATCCAGAGCCACTTAATTATTTGTAAGAAAAATAGAATTTTATGGGAATATGTCTTACACAGAGGCTTCTGGTTTTAAGAATGAAGAAGGTAAAACTGCTAAAATGGTCAGTATAAAAGTTTAAATTTATATCGTAAAGGAGTTGCTGGGATCATTTTACATCAATTATAAGATAGTAAAATATACATCTGTTATTGTTTTTAGGTGCCATCAAATTGTCTCGACCCACCGTGACCCTATGCACAAGAGAACGAAACACTACATGGCTGTGCACCATCCTCACAATTTTTCCTATTCTTTTTTTTTTTTTTAACAATTGCTCCTATTCTTGAGCCCACTGATGCAACCACTGTGTCGATGCATCTAGTTAAGGGACTTCCTTTTTTTTTTTTTTCACTCCCCCTCCACTTTACCAAACATGATGGTCTTCTCCAAGGACTGGTCTCTCCTGGCAATATGTCCAAAGTATGTAAGACAGAGTCTTGCCTCTGTGCCTCTAAGTAGCACTCTGTTCTTACTTCTTCCAATACAGATCAGTTTGTCCTTTTAGCAGCCCATGGTACTTGCAGTATTTGTCAACAAGAACACAATTCAAGTGCATCAATTCTTTTACTGTCTTCCTTATTCAATGGCCAACATTCACATGTATAGGATGTGAAGGAGAATACCATGGCTTGGGTCAGGGGCACCCCAGTCCTCAAAGTAACATCCTTGTTCTTCAATACTCTAGAGGTCTTGTGTGATGATTTTCCTAGTAAAATATGTCTCTTTTTATCTCTTGACTACTGCTCCCATGAGCATTGATTGTGGATCCAAGTAAGACAAAATCCTTGACAACTTCAACCTCCTCTCCTTTTATCATGATATTATCTTCTACTTCAGTTGTGAGTTGTAATCAATAATGAAGTCTGAAATCCTTTATCTGCATTAGCAAGTGATGCAATTTTCCTTGTTTTCAGCAAGCAAGGTGGTGTCATCTGCATTTCGCAGGTTGTTAATAATCCTGATGCCACATTCTTCTTCATAGAATTGTTTCTCTGATGATTTGATCAGCATACAGATTGAATAAATATGGTGAGAAGGTAGAACTCCGGCACATCCCTTTCCTTGTTCCAGTAGTTTCTTGTTCCATTTGCACAACTTCCTCCTGATCACATACAAGTGTCACGCGAACACCCTTAAGTGCTTTGGAATTCCCATTCTTCTCAGGGTTATCCATAGTTTGCTATGATCCACTCAGTGGAATGCCTCGGCAGAGTCAATAAAACACAAGTAAGCATCTCGCTGGTATCCTTCGCTTTCAGTTATGATCCATCTGCCATCACCAATGATATCCCTTGTTGCAAGTACTTTTCAGAATCCCGCCTGAACTTTTGACAGCAACCTGTCAATGTACTGCTCTTTTTTTTTTTGAAGTCATTTTATTGGGGGCTCATACAATGCTTATCACAATCCATACACACATCCATTGTGTCACATTTGCACATTTGTTGCCATCATCATTCTCAAAACATCTCTTTCCATTTGAGCCCCAGGCATCAGCTCCTCATTTTCCCCTCCCCATCCCCACCTCCTCATGAACCCTTGATAATTTTAAAGTCATTATTATTTTGTCATATCTTGCCCTGTCCAAGGTCTCCTTTCACCCACTTTCCTGTTGACTAACCTCCAGAGAGGAGGTTATGTATAGATCCTTATAATCGGTTCCCCCTTTTCACCCCACCTTCCCTCCACCCTCTCCGTATCACCTCTCTCACCACTGGTCCTGAAGGGATCGTCTGTCCTGTATTCCCTGTGTTTCCAGTTCCCATCTGTACCAGTGTACATCCTCCAGTCCAGCTGGATTTGTAAGGTAGAATTGAGATCATGATAGTGGGGGGAGGAAGCATTTAAGAACCAGAGGAAAGTTGTATGTTTCATCGTTGCTATCCTGTCCCCTGACCAGCTCGTCTCCTCCCTATGGCCCTTCTGTAAGGGGATGTCCAGTTGCCCACAAATGGCCTTTGGGTCCCCATTTGCGCTCTCCCTCATTCACGATGATGTGATTTTTGTTCCTTGATACTTGATACTTGATCCCTTCGACACTTCGTTATCGCACAGGCTGGTGTGCCTCTTCCATATGGGCTTTGATATTTCTGTGCTAGATGGCTGCTTGTTTACTCTCAAGCCTTTAGGACACTGGATGCTATACCTTTTGATAGCTGGGCACCATCAGCTTTCTTCACCACACTTGCTTATGCCACCATTTGTCCTCAGCATTGGACAACCTTCAGCAAAATTTTCCTTGCGTGTGAT
The DNA here is from genome assembly GCF_050624435.1 of Tenrec ecaudatus. Classification (NCBI taxonomy): domain Eukaryota; kingdom Metazoa; phylum Chordata; class Mammalia; order Afrosoricida; family Tenrecidae; genus Tenrec; species Tenrec ecaudatus. Next base: position 86,342,649 of record NC_134536.1, read on the forward strand.
ATGAATGATATTATTCTATAATTTGAGTGTTCTGTTGGGTCACCTTTCTTTGGAATGGTACAGATACAAATTTCTTCTGGTCAGTCGGCCAAGTAGCTGTCTTCCAAATTTCCTGGCTTAGATGAGTAAGTGCTTCCAGAGTTTCATCAGTTTGTTGAAACATTTCGTTGTTATTCCATCAATTCCTGGAGCCTTGCTTTTTGCCTAGTGCCTTCAGTGCAGCTTGAACTTCTTCCACCAGCACTATTGCTCACATGCTACTTCCTAAAATGGTGGCATATTTACTCGTTGTTTGGTACAGTGACTCTGTGTATTCTTTCCATCTTATCTTGATGCTTCCTGCATCACTCAGTATTTTGCCCACAGAATCTTTCGATTTTTTCTTGAGTTCTTTCAGTTTAACGTAGGCTGAGTATGTTCTTGCCTTTGGGTTTTCTACCTCTAGATCTTTGCACATTTTATTATAATATTTGGCTTTGTTTTCTTGAGATGACCTTTGTAATTTTATTTTTTTTAGAATTATTTTATTTATTTATTTATTTTAACAATTTATTGGGGCTCATACAATTCTTTTCACAGTTCATACATATACATACATCAATTGTATAAAGCACATCTGTACAGTCTTTGCCCTAATCTATTTTTTGTTTCTTTGCTTTTAAAATCTATTTTATAAATCCTCTTAAAACAATCCATACATCGATTGTATCAACCACATTTGGACATGTTGCCATCATCATTTCCAAAAGATTTTCTTTCTACTTGAGCTCTTAGTATCAGCTCCTCCTTTTGCTCCATCCTCCCCCACCCTTCCACCTTCATGAGCCCTTGATAATTTATAAATTATTTTTATATTTCACACCATTCCTGCACCTATGTTTCTGGAATTTTCTCTTCATCACTTTGACTTCATTATTTCTTTTATTTGCCTTAGCTACTGTAGGATAAGGAGCACGTTCCAGAGTCTCTTCTGACATGCACTTTGATCTTTTTCTTCTTTCCTGTCTTCTCAATGACCCTTTGATTTCTTGATGTTCTTGATGCCCTCTCATAGCTCACCAGGTCTTCTCTCAGTAGTGTTCAATGCAGCAAATGTGTTCTTGAGATGTTCTCAAACTTAAGAAGGCATAGACTCAAGGTCATATTTTGGTTCTTGTGGACATGTTTTAATGTTCTTCAGTTTTATATTGAACTTACATGTGAACAACTGATCATCTGTCCCACAGTCAGCCCCTGGTCTGATTTTAGCTGCTGATACTAAGCCAACATCTTTTCCCACAGATGCAGTCAATTTGATTTCTGTGTATTCTAGCTGCAGAAGTCCATGTGTATAGTCATCTTTTGTGTTGCTGAAAAAGGTATCTGCTATGAATGACTCTTGGTCTTGCAAAATTCTGTCATGAGATCCCCAAGTTTGTTTCTTTCACCAAGTCTATTGTCCAGCTACCATTCCTTCTTCTTGGTTTCCACCTTTTACATTCCAATAGCCAATGATTATCAATGCATCTTGTTTACATGTTTGATCAAGAAGATGCAGAAGAGGAGATGCAGAAGGCGAATAGCTCTGATGACCTCAGATAAATCTTGGCTGAAAGCAGAGAATACCACAAAGATGTTTACTTTGATTGCAAAAACATCATTGTGTGGATTGTAACCAATTATGGATACTATTACAAAGAATGGGATTCTAGAATAATTTGTTGTGTGCGTGTGGAACCTATACACAGAACCTATGCACAGGCAGCAATAATTGGAAAAGAACAAGCCAGAAAAGATGTGTGTCAGATTTTTCCCTTTCACCATACTTCTTCACTCTTTCTGTTGAGTATGTAATCGGAGAAACTGGACTACAAAGAAGTGGGATTGAGGATGATGTTGCCCTTAGGTCTCATTGAATTGGTTCCAACCCATCGTGACCCTATGCACAACAGAATGAAATACTGTGCGGTCCTGTGCCATCCTCGCTATTGCCTGAGCCTATTTGTTGCAGCCACTGTGTCAATCCATCCCATCAAGGACCTTCTTCATTTTCATTACCCATTCCCTTAATGAACCACGATATCCCTAAGGACTTCACTGAAACCTGTGATAGGAGGCTCACTTGCAAAAGCAGGGAGGATTTGAAATGTTTGCTGATGAAAACCAAAGACTGAACCCTTCAGTATGGATTGCAACTCAATGTAAAGGAAAAAATGCTCGCAACTGGACAAATAGACATCATCATAGTAAACAGAGCAAATAAGTTGTCAAGGGTTTCATTTTACTTAACTCCACAATCAACGCTGATGAAAGCAACAGTGGAAAAGAAAATGATGATAACTCATGTATAATTATGCTTGATACAATTAATATATGGAATATTATAAGAGCTGTAAGAGCCCCCGATAAATTGATTTTTAATGGTAAAAAAAAAAAGCAACAGTGGAGAAAAAGCAGTGGATTTGCATTGGGCAAATCTGCTGCACAAAATCTCTTTAAAGTGTCAAAAATGATTCATTTGAGGACTCAGGTATACATGACCAAAGTCATGATATTTTAAACTGCCTCAGATGCCTGTGAAAGCTGAAGAATTTGAATAATAGTACTTGTGAAGACTACTGAATTTACCGTGTCCTGCCAGAAGAACACGTAAATTTTCCTAGAAAAAAGTATAGTTAGAATGCTCCTTATAAGCAAGGATGGTGAGAGTTCCTTTCACGTCCTTTGGAGGTCTTATCAGCAGAGATCTTTCTCTTGAGAAGGATATGATGCCTGTTGGAGGGTCAGGGGAAAGGAGGAAAACCCACAAGGAAAGGTGGCCGTGAAAACGAATTCACACAAAACAATTGGAGGGATGGTGCAGAGCCAGGCAGGCTTTTGTTCCATTGGACATTAGGGTCGTTATGAGTTGAAATTGAATCTCAGACACTCAAAGGCATGCTATCTCCAGTGGATGGACTTAGCACCCTAGTCTAAATTTGATTGGCTAAGGATACCTGGGCTTATTTCTTTGCTTTATACTGTTTCATTGGTCTGTGTGCCAGACGATTTTGATTACTATAAACTTCAAATATGGTTTGAAATCAGGAATTGTGATTTATAAAGATTGTACTTTGTTCTTTATAAATATTGCTTTAGTTATTTCAGGCCCTTTATATCCATAGAAATTTAGGGTTGACTTTTTTCTTTTCCATTAAAAACAATGTTGCTGTTGACCTGTGTTAGACCGGGTTTACTAGAGAAACAAATCCAATGACATTCATATATGTGTAAGAGTGAGCTTTACATTCAGAAGTAATTATATATTGAAACAACATCCTAGCCCAGGCCAACTTAAGTCCATAACTCTGATACTAATTCATAAGGCCCTCTTCAGATTCATGCAGCCACATGCAATGATGCTGAATGCTGACTGCAGGAAGATCCCAGGTTGGCGGACGCAGAGTTGTGTGGATCCAATAGCAATGGAAGCACCAGGTCTCAGAGTCCCACCAGCAGGAAGCCCAAGACCGACAGAGAAGGGGAGTTCCCAGAGCAGTCCTTATGAGAAGCCACACCCACAAGGAGGTGCCATCAGGCGATGACCTGATTGACAGGTTGAATACCACCCTAACATTTTTATATATCTTCAAGTTGATATGAAATTATATTTCTACCACAACCTACTAAAATATGACTTCCAGGGGATATTATTGTTTAGGTTAAAGATTATCTCAGAGCAAAAGTTTCAGAGATCCATCATCCCCCACATATCTAGAAAGTAGAGTTCATGAAAATTTGGAATTCTTGTCTAAACTTTCCCCTTTTTGAATGTGATTGCTTTATAGAACTTTTTAAAATTTAATCATTTTACTGGGAGCTCTTATAACAATCCATCGATCCATTGTGCCGAGCACATTTGTACATATGCTGCCATCATCCTTTCAAAACATTTTCTTTTTACTTGAACCCTTGGTATCATCTCCTCACTTTTTATTCCTCCCTCCTCCACTCTCCCTCCCTCATGACCCTTGATAATTTATAAATTACTGTTTTCACATCTTATACTGACCATTGTCCCCTTTCAACCACATTTATGTTGTTCTTCCTCTTTGGAGTAGGGGGCGCAGCTATACGTTGCTTATTGTGATTGATTCCCCCTTTCTACCCCATCTTCCCCCTACCCTCATGGTATTGCTACTCTCATTTTTGGTCCTGAGGGGTTTATATCTCCTGGATTTCCTATATCGAGAACTTTTATCTGTACCAGTGTATATGCTCTGCTCTAGCCAAAATTGTAAGGTGAAATTAGAATGTTATATGTTTCTTCAGTGCTATACTGCACCATGGCTAACTTGTCCCTTCCTGGTGACCCTTCTGTGAGGGGATGTCCAATTATCTACAGATGGACTTTGGGTCTCAACTCCACCCACCCCACGCCCCCTCTTTTGCATCAATATGATTGTTCATTCTGGGTCTTCTGATGCCTGATGCCTGATCCCATCAACACCTCATGATCCATGGGCAGTTGTGCTTCTTCCATGTGTGCTTTGTTGCTTCTCAGCTAGATGGCCACTTGTTTATCTTCAAGCCTTTAAGACCCCAGGTGCTATATCTTTTGATAGCTGGGCACTATTCACCACATTTTCTTATGCACCCATTTTGTCTTCAGTGATCGTTTCAAGGAAGATGAGTATCACAGAATACCAGGTTATTAGAACAAAGTCTTCTTGCGTTGAGGGAGGACTTGAGTAGAGGTCCAATGTCTGCCTGCTACCTTAATATTTAACATATATATATAGATCTATGTCCCTGTTGTTTTATATAAATATATTTACATATGTATGTGCCTGTTTTTATACCTCTATAAGTGTCCTTTGCCTTCTAGTTCTTTCCTCCATTTCCTTTTATTTTCCTCTTGTCCCACTATCATGTTAGACCTTCATTCGGCTTTCATTAACTCCTCTGGGCTACATTGCATTTGATCAAGCCCCACCAGGCATCCTACACTCTCCTCACCGTCAATTTTAGGTCACTTGTTGTGCTCTTGTCCCTGGGTTTGTTGTTCCCCCACCCCCTTTCCTGTCCCACACCTCCCCTTCTCCCCTGTTCCCCCAGGAATCATCAGTCCCACTGTTTTCTCCTCAGGATTATTTATCCTGCCTATCTTATCTAGATAGACATGCAAAAGCAAAAACTAAACAAACAACAACAAAGAAAAGCCTATAAATAGTTTCCAAGTCTGTCTGTTGACCTTTATGAGTGTTCTCCAGTCAAGTCTGATGAGGTGCCATGCCCTGCCCCCGAAGTCCATGTTTTTGTTTCCTCAGGGATTTCATTGCTTTGCTCTCCTTCCTGTTCTGTTGCACACCCTTTGTGTTTCTCCCCGGTGTGATGGGGTCAGATTGGGCACTATTCCTGCACTGTGTCTGTACTGTTGTCCCCATAGCACTGTGGGTCAGTGAGGGGACATTATGTCTCGTGGTGAGGCTGGCCCTGGGCAGGAATATTGTCCTCGGGGCTTGATGGGCCAGGGTGCATTCCACTCTTTCTTTCTCTCTCCTTCCCTTAGTTTGCTCCACTGTTGCTGAAGGTAAATAACCTTGGATTTCCATTTATGAACTCTTCAGACCCCAGGAACTATTATATGACTAACTAGGAAGTGGAACAGAAGCACTAACCATATTATTAGGCCAATTAACTGTATGTCTCATGAAGAGAAGTTTATAATTTATTGGCGGCAAATGCAATAAATAGTTGTACAACTCTACTCTTAATGTAATTATTCCATCATAACTCCCTTTTTCATTCCCTCCCACCCCTGGTAACCATTAATAAATGTTGGTTTCTATATACTTGCCTCTTCTTATCATTTAATTGAAGTCATACAACATTTGCCCTTTTGTTGTTGACTTATTTTGCTTAATGTCTTCAAGGTCCATCCATACTGTAGCACTTCTCCTATTGGCTGAGTAGTGTTTCATTGTATGTGTGTTCCACCTTTTGTTTGTCCATTCACCTATTGATGGAAATTTCAATTGTTTCCACTTTTTTATTTTCCAAATAATTTTGCAGTAAACATTGGTATTCTGTTCTCTTTTTGAGTGTCTACTTTCAGGTCTCTGGAGTTTATACCTAAAAGTACAATTGGAAGGCCATATGGTAGCTCTATTTTTAGTTTTTTGAGGAACTACCAAAACAGCTGCACTATTTTCTATTTTGCCAACAACAGATTAGGATACAAATTTCCCCATATCCTCCCCAATGTTTATTTTATGTTTTTATGTATTTTCTTTTTTTTAATGTTAGCCATCCTAGTAGAAGTAAAATGGTATCTCACTTTCATTTTGAATCACATTTCCTAATAACTTTGAGCATCCTCTTGGAATTAATTCAAAGGCAGTGGGTACAATGAAGACTGTTACAATTTTGATAGGCATTACGTTGAATCTATAGTTTGCTTTGGGTAGTATTGCCATCTTAACAATATTAAATCTTCCAATCTATGAAGATGAAATATATTTCTAATTGTTAAAGTGTTCCTTGATTCCTTTAAGCAGTGATTTATAGTTTTCAGTGTGCCAGGTTTTCAACTCCCTGATTAAATTTGTTTCTGGGTATTTTATTATTTCAGATGCTATTGTAAATTGAATTGCTTTCTTACTTTCTTTTTCATATTGCTCATTGCCAGTGTGTAGAAAGTCAACTGAGTTTTGTGTGTTGACCTTGTACCCTGAAACTTTGAAAATTCTATTTATTAGCCTTAGCAGTTTTCTTGTGAATTCTCTGTATATAAATCATGCCTTCTGTTGCACAACTCTTTCTAGTATATTTAAGCTATTTTAATGGAGGGGATATGAATTACACACCAGTAAAACTGTTTAAAACTAAATATCACATCATATATTAAATGAGATCATTTCACATCTTTATTCCAGATTTGGAAATATTTTATTTCTTTACTTGATTAATTGCTCTAGCTACTACTCCCAGTACAACAGCAGTGGTAAGAGCAAGATATTTCCTTGCCCTTTTCCTAATTTATGGGGAAAGATCTTGCCTTTTTCCTGATTTATGGGGAAAGATCTTAATCGTCATTGAATATAATGCCTTCTATGAGAGTTTTTCATGAATGCTCTTTTTCATATTAAGCAATATACCTTCTCTGCCTACTTTGTTGAATTCCTTTCTTTTTAATTTGTGAAATCGTTAGGTTTTACCAGATGCCTTTTCTGTGTATATTGAGATAATCATCTGTTATTTTTCTTTATTCTATAATCACTGATTTTCTAATGTTGAATTACCCTTGCTTCCTGGCATAAATCCAGGTTAGTTGTGTTGCGCACTCTCATTCATATGTTGTTGAAGTCGGTTTGCTGGTATTTCGTTGCATGTCTTGCATGTATACTTTCACCTTCAAAGAGCAAATGAAGCATGTATTCAGAAATGCTATTCACAAGAACAGTGAAAGTCTATAGTATGTTAACCTAGGTCCACTCCTTCCATCTCCTGCCTCCCAACTCAGCAAGTAAGCAGCTTCACTCCACACAAACGCAGCCCAAAGCACTTACTGTCAGATTTTGAATGCACTGCATAGTAAAAGCTGAGTTCCCTGAAGAGACCGTTAGTCCACTTACGGACATTAAGGGTGATTCTAATGAGAAAAAACTGATATGGGAATGCCTTCTATCATAATAAACAGAATGTTGCTACAAATGTGGACATTAAATATGGTTTTGCTGACATCTGAAAAGGAAGAGATGAACATGCTATTGGACACCAGGAAAAAAAAGATAGTCCTTGTAATAAAGTAACAAAGAACTTGTGGGAATTATAGGCACATATTTTGTAGAGCACAGAACTTGCAAATGGTAGCTTTGGATATTTGTATAAGGAGATTTTAAGTGAAATTTTGAATATATGGTGTGATTTCTTCTTGCCGGTTATAAATTGAGGAAGAAAGACTGAGCTTGAGAGATGAACTACACAAAAAGAAACCAGTGTTTAAGATTTTGAGAAGCTATTGTAAGAATGGAGAGAGTATCCCCTAGAAAGACTGTCCAGGACGTGGCTATGTAACCATTTGTTAAAGGGATTAGGCCTTTGACGGATGGATTTAGTCAATCAGCAAAATTTCTTGCAGCTTAATCCAAAAGGAAAAGAGAAGGAAAGAAATTAAATAAAACTATCTGCTTCCCTTTTCAACAGCACTAACAGCAAACGTACACATGAACTTTTCCAGATGGAATACACAGAAATCAAATTGACTACATCTGTGAGACGAGATGAAGGATAAGCTCAATATCAGCAGTTAAGCCCAGGCCAGGGGCTGAATGTGGAAGAAACCATCAATTACTCTTATGCAAGCTCAGGATGAAGCCGAAGAAAATTAAAATAAGTCCATAAGAGCCAAAATACAACCTTGAGTCTATCCCACCTACGTTTCGAGGATATCTCAAGAAGAGACATGTTACACTGAACGCCAATGAAGATGATCTGATGAGCTCTGGGAGGACATCAAGAACAACAGTCAAGGATGAATCAGATGAGAATGGTTAAAAGCTTGTCACTCGAGCTCCCTTCCCATACACTTTGGGCTTGATCTGGTTTTTTACTATTTTCTGTTGTTTCTCATATCGGAGCTTATCTGTTGTTTTGTGTCATCGTTGCTAGCCTAGTTGACTGTTTGTTGTGTGTTTTTCGATATATTTTGGTAAATGAAATCTATAGCGACAGCACCTGGCGTTAGGGTTTCCGGGGTGTACTGTAGGAGATGGGGGGGTATGGGAGTGCTGAGGTCAAGGAGTTCAAGAAGGAAGAGAACATTTTAAAATGGATTTTGAGAGCACTTGAACAGCACTGCTTTCTAGGGTTTAACTATGGAATGCTGTGAGGCCTGGATTAGCTCTTAGAAAATGGGTTTTTTTGAAAAGAACATCATTCAGGAAGAAAGAAAAGCTCATTAAAAAGACAGGAAAGGAAGAAAAGATCAGAGTGCATGTTAGGAGAGAGTCTGAAACTTACTCTTATTCATAGAGTAGCAAAGGTAAATGAAAGAAATGATCTAGTCTATTCAGACCAATGGGAAAGAGCTGAAGACCCAGAAATAAAAACATCAGCATACAGGCAGCTGAGCTTTGATAAAGGCTCAAAAATATCAAATGGGAAGCAGTTGCCATCTTCAATAAATGGTGGTGGAAAAATGGAAATCTACCTGCAGGAAAATGAGGCAAGACCCTTACTTCACTCCAAATTCAAGGTGGATCACAGACCTTGAGATAAAACCCCAAACAATTAGAGCCATTAATGAGGGAACTGGGGAAAACCTGAGACCCTTGGCACAGGGAATACATAGGCTATTGGAAACAGGGAAGGGTTCACATACAGTTATAGTGAAGATGTCACCTGTGTACATTGAAAGAATTAACATCTTTAGCAATGACACATCAGACAAAAACCTTATTACTAAAATCTACAATACTTTGCAAGCTTGTAATAAGAGAAAAACTAACTGCCCACTGAGGAGGTGGCCAAAGGACCTAAACAGAAGTTTCACAGCATCTGAAATCCGAATGGCCAATAAACATATGAGAAAATGTTCCTGATCATTAGCCACAAGAGAAATGCAAATAAAACAACTATGAGATAACACCTAACACCCTTAAAAATAGCCCAATTCAAAAAATCAGAAAGCAACAAATGTTGGAGAGGCTTTGGTGAGATAGGAACTCTCATCCACTATTGGTAGACCTGCAGGTATGTACAGCCACTATGGAAATCAATTTGGCGATTTCTCAAACAGATGAAAATTGAGCTACCATACCCAGCAATCCCCTTACTGGGCATATACCCAGAAGAGGCAAGAAACAAACCACTGCCAGACATCTGGGCTCCACTGTTCATTGCAGGACAGTTCACAATTGCAAGGAGTTGGAAACAACCCAAATTCCCATCAACAGACGAATGGATTGAAAAATAGTGGTACATACATACAATGGAGTACTACGCATCGCTAAAAAGCAGTGATGAATGCATGAAGCATATCGCCACATGGGAAGAACTGGAGGAAATCATGCTAAGTGAAGTAAGTCAAGCACAAAAGGACAAGTACAACATGAATCCGCTGAGGTAAGTTTATAAAAAAAAAAAAAGAAAGAAAGAAAAATGTAGAGAAAAGAAAAATGCAAAAGGAACACAGGGCAAAAGCTACTGTATACAAACCCTCCAGGGGTGAGGTCCAGGTAGTATAGCAGGGGCCAGACCCAATCCAGGGGTACATGTGGTGGCCAACTAAAACAGGGGTGGAGGGAGGAAAGGGGAAAGAAAAAAAAAAGATATGTGATGGGGGATAGAGGGTATTGTTTGTGTCTCCACAGGGAAAGAGGGACGGACTTAAATGCTGGTGTTCCAGGATGTGAATGCAGCATACCAACATGGAGAGTGGAGCCAATGGAGGGGCCTTAAACTCAGCCCCCATACCAGCTACGTGGACAACTTCCCCTCCCCCAAGAAGAATTTACTTTAGATGACGGCACTGAAACTGCAGCTAGGGGAGAGGGCCATGTCTGATCAGAGCCTACGGGAGCAAATGAAGTGGGAGGAAGAGAGAGTGGAGCACATCCTGGCCCACCAGGCCTGGAGGACGATATCCCTGCTCTGAACAGCCAAAGCAGAGTGGACCACATGGCTGATCCCACTATGAGACACGACATCCCTTGCTGACCCATAACCCTACAGGGGACAACACTGGGTCGATCTGACCCCGCGACCTGGAGGCAAAACGCTAAAGGCTTGCTGCAGAGCAACAGGGGATGCAGAGCAGGGAGCTCCCAAGGTAGTGCAAAGGATAGATTTGGGGCGAGAGCATGGCACCCCATTGGACTTGACTGGAGGAAATGCCTAGACATCAAAAATTAGACCTTGATCTGTTTACAGGTTTTTCTTTATTTTTAATTTTTAAATTTTTTTCTTTTTCTTTTTTTTTACAATTAATTTATTCTTCTCTGGGTCATTGGTTTTCTTTTTTGTTGTCATCGTTGTGTTCTCTTTTGTCACTCTGTCTTGCTATGCCTTGTTTTTTTGGTGCATATTATTATCTCTGCAGATCTATTTAGACAAGATAGGCTGGATGAACAGTCTGGAGGAGAAAACAATGGGACCGATGGTTCCAGGGGAACATGGGAGAGGGGGAGCCGGGGGAAAGGAGGTGGTGCTGACTAACCCAGGGACAAGGGAGAAACAAGTGATCCAAAATTAGTGGCAAGGAGTGTGTGAGAGGCTGGTAGAGATTGATCAAGGGCAATGTAACTGAGAGAAATTACTGAAACCCAAATGAAGGCTGAGCATGATAGTGGGATGAAAGGAAAGTAAAAGGAAATAGAGGAAAGAACTAGGAGGCAAAGGGTATTTATACAGGTCTAAAAACATGCATGTACATATGTAAATATATTTATATAGGATGGTGGGGAAATAGATCCACGTGCAAATATTTATAGATTTAGTATTAAGATAGCAGATGGACATTGAACCTCCACTCAAGTACTTCCTCAATGCAAGAATGCTTTGTTCCATTAAATTGGAATTCCATGATGCACACCTTCCCGACATGATCACTGAAGACAAATGTGTGCATAAGCAAATGTGGTGAAGAAAGCTGATGGTGCCCAGTTATCAAAAGATATAGCATCTGGAGTCTTAAAGACTTGCAGTTAAACAAGCAGCCATCTAACTCAACAGAAACAAAACATGGAAGAACACCAGCCTATGTGACCACGAGGTATCAAAGGGACCAGGTATCAGGCATCAAAGAACAAAAGAATCATATCATTGTAAATGAGGATGAGTGCAGAGTGGAGACCCAAAGCTCATCTGTAGGCATCCCCTCACAGAAGGGTCGCAGTGGGGAGAGGAGCCAGTCAGAGTGCAGTATAGCACTGATGAAACATACAACTTTCCCTCTAGTTCTTTAATCCTCTCCCACCCCCACTATCATGACTCCAATTCTACCTTAAAAATCTGTCTAGACCAGATCATGTACACAAGGACAGATAAGAGCTAGAAATACAGGGAATCCAGGACAGATAGACCCCTCAGGACCAATATTGAGATTAGCCATACCAGGAGGGGAAGGGGAAGGTGGGAGGAGAAAGGGGAATCAATCACAATGATCCACATATAACTTCCTCCCAGGAGGACAGACAACAGAAAAGTGGCTGAAGGGGAAATCAGTCAGGGTAAGACATGAAAAATAATTTATAAATTATCAAGGGTGTGGAAGGGAGGAAGGGTGGAGGAGGTAGAAGGCAAAATGAGGAGCTGACACCAAGGGCTCAAGTAGAAAGAAAATATTTTGAAAATTATGATGGGAACAAATGTACAAATATGCTTGACACAATGGATGTATGGATTGTGATAAGAGTTGTATGAGCCCCCAATAAAATGATTTTTTTTTTAAAAGAAGGGTGTGGGCCCTTCTTAGGGTAGGAGAGATACTAAGGGTCTAATTACTCTCAATGTCAGAGTACCCTAAGGCAGGTAGCTGTCACACAGATACCTTTCAAGCATATATAGTAGCAACCATGTGCTTGCAAGTGGCACCTTAAGATTGGCATTATTACAGTAGGGGGAGGGGGCGATACCATGCAGAACAGCTTTTACTTAAGAGACTGTGACTGGGCTGCATCTCCAACTAATGAGAGTAAAGGCCTTTCTCCCCCAGAGTCTGCCTCCCAGATTCTTTAAATATGAGAGTAGAGAATGTGTCCACATGCACGCTTCCCAGTCTAGGTTGTACTTTCCAGTCATGTGTATACCTCTAGCTTGTCCCCTTCCTGTTGCATGTATGCAACTGCAATACAATCCCTTATTGTTACATATGTGTAATACGTGGCTTGCTAGCCCAAGATTATATAAGCCTGTTAAGAGAATACATTACACTCTCTTTCTCTGGTTCCAGTCTCCATAGAAGAGGTGAGCCCTTGCATGCCGTGTCTGATGTGTCTTTCATTTACCCTTCAATTACACAACCACCCCCCAGGGCACATTCAGTTGTGGAGGATGGTGGCCAACAATTTTGAAATATTCAATAGGAAAAATACTGAATGATGGATAAAGCATCAAAAGAAGATGGAAAAAAATGCACAGTAACTGTCTCTAAAAGATCTAATTTATTGTCAACCATTTCAGGAAGTGGAATATGAGCAAGAATCAATGGTACAGAAGGAAGAAGGCCAATTTCCATTTGAAAGCATTACCCCCAAACAAGGTTCCAGGAATTGAAGGAAGACTAATTTTACTGTTCCAACCAGCTTGTGAAGTCCTGGAAGCATTTACTTATCTATTACAGACAATTTGGAAGACAGCTATTTGGCTAGCTATGTGGAAGAGATCCACATTTGTCCTCATTCCAAAGAATGCTGAAATATCACTCATGCAAGTAAAATTTTGCTGAAGATGATCCAACAAAATTTATAGCAGAACATTGACAAGGAGCTTCCAGAAGTTCAGGTTAGACTCAGAAGAGTCCTTAGAACAAGGCATATTATTGCTGATGTTAAATGAATCCGGGATGAAAGCAGAGAATACCAGAAAGATGTTTACTTACCTTTTATTGACTATGCCAAGGCATTTGAATCTGTGGACCATAACAAACAATGGATATCCTTCAGAAGAATGGACATTCCAGAATGCTTAACTGTGCTTATGTAGAACTTGTACATGGATCAAGGGACAATTATGGGAACAGAATAAAGGTTTTTTACAAAAGGACTTTAAACATGCTTTTTTTTCCTGCTTGAAAATACTTTATTAAACATTATTGGACTGAAAACGAATTTGGATAAAAGCAAGTCTGTGCAAAAGTCATTTTCTGCTGTGTGTAGAAATACAAATACAATGTACACCAATTTTAAAAGCACAGTATTCCACTAAAGAAATTTTAGGTACCTCAAAGAACACAAATATTTCTAAACACAAGATCTTGTAGCTAGTTCAATATTCTTGGGATGGTGTGAGATTAGCTTGTCTATGGCTTACATCTGTTTCCATGGTTGTTTCTCGAAGTTCTCCTTCTGAGAGTTTTTCATAATTTGCCAGTATTTGCTGGTGTTCATGGATGGTACTAAGAAGAATGTGAAACTGCTCCCACTTCAAGCCCAGTTTCTCTTCAACTCTTTCTTTAACATGTGAAAGATGCTCTAATTTTTCTCCCGGAGCCTCTATTTCCTTTACTGTTTCATGCCATTTTGGGTGATACTGGGTGACTTTTGCTAAAGCATCATCCTCTTGGCAATTTTTTTATTTTTTCCATTTTAATTGAAGAATTTGCTCTTTGCTCAGAAAATTTTTCGTGGGTTCCAGTGACACTACATTCTATTTCTTTGTAAATTTTAAAAATAATATTCCGTTTCTCTGAGATTCATATCATACATCAGCTAGGTTTTGCCCATTGAAAATTCACATTGTGGCAGTGTGCTCAGCATATGTTGGTACTGGCTACATCCTCCTCCAGAGTCGCAGCATTTAATGAAGCTTATCCCTAGCAGATTAATTCTTCCATCATCTCCAGCGCCATCTCCTCTGTGAGGAGACGCTTCCTGATGACTTCCTCATCTAACAGGGAGTCTGGCCCCAAAGATGGTCTCCGTAACTGCTAATGGGCATTTGAAAGTTTATCTGGAAGGCTGGGAGCACACACAAGCACACACAGTATGTAGGGATTGCCCCTGGGGAGGAGGATTCCCAGTGAAAGATGAGAAACCAATGTTTTCACTTTTTGTTTTGTGCTTTTCTTTCTCAGTTTTGTGACATGCTTTCTTTGGGGGGGGGGCAGGGGGGTAGGGGTCAGCATTAGTTATTTCTGTGATGAGACTATTGGTCATTTGGGGTTTCTTCCTCATTCTAATCAATGCTCACTACAGAATCAGTCATGGACTCTACAGGCTGTGTGGCGGTGGCAGGGGTGCACCTAAAGCTGTTCTAAATCAGGAAAAGTGTGTGTCAGAGTCATGACCTCTCGCCGTACTTGCTCGATCCGTATGCTGAGCAAATAATTGGAGAAGCTGGTTTATGGAAAAAAGAATGTGGCATCAGCATTTGAGGAAGGTTTATTAACAACCTGCAAAAGGCACACGACACAACCTCGCTTGCTGAAAGTGAGGAGGACGGGTAGCACTTGCTGATGAAGATCATGGGTCTAGACTTCATTATAGATTACAACTGAATGTGTAAGACCCCGAAATCTTCACAATTGGACACGCATGTAACATTATGATCATAGGAGAACAGATTGAATTGATTTTGTCGTGTTTGGCTGTACAAGCAATATTCATGGAAGCCGCAGTCAAGAGATCAAAGACGCCTGGCATTGGGTAAACCTGACACACAAGACTGCTTTAGAGTATTGAAAAGAAATGATGTTACTTTGAGGACTAACATGAGCCTGGCCCAAGCCATATTATTTTCAACTGCCTCATATGCATGTGGATGTCGCACACTGAATGAGGAAGACTGAGGAAGAAGTGATGCGTTTGAACTGTGGTGCTGGGGAAGAATTTCGAAAACACCATCGACTGACAGCAGAACCAACAGCTCTACTCGGAAGAAGTACAGTCAAAATTCTCCTTGGAGGCAAGGATGGTGAGACGTAGTCTTACGTACTTTGACTTGTTGCAGGAGAGACAAGTCCCTTGAGAAGGACATCATGCTCGGTAAAGGAGAGGGGCCGTGAAAAAGAGGAAGGCACTCAATGAGCTGCATTGATTGCCAACGTAGCTGCAATATGGAGCTCCAGCATGAGGAGCATGAGGATGATGGGCAATATTTAGTTTCGTTGCACATGGGTTGCTGTGGTGGTCACCTAACCTGGTGTCAATTTAAGGATTAAGAGTGTAGGGGTGGAGTCTAGGTGGTCAATCTGGATACAGCCAATGAGACTTCTGTGTGCACATGGCCTACTCCTGAGAATTCTGGGAAATCTGGTATTCCTTCTTGGAGGCAAGAGACACTATCTCTCTCGGTTCATTCCCTTGGAGACTCTCTACTGACAAGGCTGACTTCCTGTGAGACATCGCTGAGGAGAAGATACATGGACCCATCCCAATGCAAAGGCCCCTGCCAGCGCTGAGATGTTTCCAATGACACTGGATCCAAAGACTTTCTACCCACTGGCCTGTGATCTTCTACATTCAGCATCACTGCATGTGTTTCATGAATCTGAAGAGGACTTTATAGATTGGAATTGGACATATGGACTAATATTGGACTTATGGACTTGGTCTGGACGGGGTTGGAATACTTTCTCAATGTTCAATTGCTCTTGTATATAAAGCTCTTTCTTATACACATATGTGTGTCCATGAATTTGTTTCTCTAGTCAACCCAGACTAACATAGTCACTATGGGGTGGATAGGCAACTCAATGACACCTAACAACATCTGTCTCCTGGGCAGGGGCCAATGAAATTGTGTGCCTTTAAATATCTGTTTCCTTCCCCAAAAGGAGGCACTGATTGCAGGACCAGATCAGAGATTAGTAAGGCGGTCATGGGGTGGAAATAGGTGGCCACCTGGAGCTCATAGCACAAATTCATCTTAGTTCTGTGGGTGGCGTTGATGTTCTGGTGAGCCAGGCGAACAGACCGGCCTGGGATGAAGGCAGCAAGCTCACCACTCCATTGCCCAGGAGAATAAGGGCACCAAAGCTGGGGCGCAGGGTGTGAAAATCAATTCATGCAAAAGAGCACATCGATATCATAAAAAAAGCCATCTAATTGTTTCAATACATGTTTTTAAGTGACTTGACTAAACCAATTCCCTTTCGTGATCAGAAACATTCAGCACATTCAGAAGGGAACATCCTCAATCAGACTGGATGATGTCCTCTCAAGATCAGAAACAAGGAAGGGAAGTTCACTCTTACCATTTCTTATCCAACATTGTACTGAAAGTTCTGACAAGGGTAATTAGCCAGGAAAAATTATATAAAAGACATTCAGATTGAAAAGAAAGATCTAAAATGGTTAAAATCTTGAAAGAAAACGGGTAAATATTCAGTACCTTAGGTTTGGCAATGGATTTTTAGATATGACACCAATAACACAAATGGAACCCAAAAAAAGAGGTGAATCTGGCTTTATAAATATTTAAAATGTTTTCACTTCAAAATACATAATTAAGTCAGTGAAAGAAGATGCACAGAATGAGAGAAAATATTTATAAATCATGTGTCTGATAGGTACTTATATACAGAATATATAAAAACACAACAAAACAAAAACTTTTACTATTAGTGCTCATAACATGATAAATCACCCAATTTTAAAACGGGCGAAGGATCAAAATAGACCTTTCTCCTGTGAATATACACAAATGGAGTGAGCATATTAAAAGATGTTTGGCATCATTAGTCATCAAGGAAATGCTAATCAGAATTACAATGAAATACCATTTCTTTTTAAATTTCCAGAACACCAGTTGTTTTCTGTGCCATAAGTTTCTGTCGAATGCCAATGGTCACCAGCCACACTCACACCAGGTTGTCTCTGTTGCCAGCAGTATGGCCATCAGCAGATCAGGCTTGGTAAATTCTTGTTTCAGCTCATCTATGATGATCTTGCCTTCCAGATCCCAGATCTTGATGCTGCAGCATTGGTGGCATGGCCCAGAACCAGTGGTGGCATGGCACAGAACCAATGGTGGCATGGCACCGAAACAGTGGTGGCATGGCACAGAACCAGTGGAGGCATGGCACAGAACCAGTGTTGGCATGGCACAGAACCAGTGTTGGCATGGCACAGAGCCAGTGTTGGCATGGCACAGAACCAGTGGTGGCGTGGCACAGAACCAGTGGTGGTGTGGCACAGAACGGAAGCACAGCATGTTGGTGATATCCCCGCTATAAAATGTATAGAGATGATACCCCCTGTGTAAATGTATAAAGATGCTTACCTTTGTTGAGGTTGCACAGCATGGCTTGGCCATCCTTGTCTGCAAAAGCACAGAGGGATCCATCTGGAAAGACGGTCACAATGTTCAGTTGGCCTGTGTGGCTGGTTTTCAGCTTCCAGTTTGCCAAGTTCCTCACCAAACGCACCAAATTGTCCGAGTCCCAGGAACCAATCACGGGATTGCTGCTGTTGGGAAAACTGAACTCCAGGCATTCCTGAGTGGCTGTCATCCTGGACAGTGTACCGACAACCAGAGCATTGCAGCTTGAAGGATGTCTTCCCAGAGCCAACGGCAATCTGCCAGTGTCAGAGGAGGACACGCTCAGTACATCCTTGGTGTGGCCTACAGATTGGCACGCATGGTGCCCATTGTGAGATCTCAGAGGCACGGTATTCCATCCCAGGAGCCTGAGAGGGAAAACCGGCCATCAGAGGAAATGACTGCATCACTAACAAAGTGAGAGTGACCACAAAGAGATGTTGGCCAATGCCATAGTTGGGGTCATCCCTGGTGTGCTTCCACATGACGATGGTCTTGTATCATGAGTGGACAGTATTATGTCCAGGAACTTCAGAGTGGTTATGATCTTGGTTACCCAGTTATTGTGGTCCCCCCGGGTGGTGAGGTTACCTTGAAGGGTCATTTGCTCAGTGTTTGCAGCAGCAGGTTTTGGGGGGTGGCTACAGTGATGAGGATGGCATTGGACAGCTCAGAAGCACCCAGCAGCACAGCTGAAATTCCACTTCTGCTGATGTCAGTGGCTAGACTCAAGATGTCAGATGATAGCAATGACTGGTGAGGATGTGGAGAAATCAGAACCTGCCAGTGCTGCTGGTGGGTTTATAGAATGGTGCACTTTGTAAAATTATCTGACTGTTCTTCAAAAGGGTAAAGATGGGGTTGCCATATGACCCAGCAATTTCTATCTGCCTAGGAGAGAAATGAAAATCTATAGCCAAAGGAAAACTTTATTCCTAATAGTGAAAAGTAGAAACAACCCAAATGCTCATCAGCATAAATGGATAAACAATGTGTTATAGCCATATAAAAAAAAACCAACTGACTCATAGCGCACCGCTGTGGGTTTCCCAAACTGTAACTGTTTACAGGACTAGAAAGCCCAGTCTTTCTCCCTGAACTGCTGCTGGTTTTGAACTGCCAACCATGCAGACAGCAACCCGATGTGTAACCAAAAGAAATTAAATCCTGATGCATGCCACAACCTGGATTAACTTTGAAAACATACAACGTGAAAGAAGCCAGTCACAGAAGATCACAATCGACTGATTGCATTTGTACTAAATGTCCAGAACAGGCTCATCTAATGGGAGTGAATTAAAGTCATGGTCGCTTAGAGCTGGGTTGAAGATGGAAAGGAAGAGGAACGGAGGAATGTGGGAGTGATAGCAGAAGAACCCAGGGTTGCTTTCTGAGGTGATACAGTGTTCTATAACCGATGGCGATAAGAGGTAAATGCAGCTATCAATATTCTAAAAATTGAATTGTACGTTTTAAGGTGTGAATTTATGATATGTAATTTATATCTCAATAAAGCTGTTAAAATATGTTAAGCAAGACAGATATTTGAAGAAGGGAAAGAAAGACAGTGAGCATAATGCTGTTCTGACCTAATTTTTCTCTACCTGTGTGTGCCACGAGTGACCATCAGGGAGGCAGGCTCCAGCCGTCTCTGACCTCACGCAGAGTTTTTCAGAACATGCCTCGAACCCATTTCCGGTTTGAGCGGCAGGACACCTGTTGGGAAATTCTGCTGTAAGAAAAGGAAGTTTTAATTATAGTTTTATTTTTCATTGTGTAAAAAATTAAGAGTTGTATACTGATTAATTAGCAAGTAATTATGTTTATTGCCAGAAAGATACAGTGAAACTAGAATACTCTAACAATGCTGATTTCAACATAAATTGTTATAGCTCTTTCCCAAAACAATTTATTCATAAATTTTCAAAATCCCATAAAGAATATATTCTTGCATCCACTAACTCCATTATTTATAATTTGTGCTATAATTTAATAGGTTAAACTATTAGACAAAGTTTATGGCTGCATTATTTAAAAGAGCAAACCATGAAAGAGATCTGAATATCCATATAATAAGAGAATGATTAAATAATCTCTGCACATCCATTCAATGGAATGTGATACAGCTAATTCAAATTATGATTTGGAAGTCTAATTATCGTTGGGATTGTTCTTAATAATTATGATTGCAATTAGCCCAATCTGGCATTATAAAAAAATGAATGAATATAACATCTTGAAACATCCCATTCTTTTCATGTAACCTCCTCCACAGCTCTGCGCATGCTTATTCTTTGTTACTGTCAGAGCTGCCGAGATGGACCCAACTCATAGGGACTCTGCGCACCAGGAACAAGCACTGCCTGACCCGCATCAGCCTCCTATTTGTGGCTGTTTGAGCCCATTGTTGCGGTCACGGTGCCAAACCTTCTTGTTGAAAGTCTTTCTCTTGTTCAGGGGCTTGACCAAACACGAATGGGTAAACAATGTGCATGGACATATGAAGAAAACCAAACTGACTCCAATAGAGGCACTGCTGACTCGTGGTGAACCTTTTTCAGGGACTGGCCCCTCCTAATAACAGAACCAAAGTAAGTGAATCTTGCCATCCTCACTGATAAGAAATGTCTGGCCACACTTCTAAGACATGTGTTTGTTCTGGCTGTCTCTTACACTTTCAATATTCTAAGCAAATATCATTATTCAAATGCCTCTATAATCTTCAGTCTTTCTTATTTACTGTCCAGATTTCACATGTATAGAAGCTGATTGAAAATACCACAGCTTGGGTTAGGCTCATCTTAGTCCTCAAAATGACATATTTGCTCTTTAACACTTTCAAGAGGCCCTGTGCAGCAGATTTGCCCAATGCATTATGTTATTTGATTTCTTCATTGATGCTTCCATAGTATTGGTTGTGGATCAAATAAAATGAAACCTTTAGTAATTTAAATCTTTTGTTATCATGATGGTGTTTATTGGTTTAGTTATGAGGATTTGGGCTTCGTTTACATTGAATTTTAATCCATACTGAAGGCTGCAGTCTTTTATCTTTGTCGTTAAGTGTCTCAAGTCCTCTTCACTCTCAGGAAGCAAAAAATGTGCCACTTACAAATATTGAAGGCTGATCAAGAGCCTTCCTTCAACCATGATGCCACATTCTTCTTGGTATATTACAGCTTCCCAGATTATCTGTTCAGCATGCAAATTGAATAAGCATGGTGAAAGGATTCAACCCGACACATACCTTTCCTGATTTTAAACCATGCAACATCAGCTTGTTCTGTTTGTACAACTGCTTCTTGGTCTATGCACAATTATTTGTTCTGGAATGCTTCTTCATCACAAAGTTATCTATAGTTTGTTGTGATGCACCCAATTGATATTTTTTGCGTAGCCGATAAAACACAAGTACACATCTTACTGTTATTCACTCCTTTTAGTCATAGCACATGTGACACCAGCAATGATAACCACATCCCATGCCCTCTTCTGAATATGGCTTGGATTTTTGGCAGTTCCCTCTCAATGTAGTGCTGCAACTTTAAAAACACTTATTTTTGGCAAGATTTTGCTTGCATATGATGTTCATTTTATTGCTCAATAATTTCCATATCCTATTAATAACCTTTCCTTGGCATGGGCACAAATAAAGATCTCTTTCAGTCAATTGGCCAGTGAGTGGTTCCAGTGTTGCATTTGTTTGTTGTAACACCTCAATTGCTATTCCAACAGTCATGGAGCCTTGACTTTTGCCAGGGACCCCTGATGATATAGTGAGTTATGCATTGGGCACTACAAGGTCAGTAGCTCAAAACCACCAGCCACTCCAGGGGAGAAAGACGAGGCTTTCTAGTCCTGTGAAAAGTTTAAACCTTGGAAACCCAAAAGGACAGTTCAGCCCTGTTCTCTGAGTCAGACGCAACTCAACTTGATGGCAGTGAGTTTGGTTGTGATTTTGATTTTTGTCAATGTCTTCAGTGCAGCTTTGACTGCTTCATTGTTTACCCTGTAATAAATGCCTCCTGGAATAAATGAGTAAGTATAAAAATAACACTACATGAATATCATTTGTAAACATAAAGAGATGTACAGGGCAATGAAATTGTCAAAGCCACATCATGAGATGTAGGTGGGGTTTTTGTTCATACTTAAATTGTCACTGTTTTCCCCCAAGAAGAATTCATTTCAGAGCACAGCACTGAATCTGCAGCTCTGGGAGAACGACATGCCTGATCAGAGCACAAGGAAGCGAATGAAGGGGGAGGAAAAGAGAACGGAGCACATCTTAGCCCACCAACCCTTGAGGAAGATATCCCCACTCAGAGCAGCCAATCCAGAGAGAAGACCACATGGCTGGTCATGACATTCCTCACTGACCTCCTCCCTGGGGGATGGACAACAGAAAAATGGGTGAAGGACAGTTCAAGACATGACAAAATAATAATTTATAAATTATCAAGGGCTCATAAAGGAGGGAGGAATATGAGGGAGGGGTAAAATGAGGAGCTGATGCCAGGGGCTTAGGTCGAGAGCAAATGTTTTGAGAATGATGAGGGCAATGATTGTACAAATGTGCTTTACACAATTGATGTATGTATGGATTGTGATAAGAGTTGTATGAGCCCCTAATAAAATGATTTAAATAAATAAATAATAATAAATTGCCACTGTTTAACCCAGGGACAAAGGAACAACAAGTGATCTAAAGTTGATGGCTAGTTGGGTATAGGATGCCTGCTAGGGCTTTGATCAAGGGCAATGTAACTAAAAGGAATTACTGAAACCCAAATGAAGTCTGAACATGATAGTGGGACAAGAGGAAAGTTAAAGGAAACAGAGGAAAAATCTAGGAGGTAAAGGGAATTTATACAGGTCTAAATATAGGCATGTACATAGGTAAATATATTTATATATAATAATAGGGACATAGATCTATGTACATATATTTATATGTTAAGTATTAAGGTAGCATACAGACATTGGACCTCTACTCAAGTACTCCCCCAATGCAAGAACACTTTGTTCTAATAACCTGGCATTCCATGATGCTCACCTTCCCGATATGATCACTGAAGACAAAGTTTGTGCATAAGTAAATGTGGTGAAGAAAGCTGATGGTGCCTGGCTATCAAAAGATATAGCATCTGGGATCTTAAAGGCTTAAAGATAAACAAGCAGCCATCTAGCTCAGAAGCAACAAAGCCCACATGGAAGAAGGACACCACCCTGTGTGATCATGAGGTGTTGATGGGATCAGGTATTAGGCCTCAAATACCCAGAACAAAAAATCATATCATTGTGAATGAGGGGTATGTGTGGAGTGGAGACCCAAAGCTCATTTGTAGACAATTGGACATCCCCTCACAGAAGGGTCACAAGGAAGAGACAAGCTAATGAAACATACAACTTTCCTATGGTTCTTTAGTGCTTCCCCCCATACAACTATCATGACCCCAAATTGTAACTTACAAATCTGCCTAGATCAGAGCATGTACATGGGTATAGATAAGAATTGGAAACACAGGGAATCCAGGACAGATAAACCCCTCGGGACCAATAATGAGAGAAGTGATACCAGGAAGGTAGGGGGAAGGTGGGAAGAGAAAGGGGGAACCAATCACAATGATCTACATATAACCCCTTCCCAGGGGCACGGACAACAGGAAAGGGGATGAAGGGAGACATCGGTCAGTGTAAGACATGAAATAAATTAATAAATTATCAAGGGTTCTTGAGTGAGGGAGGGTGAAGGAAGTGGGTGGGAATGAGGAACTGATACCGAGGGCTCAAATAGAAAGAAAATGTCTTGAAAACGATGGCAACAAATGAACAAATGTGCTTGATGCAATAGACGAATGTATGGATTGTGATAAGAGCCCCCAATAAAATGATTTAAAAATTAAATAAGTTGCCACTGTTTGTGGAATAAATTATGCTTAAATGATGAGCAATACTAACATTCTCCCAATTCATCAGGGAGATAAGAAGCTTGATTTATTTTCCTTGAACAGTCTTACTCCCCGCCGGGCCAACACTGACAAGAAAATCTGGAAATCGGTGTGTTTGATCAGGAAATGTGGCATCTGACAATCGCCTCTTCCATCCTTCAAATAGTAACTTTAAAAAAACATACAGATAATTGAAACAGGGATTTTTCCCTTCAATGATGATCTCAGTGCTCCACTCACTTTGCTAGTTAAAATCTCTTTCAGCAATGATTCTCAAACTTTAATTGCATGTTAATCACCCGGGGGATCTTATTAAAAGGCAGACTTTGTTTGGATCTAGACTGGGGTGCATTTCATTTTTTTTAACAAATTGCCAGGTGAATGCTAATGCACTAAAAGTAACAAATCATATCGTATTTGCACAATTTACTTATCTAGTCAATCCAGGTAACGTGCTGGACATTATGTCATTTATAGTACAATTTAGTCTACAGTGACAGACTAATTTCCTTAGGTTTATTGTTATTGATACAAAGATAATAAATAGTAGGTAGTGGTTACGGGTTGGGCAGCGATCCTAATGGTCAGCAGTTCGAAACTGCAAGCAGCTCCGCAGGAGAAAGACTGGGCTTTCTACTCCTGTAAAGAGTGAGTCTCAGAAACCCACAAGGGCTCACTCAGAGTCAGCATCGACTCCATGGCAGTGGCTTTTTAAAGTTACCTAATGCCCTTGGACTTTGTGTTTTAAAAAAGAAGAAACGAAGTGTTGTTTATATTATATGTAGCAGATGCTTGAATTGCTCAGTGATAAAAGGAAACTCTCACAAATGTTCAAAGCGTATCAATAAACTCCAGTAACTGTTGCTGATGGAACTGACAGCTAGTATTCTCCTTTCTCACTGGCCATGCTCGGTAAATATTTGTTCAGCAAATGCCACACGAACAAATTCGTCCACCCCTACAACCATGTCTTTGTGATGAATTCCAAGCAGTAATGTACAGCTACTGGCTGAAAATATCTTTTTGTTATGGTGTTCTCAAATGATAACCTGATCGACTTCAAGTATGATGAAAATATTCATTTTTGTGGAAAATCTTAAGTCAGTGAGATGCTGTTTTCCTATGACATAGTGTTTGAATTGATGATATCTTCCGTAGTTGGTGAGTAACTCAACAAATCTTGTTTTCCAGACACTGTTCTCAGCAAAAATACGATACTGGGTGGTCAGAGGGTAAAAAAGGCAGCGGCTAAAGTACTCTTCTCTCACTTCCTCCTTTGCATGGAGAATGCATTGCTTTCTCCCCACTGAATAGGGATTGTTGCCATAATAATGTTTTAAGAACACTTCTAGATCAATATTAGAACTGCAAAAAGTATGTCAGATATTCTGCACAACACCCCTCCCCAGCCCCCACCACCATGGTGGAGGTGGTGTTTGCTCAACTGTGAAATGGAGATTTGAGCAACTTCTTCCTCCTGGACAGTTCCGTGATGCGAAGAATCAGTTAACCAACCAACAAATGTTTCTCAACCAGAAGACCCCTACTCGGTGCTAAACAACAGAAAGCATGTCCGAGGCAGAGCCTAGGTTTTTGCCAAATTGGAAAAACAAAAGCGATGCTGGATGCACCAGGGGCTGGGAGCCAGCTGCTCTTTAAAACAAATGCCCATGCTGATTTTTGCCATATTGCATTTCAAAATTTATATCAAATGTTAAAAATAAATGTGTCTCATCACTGTCTAAGTCATCTACAGTTTCCCATCTCCATTCCCAGCCTGCCCACATGAACAATGTATCTCGGCAGCACACACGTAAACACGCACAACAATGAGACATGAGTTGCAATTCTTTACATTTTAAAGTGTTCATCCACATTTTGAAGCTTGGATTTGAGAGCTAGAAGGAAAAATATATGTGCCAATTATTTGTCTGCTTCCCTCGATAACAAAGCTACAAATACACAGGCAGAGCTTATTATGCCAAGATGTAGACATTTATTCTAAAAGAGCCCATTATCTCCAAGTGCTACTACACAAAACTCCTCAAATTATCTCAATAATGAATGTGCGTTTGACAAGCCGGGTAGGAAGATGTCTGGGTCCAAGGCAGACCTGCTCGCAGCCAGGTGACCCTGAGCAAGTCATTTCACCTGCCCTGAGCCTTCTGGTCCGGGTGACCCTGAGCAAGTCATTTCACCTGCCTGAGCCTCCTGGTCTGGGTGACCCTGAGCAAGTCATTTCACCTGCCCTGAGCCTCCTGGTCCGGGTGACCCTGAGCAAGTCATTTCACCTGCCCTGAGCCTCCTGGTCCGGGTGACCCTGAGCAAGTCATTTCACCTGCCTGAGCCTCCTGGTCCCATGTGTTCACAAACAAATGAAAAAGGCTATACTGTCGGAGCGACCCTCTGCCTCCACAAAGCAGACGAAAATAGGAGTATCCTTCAGCCTTTGGTCTTTTCCGCGGTTTTGCTTTGCTTTTTATTCCTTGCTGGCATGTGCAGTACTCAGTATCTGTTCACCTGGAGAACTGGCAGTAAACATGCTCTGCCTGTCAAAAGGATTTAGCTCAGTATTCCCCCATCGTGCATACTATAAGAAAGAATTCATGGGTCCTTTCTGAGTTCTTATACCTTTGCATAAGATACTGGTTTCATATTTTAAATGTGTGTGTATATAGATATATAGATATAGATTTAGCTTGATATTTGAAAGGTGGACTTTCCCAAGTAACTGGTCACACTGCCTTAGTTTTCTAAAGATTCATATCGAAATGTAAAATAACACCCCAGTATCCCTGGCTTCTGTCCGTTGGTCTTATGTTAGCTCCTCATTGTCACCTTGATTGAAATTGCATGAAGTTTGACTATTGACCTGTAAAATAAGATTCTCCCTTTAAAGTGCATACCTCTTTACAAAATAAGCCAACTATTTATGGTGAAAATGATCACCTTAGTTATATGAAGAGTTATATGAGATTCTGGTCTCAACATGATAGATTGTAATTTAATTGACAGTTTTTGGCATAGGGCGGCTGTGTCACTCAGAGAATTCCTGGTTGTTTGCAGTGGAACTGTGCCCTCTACCCACGTGACCGAAAATTGACCCATTTTCATTAGTTTGAAATTTCCCTTGTTCAGTCCCCCTCCCTTTCCTTTTCTTTTCTCCCAATCATCTCTGACATGCGACCTTTTTGCCCCAATTCCTATTTCTTCATTTGGAAAAATTCAGAAGCAATTTTGTATAAGATCCCTTGATGCCTAGAGGGCTACAGGAGTAATCCTATTGTAGCAGAAGCAGGGCCAAGAGCTTTGTAAATTAAGTGAATGATTATGGCAACTCCCGTACAGAATCTTTGGCAGGTGGCAATATGGCAGAATGAGCTGACATTAACAAGATGCCAACTCCCAAACATAGAAATGTCGCATAAACTGGGACAACACCACAGTGCAATTCAATACATCAACAAAGACAAAGGTAAAAATGCTGGAGGTGAGAACAAAGACAGGCATTAAAGCCAGGGCAGTGTGTAGGGTGGTGTGGCACAGCCATCACCCATAGGCATTGAATGAGATGGAGGTCCAAGGATGGCTCTGGAGGTTGTCACCTTGGAAACAGCAGGCTGAGCCTGGTCTTCACAATGAGAATGGAACTTATTCCGGCCTTGGCCAAGAAAGTCGAGGCTTTGAAGCACTGGCTCCTGCAGGGTAAGGGGCCAGGAACCACGACCTCCCAGCAAACCATGAGGAAGTTACTAACCTCAGACCTTGGATTAGAAAAGAGTAATCAGTGAGAAATTTTAAAAAGCCTGCTGTTATGATATATTTGAAGGTGTGGATTGAATTTCGACTGTCTGACTGTGGGGGATGCCTAGGACCTAGAAAATGTACCTCAGAGTAGCACTGCACTCGGCAGACTTCACTAGCTGAGTTTTGGAAAGAGATCACCGGGACTTTTTCTTTGGGGAACTCCAAATGTACTTAGACCTTCTGGTTGGTAGCTTATCACATTAATCATTTCCCCCACCCACAGACTCTCTTGGCCAAGAAACTGACCTAAGAATTGGCCCAGGACCATTAAACTCAAGAGCCAGAGGGAAAAAATTGCAGTTGAGGGGTTCTAGGAGGGTTTCCTGGCAAAGGCAGCATATTTGACAGGAGGCTTGGATAATAAGATTTTAATACATAGAGTCGAGGGAAGGCTGTTCTAAGGGAGGCCTAGCCGAGCAAAGTGCAGCAGGAAGACGTAGCATAAGGTGAGGAGTCCTGAAGGAAGAGGAGTAGGGAGAAAGGCTAGCTGAAGTGGTAGTTTAGAGGTTGAATATGGTCAGATATTTTCACGATATAAATAGCTAATGCTGTGTTCACGTTGACTGCAAATGTCACAATGCATAACGCTTGCAAGCAAAGTGTGTCCCTTTCTGCTGTATAATGAGCAGTATGAATAATGAATGGTATGAATGGGTGAAAGGGTTATTTAATACTAGCTAACCTCTCCTGAGTTTTCTTGGGCAAATTATTGCCTGTCATCACACAAATAAATCCTTGGTGCTACTCACCCTGGAGCTTTTTACAAAGTCCATCAAATGAGAAACAGTTCAAGTTTCATACACCGTGGAGCATTGGTTCTTGTGATTTTCAATTTAGGGCTCATGGTTGCAACCATTGTTTGACTGGTAGGTCTCGCTCAATCAAAAACACTATCTCGCTGAGTCTGTTTCAGCTGCTTTTGGGGAGCATCATCTATCTCTTGATACAGTCCTTGGAATCTCCCTAAAATACATTCCCTGTATTCCACGTAGCCTTATATTTAAAGTAAAGCAAGTCTCAACAAAGAGTCTCTAAATTGGAAAGACATACAGCATATTGTTTTATATGATATACTAGGAACCAGAATCTTAATTTTATTAGCATAAGTCAGAGGTCCGTATCCTTTCTCTAAAGAATCAAATAGAAAATGTTTTTTACTTGGCAGCTGTATATACTCTTTATTGCATATTCATCTTACTTCTTTGCTCTTGTTTCTTACAAGAGTTTAAAATGTGTATGCACACACACACACACACACACACACTAACTCTCAGGCCATGCAAAAACAAGCTATGGCTGGATTTGGCCAACCAACTAAAGTTTGCCAACCCCAGATACAAATTAATCCAAGGAATACAGATTTTTTGGCGCTTAATTATGAAGAAGTGTGGAGCTAGTGTGAGTGAATGACTAAGACCCTGAGGGATGGCTGCTGGTCGGCCAAAGCCAGCTAAAGAGAACATTAAGAACACAACACCATGCTCGCCTGAACAACTAGAGCATCCATCAAAAGAAAATCATTTCCAAAGTAAAATCGTGCTTGCATGACGAACAGCAGAATATCAATCCAAACAGATGTGTGGGAGGCCATGGAAAGTCAGAGCCATGGAACAGCAGATTATTAAAAGCATTTAAAGTCAAGTGCCTGAGAAGATACATAAAAGAGATTAGAATGGAAGTTTAAGGCATAGCCTACATCAAAGTGAAACTGAATCCTGTAGTAGCACTATTCAATTTCAGGTCATTCACGACCTGCCATTACTCACAGCACAGCAAGCACGCTGTATGGCTTCATGTTTAAATCTTGCTGCATGAGTCTCAGGGGTGAACAGTGAAACTCAGGTAGATAGCGCATATACACACAGTGGAATATTTCATAGCTGAGAAACCCCACGTGTAAGCAACCTGGATCTTTTATGCTGGGCAGAGAGCAAAACCTACCCACTGTTTCAGAGGTGGACACTATCTTTATCTACCGAGGCTGTTTACAAAACAGTCGATAAAAGTGCAAAAAGCAAGGGGCAGTGTTTAAATGTTCAATTGCCAACTGAAAGGCCTTCCATGCAAACCTGCCTGTCACTCTGCAGGGAAAGATGTAGCTGTCTACTTGCATAAAACTTACAGACCTGAAAATCCTATGGGGCCGTTCTGAATTCTAGGGGGTGGCCAGGAGCAACAGCAAAGAATGGGTAGTGCTTTTGCATGCAAGGGACATGTGGGTATTTGAGAGGACCATGAAAAATCACCTTGCAACAATAATTGTATATTTAGATGTTAATTCTACATTATTTTGGCTTCTGATTGATTTTCCCATGAGTAGACTACTCCACAAACCACTCTAATCTAATCAATAGATTCTGGGATCTTTTACTATTTGATTTGTCTCATTGTTATGGTTAAGGTTCTATGTCAACTTGACTAGGCCATGATTCTCAGTAGTTTTCCAGATATTATGTAATTATCCTTCATTTTGTGAACTGATGGGGGCAGCCAATCAGTAGAAATTGGAGTTTTCTTGGTAATGTGGCCTACATCCAACATAGATGGGTTTTCTATCTATACCTCTCTCTACCCTAATTCAATTAATCATCTTCTGCCCTGTAGTTCCCAAGCTAGCAGCTTGACATCTGACATTCTGATTTGAGGATTAATCAGTTCTCTCCGTGAGACAGCAATCTACTCTTTGAACTATTGCCTTTAGGTTCAATAGTTGAACCTTGCCATCACATGAGTTGCAGGAGAAAGCTCCAGTATGAAGCCTGATCCATGGATTTGGAATTTTCCATCTTCTAAAACTATGTGATCCATTTTCTTGAAATATGTATCCACTTATCTACCTACCTACCTGTCTATACACGCATCTACATATGTGTTTTTGTGTGTGATAATAGAGACACATGAGGGTAAGGACAATGTACTGCTATTAGAGTTCTAGTTCACACATGCATGGGTTTATTCCAAACAAAATGTGTTTCAATATGTATCTGTGATCAGTGAAAGACTGCAGACAAGTTCTCTCAATGCTGCACCTGTTTTAGTCTGGCTATGGTGCCTTCAAATAATATATTCCCTCAAAATACTGGCTCCCAAAGGGAAGCCATCAGTCTAGTTCAATTCAAAACAGACAAATCCACTCAGAAATTCATAATGATTGATTTTTAGAATTCCAAGTGGGTAATTTTGATATATTTTCTTGAAGGACACTGGACTATCATTGGATTTATTAGGAAGAAGTTTTAAGAAAATTAAAAACTGCATTGGCGAAAAAAGATCAACAAAATGATGCCAAGAATTGTGTGATAAGAGATGTAATAGCCCCCAATAAAAGTATTTAAAAATTAATAACAGCAACAAAAATTATGCCAAGCAATTTTTTCCATCATACAATGTATCTATTCATTCTTTGAGGGTAGTAAGGGCTATCCTATGAGAATATGTGCAGAAAACCTTACCCCACACCCTATACCTAGGATCTTGTCCCTTCAGACTTCCCTTTGTTCCCCAAACCCTAAGAGCAGTGAAAAGGACCGTGATTTGAGTTCATCAAGATGCTGAAATGGCCACTTTGATTAGGTGTAAACCAAGATGCACAGGATTCTTCAGGGAAGAGTTAGGGAGATGAAAGCACCACCTTCCAAAGTACATGCACGAGCTTGAGGCTTACATTTTAAACTAGCTTTACGCCCGTGCCCACCTCCTGCAGCCTGGGTCTAGCCAGTTGAAAAAGTCCTCTAAACAATCACTGTCTGCCGTAGAAAACCAGATCACGTTCTCCTTACATTTCTATAGCCTATTATCCTGAGGTATTAATCTAGGCATACCAGCTTATTTTAGCAATTACACAGATTCTGCAGTAGCCTATAGGGGGAAAGTCTAAACTAAGTCAACACATTCTTGTTTTTTTGATTTTTGTTTTGTTTTTATTTTTAAATCATTTTATTGGAAGCTCCTACAGGTCTTATCACAACCCATACATTCATCCATTGTGTCAAGCACATTTGGACATGTGTTGCCATCATCATTTTCAAAACATTTTTTTTCTACTTAACCCTTTGCATCAGCCCATTCCCTGTCGCCACCACCCCACCATGCTGCCCTCATGAACCCTTGATAATGTATAATTTTTTTTCTTGTCTTACACCAACCATTAGCTCCTTTCACCCACTTTTCTGTTGTTCGAGAGAATAATAAGAGAGTCCACAGACTGGGAAAGCATCCTTAGCAGTGACACATCAGACAAAGGTCTTATTACTAAAATCTACAGTACTCTGCTAGTTTACAAAAATAAAAAATATGAATTGTCGACTGAAGAGGTGGGCAACACCTCAGGTGGGCCTGAACAGAAGTTTCACAAGGGCAGAAATCGGAATCGCCAATAAACATATGAGAAAATGTTCCTGATCATTAGCCATGAGAGAAATGCAAATTAAAACAACTTTGATATACTACCTAACACCCTCAAAGATAGCCCAATTCAAAAAATCAGAAAGCAACAAGCGTTGGAGGGGCTGTGGTAAGATAGTAACTCTTGCCCACTGTGGGTGGACCTGTAGGTATGCACAGCCATTATGGAAATCAATTTGATTATCTCTAAAACAGGTGGAAATTGAGCTACCATACAATCCAGCAATCCCCCTACTGGGCATATACCCAGAAGAGGCAAGAAACAAACCACGTCCAGGCATCTGTGCTCCAATGTTCATCAGGGCACAGTTCACAATTGCAAGGAGTTGGAAAAGAAACCCAAATTTCTATCCATTAACTAATGTATTCAAAAACTGTGGGACATACAAACATATCCCTAAAAACCAGTGATGGATGCATGAAGCACTTCTTTCCACCACATGGGAAGAAGTGGAGGAAATTATGCTAAGCAAAGTAAGCCAAGCCCCAAAGGCCAAGTACAACATGAGTCCACTGAGGTAAGCTTAAAAAGCAAATGGGGCTTAGGGGAAAAGCTACTGTATACATATGTTCCTGGGGTGAGGTCCAGGTACCATGGCAGAGGTCAGACCCAGTCCTGGGATACATATGGCAGCCAACAAAAAGGGAGAAAGAAAGAAAGAAAAAAAGAAAGAAAGAAAGAAAGAAAGAAAGAAAGAAAGAAAGAAAGAAAGAAAGAGAGAGAAAGAAAGAAGAATTAAAATTGGAAGAATTAGAATAATAATAATAAGAAGAAAAGACATTGGTAGCAGGGGTAACAGGGCACTCACCCACCCAAGAGAAGGGTATTGTTTATATCTCCACAGGAAAGGGAGAAAGGGACCTGTCTTAAATTCAGTTTATCATTCTTAATATTACTAACCAGTGAGCTGTGGCTGATTTTAATGCCTTCCAGTACTCAGGTAGTGTTTTCTTAAGTGCTGGAAGATCTTTTATGACTCTAAGGTCTAAGTCTCTGAGTTTTCAGGAGAGAGATGGTCATGCCTGACTTCATAAATCAGTCAGGAGCATAGGTTAACTGCCTCCAAATTGTCCTCCTGATTCAAATCATTCATTTTCATTCTGATTTTAAGGTAATAGCTATGAGAAGTGAGTCCAATAGCCTAAGATATGGTCTAAGATACAAAGACCTGGTTTCATACCCTGCTGTTTCTAAGAGACTTATCAATAAGGTCGAGAGGAATGGTGGTTGGAGCCAGTTTTAAGGGGGCTGCCTGCAACAGTTGACAGAAATACACCAGTGTTTTCCTTCATGGAGAATACTTCAAGGGTGATTCTGAAATACAAAAATTATTAGTAACCCCTTGTCCACCCCTCCAAGGGTTTAAAGTGTTTACTCACCAAGTGAATGGGTTTTTGCCCTCCCTCCATTTTCACAAAACCATTGTGCCCCATTTCAATAGTTCCATGTTTTCTCCCCAATCACCCCCTACTCATTCATAGCCAGGTCTTTTACCAAGCAGATGTCACATGCAAGAGAAAAGTGACCACTTTTGTAAAACGCAGATATTCATTATGTTTTCTACTCTAAGGCATGTAGGGAGACTCGTCAAGCTACATACTCAGCCAACTGGCCAGTATCTTTGTGATCTACGGCCATGTCGATCCAATAAGGGAATCCAGGTGGCTGAACCAGAATGAAGTTTGAATTTCCTAACCACATTTTGGTGAGTCAGCCACCCATGAGGATACACTAACCAGGCTATCCTGGAGTTATTACTATAAGGGGAAAGAAAGAAACATTATACCCAGGAATAACTAGAGCAGCACCCAAGGTTTTAAAATAGGGCTTCTCGTGCTAAGTGAAGTAAGCCAAGCACAAAAGGACAAGCACAACATGAGTCCACTGAGGTAAGCTTTAAAAAAAATGCAAAAGGGGCATAGGACAAAAGCTACTGTATACAAGCATTCCTGGAGTAAGGACCAGGTAGTATGGCAGGGACCAGAACAAATCCAGGGATACATATGGTAGCCAACTAAAAGGGAGGTGGGGAAAAGGGGAAAAAAAGAAATGGGTAGCGGGGGCACAGGGCACTAACCCACCCAAAGGGAAGGTATTTTTTATATCTCCACAGGAAAAAAGGGACCAGACTTCCACCCAGTGCTCCAAGATGTGAATGCAACATGCCAGTGTGGAGTAGGGAACCAGTGGAGAGGTCTGGGGCGGCTGGCCCCAATACCAACTACTTGTTCACCTGCCCTTCCCTCCAGAAGAATTTATCTCAGAGGATGGCACTGAATCTTCAGCTCCAGGAGAGGGACATTTCTGATCAGAGCACACGGGAGCAGATGAAGGGGATTGGAGAGTGGAGCACATCCTGGCCCACCAGGCCTTGGGGACAATGTTCCCACTCAGAGCAGCCAGTCCACAGAGAGGACCACATTGGCCGACCCCACTAAGAGACACGACGTCCCTCACTGACCCATAGTCCTACAGGGGACAACACTGGAGGCAGAGTGTGGAAATTGCTCCCGATCTGATCCTGCCACATTGAGGCAAAGCACTAAGGGGATGCAACAGAGCAGCAAGGGAACAGAGCGGCGAGGTCTCCAGGGAATGCCGAAGGGATACTTTGCGGCCAGGGTGTGGTGCCCCAACAGACTGGACTGGAAAACACTCCTAAAAGCCAACAAATAGTCCTTGAGCTAACTATATGCTTTTTTTTTCTTGTTGTTGTGTTTTGTTTTGATTTTTTTGTCATTGGATTGTTGTTGTTTTGTTGCATACTGTTGCTTGGTTTTGCTCTGTCTTGGTTTTGGGCATGTTATTATCTCCGCAGGTCTGTCTAAATAAGACAAGTTGGATGAATGCTCTAGGGGAGAAAACAACGTGACCTACAGTTCTGGGGGTGGGGTGGGGGCATAGGAGAGAGGCAGGTGGGGGGAAAGGAAGTGGTGTTAATAAACCCAAGGACAAGGGAACAAAAACTGATCCAAATCGGTGGTGAGGAGAGTGTAGGAGGCCTGGAAGGGTGTGATCAAGGGTAATGTAACCAAGAGGAATTACTGAAACCCAAATGAAGACTGAACATGATAGTGGGACAAGAGGAAAGTCAAAGGAAATAGAGGAAAGAGCTAGGAGGCAAAGGGCATATAGAGAGGTCTGAATAAAGGCATGTACATATGCAAATATATTTATGTATGAGGATGGGGAAATAGATGTACGTGCATATATTTATAGGTTTAGTATTAAGGTAGCAAGTGGACATTGAGCCTCCACTAAAGTCCTCCCTCAATGCAGGAGCACTTTCTTCTATTAAGCTGGCATTCTATGATGCTCACCTTCGCGACACAATCGCAGAAGACAAAGCAGGTGCATAAGCAAATCTGGTGAAGAAAGCTGATGGTGTCCGGCTATCAAAAGATACAGTGTGTGGGGTCTTAAAGGCTTGGAGGTAAACAAGCAGAAATCTAGCTCAGAAGCAACAAAGCCCACATGGAAGAAGCACACCAGCCAGTGCAATCATGAGGTCCCTAAGGAATCAGGTATCAGACATCATCAGAACAAAAATCATATCATTGTGAATGGGGGGAAGTGTGGAGTGGAGACCCAAACCCATCTGTAGGCAATTGGACATCCCCTTACAGAAAGGTCTCAGGGAGGAGAAGAGCCAGTCGGGGTGTGATGTAGCAACAATGAAACATACAACTTTCCTCTAGTTCCTAAATGCTTCCTGCCCCCGCCCCCCACTATCATGATCACAATGCTACCTTACAAATCTGACTAGACCAGAGGATTTACACTGGTACATATGGGAACTGGAAACACAGGGAATCCAGGATGGATGATCCCTTCAGGACCAGGGGTGTGAGTGGCGTTATTGGGAGGGTGGAGGGAGGGTGGGTTGGAAAGGGGGAACCGATTACAAGAGTCTACATATAACCTCCTCTCTGGGGGATGGACAACAGAAAAGAAGGTGAATGGAGACACCAGAAAGTATGAGATATGACACAATAATAATGTATAAATTATCAAGGGGAGGGAAGTATAAAAATTAGGAGCGAATGCCAGGGGCTTAGGTGGAGAGCAAATGCTTTGAGAATGATGAGGGCAATTAATGTACAAATGTGCTTTACACAATTGATGTAAGTATGGATTGTGATAAGAGTTGTATGAACCCCTAATAAAATGTTTTTCAAAAATAGGGCTTCTCATCTCTTTTATTATGACCATTACCCAGGAAGTAGGCAAGAGATGATCCGTTTTGTAGAATAGTTACATTCAGAGATCAATTGCTGTATAAAGGGGTATAGACCAAGAAGAAGTAACAGGTATATTAAAAAATCGTATTGAGTTAATTTTTGAGGAGGCTGTTTAATAATACCAGATGCTTTGGGTGTTAGATTAGTGTGGATTGACTTGACTATTGATCCATCATTGAGTGGCTTTTGTCATGAAAAACATACCATTGTCAGACTAAGAATGGTCCAAAAGGCCAAATACATTACACATATTCATTTCCAGGACCATGATGGTGTGATTGGACTCAGCTGATTAGCCTAGAACAGTAACACTGGAATTGGAAGGGAATGTCAACAATGGTGAGGTATCCCTTTTAGCTTTCAGAAGTGGATCAAATATCCAATGTGATCCATGAGTCAGAAATGAGCAATAGCTATGTCTGTGTCATGTGACATTTCCCACAAGAGAAATGGGTCATTTATAGGAGGAGTAAGACATCTGGCACGCACTATTGGGTCCTGTGTGCCTAGGCTATGATGGCAGACGCTTCCACATCTGACTTGATGCTGGATCCAGCAGATATGGGGACAGTCTGGGTTGTGCAGACTTAATCAGCAGTTTGATTCTAGCATATTTCATTAAGGAATGAATCCTTATCATAGTCACCTACATGAGTGAGCCAGACTGTTTCGTCGTCACTGTTTATGGGTCTAAGAGGGGATTTCTTTAATCTATCAGTCTGTAGTTTTCCAAATGGCAAATAAAAAAAAACCATTGGCAACACCCAAAGAGTCATTAAAAAGATTATCAAGTGAAGAAATTGATGGTGCCTAGCTATCAAAAGATATAGCGTCTGGGGTCTTAAAGGCTTGAAGGTAAACAAGAAGCCATCTATCTGAGAAGCAACAAAGCCCACATCGAAGAAGCACACCAGTCTGTGTGATCATGAGGTGTCAATGGGATCAGGTGTCAGGCATCAAAGAACAAAAATCATATCATTGTGAATGAGGGGGAGTGGGGAGTGGGAACCCAAAGCCCATCAGTAGGCAACTGGACAGCCCCTTACAGAAGGGTCACAGGGAGAAGACTAGCCAGTCAGGGTGCAGTGTAGCAACAATGAAGGATACAACTTTCCTCTAGTTCTTTAATGCTTCCTCCCTGCACTATCATGATCCTAATTCTACCTTACAAATCTGGCTGGACCGGAGGATGTACATTGGTACAGATAGGAACTGAAACACAGGAAATCCAGGACAGATAATCCCTCAGGATCAGTAGTGAGAGTCACGATGAGAGTCGCGATGAGAGTGGCGATACTGGGAGGGTGGAGGGAGGGTGGGGTGGAAAGGGGGAACCGATTACAAGAATCTACATATAACCTCCTCCTTGGGGGGTGGACAACAGAAAAGTGGATGAAGGGAGATAATGGACAGTGTAAGACCTGACAAATAAGAATAATTTATAAATTCTCAAGGGTTCGTGAGGGGAGGTGCAGGGAGGGAGGGAAAAATGAGGAGCTGATGCCAAGGACTTAAGTTGAAAGAAAATGTTTTGAGAATGATGATGGCAATAAATGTACAAATGTACTTGACACAATGGTTGTATATATGGATTGTGTTTAGTTGTATGAGCCCCCAATAAAATGATTTAAAAAATAAAGTAAAAAGAAGGAGGGATGGAAGCAGGAAACACAGAGGATGTGGGTTAAAGGATGGCACACTGTGAGAACCTCAAAGGACGGATTGAAACAAACTGTATATAAATTATTGTAAACCTGATCGTCTGCTCCATAAAACTTCATCTAACTCACATGAAAAAGTTTGTTTTGTTAAAAAGAAAATTAGTATGTCCATCAAAAGGATTATTGGCCACAGCTATGAGAAGGGTTAACGTTTTACTCACTGAGAGGACCAACCACATCATGTTGTTTCTACAGAGCCGAACAGATTGGTGGGCACCATTGGATTTCAGTGTTGCCAAACCATCTGTAAATTAGCCTTTGCTGGGGCTCTGGGGCTTGCTGTCATTGTAACATTGCTTCTTACCTGGAAGAGAGTGATCAACCAACAATGCACCACTCCACAGGATGTTTTTATTCTGACCTCTGTTCACTTAACCTCTCAGTGTCTCTCAGCAGTTAGGGCCATGGGCACCTTTACTCATCCCACTCACTGCCATCAAGTCAATGCTGCCTCATAGCAACCCTGGTGGCTTTCCAAGATGGACGGTTTATAGGAGTTGAAAGTCCAGCCTTTCTCCTGTGGAGCTGCTGCTGGTTCCAAATCGCAGACCATGCAGGTCGCAGCCCCACTTGTAACCACTATACCAGTTTGGATATGGGCACTTCCAAAGTCCTTTCATATTTCTGAACTTGGAACACATGGTCTTTATCCTTCCTTTCCCAGAAAGCCATATCTCTGCCAACATCTTATACTCTCATCAAAAACCAGGATGAACTATGAAGGGCCTGAGATCCTACCCTACCTGAACACTAGCAAGGGGGTCTGATAACGATTCTTGGATGCTGGCAGAAGACTCTTGGGTCTCCTGTACAGCCATTTGCTGAGTTTTGTCTTGGAAGGGCAAGAAGAAAATAAGCTCGAGCTCTTTAGCCCCCATCGCATTCCCTTTACAAGTTCACTTTGAACTGGCTCTGTCTCCCCAAGGATGCCAAACCGACTCTTGACCAATTCTTTCTCATAGTTACAGCTACTCTCTTCCAGTACCAATTATGGCTCTCTCTCCTAACAGCCTAAAGTGGTCACGGCTCACACCGTGGCCAGCGCTGGAATGCATCCCTTCATCCTTTTGGTTTCCTTTTTCCTGTCAACATCTTTTTTTGTTTTTTAAAGTTACTTGATGAACACTTTCTCAGTTGCCTCACTTATTTTCTACGAAGGCCCAAGCAAGGGCGTTTTCACTCACCTCATATGCATGTGAAAGTTGGACATGAAATAAGGGAGACTGAAGAAGAATTGATGCATTTGACTTAAGGCGCTGGTGAGGAACATAGAAAATATCATGAATTGGCAGAAGAATACACAGATCTGTATTGGAAGAAGTACAGCCAGAATGCTCCTTAGTGACAAGGAGACGTTGTCTCATATATTTTAAACATGTTTTCAGGAGAGATCAGTCTCTGGAAAAGGATATCATGCTTGGTAAAATAAAAGGGCAGTGACAAAGAGGAAGACTCTTGACAAGATGGATTGACTGCAACTATGGGCTTAAAGAAAGCAACTGTGAAGATGGTGCAGGATGGGCTGTTTCCTTCTGTTGAGTCAGAACTGACTTGACAGCGCCTACATATAAAATATGCCACTTCAAAATAACACCTGACAGAAATGCTATAGTATTTTACTGATTTCCACCAAAATGATTTAATTTTGATGCATTTTGATACCTCAACCTGATGAAGTAAACAAATTAGGTCAAAGGGGAACTTATTTGAAGACAGGCAAGATTGATAAAATGTTATGGATGATGGATGTTATAATATGTAGATATTTTATAATTCAACTTTGTGTCATTAATAAATGAATGGTACATTTATATAATTTAAACTTTTCAATTAAAAGATTAAATAGGGCCTTAGATGACTCCAAGAATTATTAGGAACATAAAGACTTAAAAGAATCTGGGATAGAGATGCCTAATTAAAGTTCAATTATTATAATGATTAACAGTATAAGCATGAATATGCATAATGCAAAAGGGTATGAATGGCCTCGGCTAGCAATAGGAAAGCGTTTTACTGAATTAAAAAAAGGGCTAAAGTTAATATACTGCTCCTTCTGGTAAACTCAATTATGGAGAAACGGAAGGGCAAATTGAGTAATAGGTGGTTTTAACAGCAGTTTTATGTGTTAGTCACTACAAATACAATGAGAGGTGATGGAAATCCTTTTAACTAAATTCATAACATCCTAATAAACCCAGTAAATTTTGGATAATAATAGGTTTGTTTGGATGTAGGGTTGGCATTTTGCATTAGATCCTACATCTTGTAATAATGTCATCAAAAGAAGAAGAAGGAGAAACCTTTGGACAAATTGACATGAGCAATATCTTAACCCTACTTCCTCTGAAAGTAATTATTTATGAAAAAATGATTGTCCATTCAATTATAAGTTAGCTTAGAACTTGTAGAGCCAAATTGATTTTGCAAAGAATTGAATCCTCGAGTCTTTCTCTTTATGCAAAGAATCCGAATAACTGAAGCAAGGATGAATTATCCTGATTATTATCTCACTGCTCACCTTAGTAATATCAGGTT
The DNA here is from genome assembly GCF_050624435.1 of Tenrec ecaudatus. Classification (NCBI taxonomy): domain Eukaryota; kingdom Metazoa; phylum Chordata; class Mammalia; order Afrosoricida; family Tenrecidae; genus Tenrec; species Tenrec ecaudatus. Next base: position 86,383,252 of record NC_134536.1, read on the forward strand.
CAAATTCAGCCAATGTTAATGGAGCTGCAGCTGATTTGAAGGGTTTTCTGTCCATCTTCCTTGCACGAGGTCATCCAAATTCAGAGATTTATACCTAGCCATGGAGTATGCCAGGAAATTTAGAAGATAGTTATGTGGCCAATTGACTAGAAATGATCTATATTTATACTCTCTGAAAGAAAGGTGATCAAACAGAATGCTCAAGTTACAGAATGACATCATTCATATCACATGCAAGTAAAGTTTTGCTGAAGGTCATGCCCGAGAGTCAGGACAGATTCAGAAGAGGATGAAGACAAGGCATATCATTGCTGATGTCAAATGGATCTTGGCAGAAAACAGAGAATACCAGAGCGATGTCTACTTGTGTCTTATTGACTGTGCCGAGTTATTCAACCATGCATACCATAACAAACTATGGGTAGGCTTGAAGATGGGGATTCCAGAACACTTCATTGTATTCATGTGGAACCAGGCCCTGGATCAAGAGACAGTTATCTGAACAGAGCAAGGGAATACTAAAATTTAAATCAGGAACGTTGTGTATCAGGAATGCAAGCCTTCACCACACATTTTCAATCTGAATGCTGAGCAAATCATCAGAGAAGCTGTATTATATGAGGAATACAGGGGCATCGGCAGGCTCCTCAACCACCTGTGATATGCAGATGACATAACCTTGCTTGTTTCAAGTGAGGAGGACTTGAAGGACTTGCTGATGAAGATCAAAGATTGCAGCCTGCAGTATGGACTACAGCTCAGTGTCAGCAAGACCAACATCCCCACCCCTGGACCAATAGGTAACGTCACTGGAGAAAAGATTGACGTCGTCAGGAATTTTGTCCTGCTTGTATCCACAATGCATGTCCATGGCATTAATAGTCAGGAGATCAAAAGATGCATGGCATTGAGTAAATCTGCTGCACAAAGACACTTCAAAATGCTTACAAGCAAGGATGCTATTTTGAGGACTAACGTGAGCCTGACCTAGCCATAGAATTTCCCGTCGCCTCTTCTGTGTGTGAACATTAGACATTGAATAAGAAAATCCAAAGGCAAATCAGTGCATTCCAATTATGGTGCTGAGAAAGAATATTGAGAGTACCTCGTACAGCCAAAAGAACTAATAAATCTGCCTTGCAAGAAGTACAGCTAGATCGTTCCTTGGAGGCAAGTTTGGGGAGATTCATCTCGGGTACTTTGGACATGTTCTCAGGCAAGGCCAGTCCCTTTGAAGAAGAGGAATTCAGTTCCTGGGGAACAGCATCATACTTGGTAAAGTGGAGGGGCAGTGAAACAGAGACTCGACACTATGGTTCCATACAGTGGCTGCATCTATGGGATCGAGCATAACAACTATTGTGAGGACGGAGGACCCCGCAGTGTTTCATTCTGTGGTAAACAGGGTTGCTACGAGTCAGCACTTAACAACGTTTTTGTATTAGCACCCACAACTTACAATTCTGCCGGACTCTTCCCTAAACCATCTGACAAATACATGCAAAGTGAAATGCGAACATGGGTTTAGAGCCACAGACTCAGCGTCAACACCAGTAGCACGTGCTTGCTGCTCTGCGTGAGTGGTTTTAGATTAAAGTGCTTTCAGGCCATCACAGCTACACTCTCAGGTCAGAATAGGAGTCAGTTTACATCAAAATAGCTGCAATTTCTTTATCTGTTACCTGTCATTTTCTTTGAAAATTATTTTAATTTTCTGCATGATTTTTATGAACAAGAGACATTAAATAGTCGGCGATTCAAAGGCGTGTCATGGTTTTTCTAAGCAACATAGAGGTGTTTTGGATCCAGAAGATATGTCCTTTGGCCAATGTTACAGATAAACATATTATTTTACATACAGATGACTAAAACTCTGAATAGGAGCAAAACTATTTAAATTTCCAATGCCTGAAAAAGTTTATCCGAAGAGAAAATTCCTCAGGCACTTACTGTCTCCTATTTACAGAGAAGAGAATGCATATGAATAAACATATAGGAGAAACCGGAAAGAAGCAGGAGGTGGGGAGAGAGCACCGAAGTGCCATTGTTTAGAAAGAACAGATGGTTCGCAGTTGGTAAGAAGACAATTGCTTCCAGTGGTGTGTGACTTGAACCAAAATAAAAGGCTTCTTGGTTTAGAGTTTTAAAAAATTGCCAGAAGTCTAAGCTGACCAGAAAAAGGTTGGGCTATGGAGTAGGTGTAAAGAAAGATCGTTTGTATGGGCGGTTCCCCCCCCACAGGAGCCTGATGGAGCCCCACTGAGCAGCTCCCCACCAGCCAGTGGGTCCAACCCTGCAAGGGAGAGAGGGGAGGGCTCCCCACCACAACGAGCTACACAGCAAGCCCACGCGGGCACTGGTGCTCTGTCTGCAGGGTTGATCGGGTCAGAATCGGCGTCATGGCAGGAAGTTACCCTTGGTCTGACTCTGTAGGCCCTATCTTCACCCTCCTGCATTTTACACAAAATCGGTCTTAGTAGGAGACAGATTCTACTGTTTCGACGCCAAGTAACATCCCCTCCCCGCCCCCACCCCCGCCCCCACCCCACCCGTGTGGTTCTGGTTTTTACCATTTCCCAGGACACCTTACTCCTTGTCTTTCTCCTCAATTCATAAGTTACTATGGTTTTCATCAGAAATAGTTTTGAAACTTACACCTCTCCCCTCTCTTCCCCCCCACCCCCCAGAAGACATCAGAAGAAAACTCATTTTAAAAAGCCTTAACTAATGGTTCTGGCTAAACCCACAGGAAAGAAGTCCATTTTCATGTTTGTTCATATATTCAAGCATTGCTTAGCCAGTGCCTACTCACGTGTAAGGCCAGGCACTGGGGGGTTGGAAAGACTGGCTTGCTCTGACTTTCAACCCAGATGGGGACCAAGGACTCCTCACACACGGTGCTCCCCTCACAGGCCTGACTCACAGGCAACAAGACTAATGTCGGACAGCACACATCACAGAATTCAGACACTTAATACTTAAAACGTGTAATTTCATGTCGTGATGGAGGTATTTTCTGGCAAATAAATATGTTTCTAATCCATATTGGGCTCTGGCCACAGAATGGTTGTTCAAACCATCCCCCTCTGTGGATAATTTGAGGTTACCTCTAGATTATTAGCAGTCCCTTTGTTCCAAAGGGAGGCAGTGATAAACACGGATCCTTAACAGTGAAGAGGTGTTCTCTTTACCTGTGCAGTTGCCATGTGAGCGAACCCTTGCTTTTGTGTCACAGCTTCTTACGAAGTCCCTTTAAATGCGCTGAGCACTTTTTTCAGCTGCCAATGTGGGGGAGGGCACCAATCACATAACATTGCACACACAAGTATTTCACACTAACTGCACTCTGCTTGGTAGCATGGCTCATGTCAGACAAAGTGCTCTAGAGGAGGTACAAGAATGAGGTCCATTTTCCCTTGTTAACACAACCAGAGTCCTGCAAATGGCAACTCTTGGGCCCAGGGGGGAGATTCTACAACTTTCCTTCAATAGTTTCTCCTTCTGCTAAGCTTTCAAAGTGAGTAATATAGTCCCTCGCTACCAGCGAAAGAACAGTATTACTCCCACTTCCCACGTGTCTGCTGATCCTTCCCTGGAAGGAGGGGCCTTGTGCCAGGGAAGGAGAGGAAGCCTTTCTCGGTGCCTTCATCCTGGGCTGGCACGGGGGTTGTGACACCCCCCCTGTGCCTCTGCCCCTTCGCCACCCTTTCATTCTCTCCTGACCTTGCACAAAGTCGTCGAAGGTCACCACGTGCACACTCCGTCACAGCATGTTGACAGAAAGCCTTCATCCCTGCTAAGGAAAGATACCGGGTCATTCAGGGCTTCGACACAAAAGAGGAGGAAGCAGGTTATAGATGAACCTCATTCCGTTTCTCTTGCCCATAAGGGACATTAACATCGAAATGGATTTCCTAGAGGCTGTTGGAGAATCTTCTTGCCTGGACACCTCGAAGCAGCGCAGTAGTATGACTTAATTGTGGACGGGAGGAGGAAAGCTGGTGCGGAATGGCGTAGACCCCGCAAATCCTTCCAGCTTTAGATTTCTATTAAATTTCTATTAGAGATTGCTTACAAAATGTGGGGGATGGGGCGGCTTGGGGGACAGGGAGGTGGAAGTATTAGATGGCAAGTGAAACAAATCACCAATCACGTACCTACATTTAGATCCCCTTTGGGTATACATCAGTTGCTGATGAAAAATAACAACATTAATGGGAAGTGTCGACTGAAGAGAAATTGCTACCGACCCTTGTTACTTATAGGCTTCTCTACCAAGAGAGTCGGTTACCAGAGAGCCTGCTGGGGGAAAGACCGCCATGGGACAAAACAAGAAAAAATGATTTTCAAGTCAGTTACCCCATTGTGTCCCCTTCTAAACAACCGCAACCATGTTCAATGTTTCTATTGACTTCAGTGAAAACTTAAGACTCCATTGATTAATCACACTGAGAGACAAATCCGCCAAGAAGCCAATTGAATTAAAAAGTGTCTCTATTTGCTCAACAAGATAAATAAAATCTAGGAACAATCCTTTACCACAGACAGTTATGACTCAGTTGCAAACACCCAGCACAAAATGATCCTGAGGAGACAGAGGAAAATGACAGCCATCACTACTATTGTTAGCATTAGTAGTTGCTATTATTACCACATTTTATAAATAGCTTGTGAAAATAGAAATAGATGTGCCACCGCAAAACTTAGCCTGAAAGTGGAAATATAGTTTAGGAAAGAGAAAAAAAATCAAGTTTCCATGATTGTGCTTCTTTATATTAATGTTTAATACTTTCTGCAAAAATGTTCTCTTAACTAGGACTGAAACTAAAAGACTAACCCAACTTGCACATTTTCAGAAAAGGAACAAGAGATCATCAGTGTGCTGCACTAAACTAAATACTTTCCAAGTTAACAATGATCACGTAATACAGTAACTTTCCATTAATTTGGCCACAGTTTAATTAAAACCTCCATTTTATTTTATCAGATCTCCAAGAAGCTGGTAATTTGCACTTGCATTGTGCTGAGACTGAGTCTTTTGTTTGCCTCCAGTTGTTATCACCAGGTAATTCAATAATGATTGCTTTTGACCCGGCCTGGATATCAATCACAAAATTTATCACTTCACCATAGGTTGACCTCAGCCACAATCTCCATAAATTTCTCTAACTTGTTTTATTAATGAGATATTCTGGTTTCACGAGGCCAAATGCAGTGTGGTAAAGGGGAGCACCAGTCTTTGAGTAGTCTCATAAGTCAGTAGTCCTATAAAAGATTACTGTATTGCATTATACATCGTGGGCTAGATGTGCAGGGAAAACCATCAACCAAAAGCATGGCATGATCCTTTCCTGGGATTGGATTTAGGAATGTGTGCTCGTATCTTGTCTCTTCAACCCATCCTCCCATGCCATCTTGCTACTTGTGTTAGGCCTGGTTGATGACAGAAACAAATCCCGAGACACTCATATATGTAGAAGAATGAGCTTTGTGTCAAAGAGCAATTGTAGATTAAGAAAATGTCCCAGTCCAGTCCAAGTCAATAAGTCTGGTACCAGTCCATAAATCCCTCTTCAGTCTCACACAGCACTTGCAATTATGCAAAATGCAGAAAGATCACAAGCTGGCAGGCATAAAGTCTTGTGGCTCCAGTGATGGTGGAAGCATCTCCAGGGCTCTGGCAGGGCTGCACGTGGTCAATAGGAAGGTGGAAACAGATAGGGGGATTCTCACAGGTCTTTGCAAGTCTCCGCATGGCTTGTCAACAGGAAAGTGAATCCAGAAGGGGAGAAAGAGGAATTTCCCAGAATCCACCAAGAAGGCCACACCCACAAGGAGGCATTATCAGGCTGTGGCCTGACTGACAGGCTAGACTCCACCGCTACACTTATTTATCAAGCTGACATGAAATGATGTAACTACCACATTACCTAGAGTCCCACTGCCTGCCGCAGGTCTATGTGACCAACACTTCTAAACCTGATCCATCTTCCTAAGACCACTTAGGTCTGTCACTCACTGTAGCAAAGGTAACTGTAAAGTCCTCAACCTTCAGAATCCGCACAATCTCCTGCCCATTATATAAATCTTCCTCTGTCACACACGTTTCCTCATCTCAACACTCCACTACGATTCTGGTTCCAACCATGGTATCCACCTGAGTCATCATGTCCACCTCCTGTTTACCCGTGTCCTAATTATACTTCAAAGGAGCCTTGGTGGTGCTGTCAGATAAGAGTTGGGTTGCCCTGGATAGGACAGAGGCTGTACACTGGTACATATGAGGGCTGGAGGTACAGGGAATCCAGGGTGGATGATACCTTCAGGACCAAGGGTATGAGGGACGATGCTGGGAGGGTGGAGGGTGAGTGGGTTGGAGGGGGGGGGAACTAATTGCAAGGATCCGCATGTGACCTCTTCCCTGGGAGAGGGACAGCAGAGAAGGGGGGAAGGGAGACTCCGGATAGGGCAAGATATGACAAAATAACAAGGTATAAATTACCAAGGGCACATGAGGGAGGGGGGAAAGAGGAGGGAGGGGAAAAAAAAAGAGGACCTGATGCAAGGGGCTTAAGTGGAGAGCAAATGCCTTGAGAATGATTGGGGCAGGGAATGTATGGATGTGCTTTATACAATTGATGTATGTATATGTATGGATGGTAATAAGAGTTGTATGAGTCCCTAATAAAATGTAAAAAAAGAAAAGAGGAGAAAAAAATGATTAGGGCAAAGACTGTACAGATGTGCTTTATACAATTGATGTATGTATATGTATGAACTGTGATAAGAACTGTATGAGCCCCTAATAAATTGTTAAAATTTAAAAAAAAAGAGTTGGGTTGCAATCTGCAAGGTCAGGAGTTTAAACCCGCCTGCAGTTCCATAGGACAAAGATGAGGCTTTCTGTTCCCACAGAGATGTACAGCCTTAGAAACCCTATATTGGGTCGATATGAGTCAGAAGTGATTGCTGGCAGTGTTTTCTTAACCTGTACTTGAAGTTCAAGTTCTTCCCCTCTGGGTCACAATGATAAAAATTATAAAGAATTGATCATGAAATGCCTTAAAACATTTCTAATATATTGGTAGGTGTTGTCAGGGCTCTCGAGCCGTCTCTGACTTGCCGCGATCCTGTGCACGACAGAGTGCACGCCTGCCTAGACCACTCGGCAGCCCCCTTCCTGCCTGAGCTCCCGTTGCAGCCACTGTGCCAGCGTGTCTTCGCGACAGTCTTCCTCTTTGGGGTGATAGGTAGAATCATTTTATTTTCAATTTACTTTTGCCTTGCCTCACTCAGCTAAACTGCAAAATAAACTTTTCCTGGGGAGCTGAATCAACTTTTTGTTTTATTCCAAATGCTTAGCACAGCACTGTGGAGATTTATCAAGTAAGTTTTGATTTGATTTTCATTTATTTTGTATAGCTGACAAAAATAATCTGCAAAACCAAATGCAACCATGTATGCCATTGTCAAACATTATAAATTATTTACTATTCTTCTATATAGCTAGTAAACGTCACTCTTTGTTTGTTATTGAATCAATAGCTACCTCTTCATAGGGTTTATTAGTATATGAAAATTGTATTTTCACAGCCCTGACAAAAAATAAACAGGACAACGTGTTTCATCTATGATTCTTAATTGTATCACTTTAACATCTCTTTGATAGTCCAGGGGATCCTAATTAACATAAAAATTAATATACAAGACATTAGCTTTGCAATGCATTTGTAAAATTGTGATATATGGATTTCCTGATGGCTTAATTGTTTCTGAGCTAATCAAGATTTAAATAAATCAATTCGATTCTATAGGACTATGCCTTGCATGCACAATAAACACCAATGACAGAAGACACACCACCCGGCTAATGCTAGTGTGATTCCAGGAGTTTCTGTGATTTTGTTTTGGTTTATTTATTTGTTTCTAAGAGTTTTTTTATGGCAGTTGCTTCTAGTACATTCGATTAAGCAGGCTTTGGCTAAGATGTCATTCTCAGCTGTGATAAAGTTCTGTGTTGGTACCATCTTGGCTCATTCCCTACCAACAGTCCATTTTCCCTTGCTGTTGATAAGAGTCTGCTAAGGAAAAAGAAAGCTAAATAGCAGGCAGAATAAACCAACATCCATTCCTCTTGATAAGCAAATGAACCAAGACATGGCCTTGAATTTGGGCAAACTGAGCTTAAAATGGCTTTTATGGAACACATTGAAGAATCTGATGTAATTTTCCCAATTTCTTGGAATTCATCATCAGATGCTAACCAGTCGATAAGCATGACTAAAGTGGACTAAGGTCCTGTTTTTATATGAAATGTAAATGTAGCCCGCCTCAGGTCTCTCCCTGCTTCAAATTTTCTTAGGATAAAATCATTTAATGAAATAATTGAATTATTAACGAAGCATTTTCACCAGCCCATCAGTCACTGTTTAGGGATTTATATTTCACAAGCAAAATCAATAGTCTCCAGAGGACGTTGCTGCTTATATAGCAGAGTGGTACCATCTGTCAACTCAGAAACTTGGGAAATTTTTCAAATGACATGCTATGCAAGCAAGCAATTTATATGCAGAGACCTGAAAACAACACTTTCTAAGAGTACCTCTTAACTACACCAAATCTGACACATTAATAGTTTAAGACAAGGACATAGTTAATGAACCTTCACCACACATTCTTAGGAGTCAAAGGCAGCACAGATGCAGAGTTTTCTTAGCATCTAGATCAGTCGAAGACAGGCAAGATCTACTGCAACTATTGTTTCATTCTGCAGTGGATCAAAGCTACACACACCTATAGTCACACCAGTGTGAGTCACACTTGTGTAAGCATGCGCATTCTGCAAATAAAGTCAAGATTATAAAATATAGGTCCAGGAATACATCATGGCATCACTCAGCACAAGATGTTTTTCTTACTTCAGTGCCAAATAATCTTCCTCAGCGAATCAGGGAAGATGCCTTAGAAGGCAGGATTGTGGCCACAGAAGCCACAGGTAAGGTGGAAGTAGATGCTGACCATAGAAAATTATAAAATGATATACTCCGGACAGCGGTTTTCACCAAGCATTGTTTCACACGTTTTTCAAATTCCACTCTGTAATCCAGGTAAGAGGGCCGCCGGTGGTTTTGGAAACTGAGTTATGACTTATCCACATGAAAAATGTTTGCAAAGTGATTCTTGGGAAAACATTTTCCTCCTCTGAGAATTTGTGGAACCACTCCCACCATTAGAACACTGAGCTTCAGATGAGCTTTACCAAATGTCCCCAAATCTCTTCTAGGAAACTGCAAGTATGCGGGGTACAAGCATCCTTCCTTCTGAACTCTGTCACTAAGGGAGTGTCCTACGGGAGGAAAAAAACATGTCCCCTAACTACTCACACGTATTCATGCACTGTGTTAGCAGTGGATTTATTACAGTGGACTATTCATTCTTCATGGATGTTTATAATATGCCAAGCATGAACCTAGCTCTGACACTCTGGTGGTGAGCCAAGCAAAGAAGATTCATGCCTGGCTAGAGCTGCATTATGACTGAGGAAGCGGACAACAGCCTGTTGATACTAAATAAGACCTTACCTGAAATGTATAGATGTTTGCCATTGTCAGATGCTGCTGAGGAAGTTCTGACCCGCCAGTCTCACAATTGCTTCCATGCGTCAGTCCATTGTCGCAGCCACCGTGTCGACCCACCCCTTACAGGCTGTCCTCTTTTTCTGCTTCCCCTCCACTTTACCAAACACGATGTGAGGCAATGCAATGGGATTTTGAGTTCAAAGAAATAAAAGAAGGTAACAAAAAATTTTTGAGAGCAAAAAGCCATGTCTTGTTTATCCTAAAATGCCTGAAGTCCAATGCTATGCTTGCATTTAGTAGCTTTCTAACTTTTTTAAAAAGCAGTTGTTAAATTGTTTCTAAGAGCATAAAAAATAATTCTCTAACCAAAGCAGGCACATTGAAAGGATTAGAAATTTGCCAACGAAGCTTAAAATCTTTGGCTATCTAAATTCTAATGGTTCCCAGCTACCAGGAGCGCCCTTTCTAAAAGAGAGCACAATAGAAGGATTTAGACAGAATGACAGAAGAAGGTAGAGTAAATCCAGATTTATAAAAAAGACTAGACTTACTGATTTGATTGACTGGTGTAAATTCCTTAGACACATTCAAACCTAGAACTGAACCTACCCAAGCCCCCTTCCCTAGGGCTCACACTTCAGCCAAACAATGGACAGGCCTGTAAACAATAACACCCATGAGTAACACACTGCTCAAAACCATCAATTTTAAGGGAGCAAAAGAATAGAATTCACCCAAAAACAAAAATTCAAAGTCAGGAAGAGGCAGAAAAGATGAAGAAGTAGATATGGGAAACTCAGAAAGAGACCAGAAAGAGTGCTGTTACCTTCAGGGAATTGCTATCAATGCCATGAAACGAAATGTGTATAAATTGTTTAATAGAAAACCAATTTCCTCTGTAACTTTTTGTAACCCTGTGTGTGTATATACATTTACATATATATTCAAATGCAAATAAAAACTACACATAGAAAGCCTTTAAAGTTGCTCTTGGCCAAGGGGCTAAGTCTCCATCCTTTAGATGTAAGCATTGCACCAAAAGATCACAAGGATCTTGGTATCTCTTGTATAATTTTCTTACTGGGAGGAAAGGAGCTATGGTTTTATTTTGATTCAGAATTATTATGGCAGGGCTTGAATTACTTTATTATTGTTGGACTTGAGGGAGAGTCAGGATGAAGTCTAGGTGTGAAGCACTATTTGATACTTAAATTTCAGCCACACATCCTAAGGGGTCAACAGAGACGCCAGCTGGAGGAAAAAGTCATTCTCCCCTGGACAGCAGGTTGCTGAGCCAGTGCCAACCAATAGCACATTGCACAGTCAGGTAGAGGATTTAAAGAGGGGGTGTCATTTCATTTTTTCTTTCTTTATGTTGCTAGTGTGATCTCCTCCAAACATGTTTACTAGAAGAAGTAGGGAGAGGATGGTTTTACAGTCCTCGGTTGTAAAATTCTGTCTGTGTCTGGCAAGCTGTATAGAACAGAGAAAAAGACACTTGGGTCTTGGGTCTCCACTCTGCACTTCCCCCTTCATTTAATATAATATACATATATACACATACATATATACATATACACATATATACACATACATACACACACTTATATCTTTTTTTTTTTTTTGCATGATGCCTTATATCTGGTCCCTTGGGCACCTCGTGATCGCACTGGCCGGTGTGCTTCTTCCATGTGGGCTTATTTGCTTCTGAGCTAGATGGCCGCTTGTTCACCTTCAAGCCTTTAAGACCCCAGACACTATCTCTTTTGATAGCCGGGCACCATCAGCTTTCTTCACCACATTTGCTTATGCACCCATTTGTCTTCAGCGATCCTATCATGGAGGTGTGCAGTCAATGATATGATTTTTTGTTCTTTGATGCCTGGTAACTGATCCCTTTGGGACCACTCGATCACACAGGCTGGTGTGTTCTTCCATGTGGACTTTGTTGCTTCTGAGCTAGATGGCTGCTTGTTTATCTTCAAGCCTTTAAGACCCCAGTCACTATCTCTTTTGATAGCCGGGCACCATCAGCTTTCTTCACCACATTTACTTGTTCACCCATTTTGGCTCCAGCTGTTGTGTCGGGAGAGTGAGCATCATAGAGTTCCAATTTAATAAAAGAAGGTATTCATGCATAGAGGGAGTGTTTGAGTAGAGGCCCAAGGTCCTTCCGCCACCTTAATACTTGACTTATAAATATAGACACAAAGATCTATTTCCCCAACCTCCTATGGAGATCCCCTCATAGAGGGGCTTAGGAGAGGAGATGGGTTAATTAGGGTGTGAGGTAGTATCGATGAAGAACACAGCTTTCCCCCAGATCCTGGATGCTTCCTCCCCGCAACTACCATGATCCGAATTCTACCTTGCAGGGCTGGATAGGACAGAGGCTGTACACTGGTACATATGAGGGTTGGAGGTACAGGGAATCCAGGGTGGATGATACCTTCAGGACCAAGGGTGTGAGGGACGATGCTGGGAGAGTGGAGGGTGAGTGGGTTGGAAAGGGGGAACTGATTACAAAGATCCACATGTGACCTCTTCCCTGGGAGAGGGACAGCAGAGAAGGGGGGAAGGGAGACCCCGGGTAGGGCAAGATATGACAAAATAACGAGGTATAAATTACCAAGGGCATATGAGGGAGGGGGGGAAGGGGAGGGAGGGGGGGAAGGGGAGGGAGGGGGAAAAAAAAAAAAAGAGGACCCGATGCAAGGGGCTTAAGTGGAGAGCAAATGCCTTGAGAATGATTGGGGCAGGGAATGTATGTATGTGCTTTATACAATTGATGTATGTATATGTATGGATTGTGGTAAGAGTTGTTTGAGTCCCTAATAAAATGTAAAAGAAGAAAAGAGAAAAAAAATGATTAGGGCAAAGACTGTACAGATGTGCTTTATACAATTGATGTATGTATATGTATGAACTGTGAAAAGAATTGTATCACCCCCAATAAAATGTTAAAAAAATAAATAAATAACTAAATAAATATATATATAAAAAATAAAAAAAAATAAAACTCTCTCTCATAAAAAAAAAGAACAGAGAAAAAGAAAGGTGAAATTATTGATTTGAGCAATATTTCAATGTATACTACTAATTGAAATTACTTATTCTAGTTTAGACATCCTGTTTATTATAATCTATTATGGGTTTATTTTTTCCCTTCCAACATATATCTAATCTGCGGATGCAATTCTACTTGAGAATAGGGTTTTTCTAGTTGCAATATTAAGGCTATTAGCAATGTAGGGTACGTCCTAAACCTTGTTGTTGGTTGTCGCTAATTAGACAAAGAGAGTGAGAACTCATGAGGACTGTGTTCAGAGAAGAACTGCTTCTAGAGGTTTCAAAGCCTGTGTCCTGTGGTACCTCTGAATGCCAACTTAGTGGTTAGTAGGCGAACAGTTAACTCTCTGTGCCACCCTGAGACTCCTGCACTGAACCTAGTCACTTCAGGGTTACAAAGAGCTTTAGAGACACCAAGATAAGCAAGCACAAGCCCATCTAATGCCATAGACAAAGCACTGGGACCCAAGATCCAAGACCAGTTCATTTACTCATTGGACTAATGAGTTTGCTATCACATCTGGGTATAAATTTTGGCTCTTTTGGGGACACATTACCCAAACTTTCTGAGCTTCTACCTGCTATTCCATAACGTGAGAGTGAAAATGTGTACTTAGATGTTTTCATGGTGATGAATAGCAATGTTTTACAATTTACTTAATAAATATGAGCTCCTTTACTCTTTCTCCTAATTTTAAAAATTAGAGGTTGGCTCAGATAAGTGTGGCATTTGTGAGATTAAAACTATTTTAACCATTGTGTTAGTCTAGGTACATTAGAGAAACAAATCCACAGAAACTCATATGTATAAGAGAGAGTTTTATATAAAGAGTAAGTGCACATCAAGAAACATCGCAACTCAGTGCTGCCCAAGCCCACAAGTCCAACATTAGCTCATATGTCCAACACCAATCCACAAAGTCCTCCACCATTTCACAAAACAGACACAATGATGCCACTGCAGGGGGAAAGGCAAATCAGTGAATGTGTAAGCATCTCAGCACTGGCAGTGGTCTCCAACTAGAAAGGTGAGGCTCACAAGCCATTTATCTCTCTACCCTTCAATTAATCCCACATGTGTTTATCGGCCAGGTCGACTGTGTCTTAACTATGTCTTAACTGTGTCTTAACTATCTCAACCATAATGCTTTCTTTGTTTCAGTTTTGACTTTTGCAGCACTGGTTGAATGCCACGTGAATGAAATTGCTGGTGTCTCCAGAGTTTACTGTTTGTCATTGTGTCCTTCACCTCCTTGCACTTGACTTGTAGTAAAAGGTATTGCTACTTTCACTTTAGAATGTCCTTGTTGAAGAAGTCAGTCATGAATGTATTAAATTCTAACCTTGATATGTACCAGCTTTTTCTATTTTCTGTGTTGAAAGGAGATACACACACAAATGACTTTTCTTGCATGTGAAAAATGATGCTAATCTAAAGGAAAAACATTTGCTATGGAACCACAAACATACTTAGTTGCTTTCTTTCTTTTTTCTTTTTTCCGTAAGGAGCACCAGTTTTACTGATAAGACCCAAATTACTGACAAACTGATTTAGCCAAGTTGGAGTTAGAAATGAACTTGAATTGCTCAGAGTTGGGCGTTACATGGTGTCACCTGGAAAATGAGCTAAGCAGGCACATCAATTGAAGGAAACAACTGATAGTATTTGGCAAAAAAGATAAAATTTGAGTCACTAGGCAAAAAGTGGAATTTTGAAACGCTTGTATCTGCCACCATGAGCTTAACAGCATTCCAGTATTTAAGCATTTTCCAATGAGAATGGTGATGATATTAACAAATGTGTATTTTAATATTAAATAAGGAAATATGCCACCCACCATGTAGAAGATATACCTAACTTGGTAAAACAATGTTTTCCAAATGACCAATAAATACTTTTATAAAATTATTTGAAGCACATTCAAGAGCTCTTCAAACATGGGGTATTTAATACTTTTTAAGCCTATATAAGATTTCTGAGGCTCCTCTTTCTCCTAAAAATATATTGATAACTAGTGACTTACATCAGTCTTTCTCAAGGCACAAAATGCACCTTGCTGATGATCTCTAAAATATACTGAGGGCAAAGGTTAGCCTTTAAATTTTTAGAATTAAAATTTCTTTTAATTGATTACAACAAATAATGCTAGTTTTCTATTTTTTCTGGTTCTGTGAATTTTTTGCTCTTCATGTATTTATTTATATTAAAAAGTCTATTTAATTTATAGAAAACAGATATGGCAGGTGGTAATGGCTGTATGTGAATGAGTAACGTGTCAGAAACCCTAGAATATGTGCCCCATATTCTATACACGTTACACAGAGGCTCTCAAATAGGAAAACATTAGTCAACATAATGAATAAACGCTCACACCTGGTGATGGAGAAGGCCAATATTCATAGAAATTGCTCAGTGCACCCGCCCCCCTCAAGTGGCCTCCAGGGGATAGGTCAGACCCAGAGGTAGAGCAGGCAGAGTGCCAAAGCAGTATGGATTCTTACACTGGCAACCCCCACCCCACCCAAAAAACCCAAACCTGCTGCAACTGGCGGAGTCCTCCCTGACTTCTGGCGACCCTGCTCCATCAAGTTCCCAGAGGCTGATTCTGCAGAAGTAGGTCACCGGCTCTTTCTTTCCAGGTGCGTCTGGGCAGAGTCAAACCTCAAACCTTCCTGTTACCACTGAGCATGTTAACTAACTGTTCGCACCACCGAGGGGCCGCCCTGAGCCAGATACCGTGTCAAAGGGCCCTCAAGCACTGCTTCATTTCATCTCTTCATTTCTCCAGACCTGGCTCACCTGTGTGAAAACAAAGAAATCGAACTAAAGAATCTCCCATCAAAGTAGTCTGATTGTGGAGAGGGCCTTTCGGGGGCTCATTCCTTGTGAGCAGAAGTGTAATTCGGGCACGTGAGTGTGGCGTGCGCTCTGGACGTGACTTGAGCGGAGCACCGATGCGCAGGTGCTGTCCCCCATCCTGGTTTCCGTTGCCAGCTGTGAGCGCTCCTTCAGTGTTTACCATGAACTGCCATCGGCGCTACTTTCCATAGATAACGGTGCTGCTCTCGGAACCACTGCTGAATGCGGGCCCCTGACCGCAGACGTGGACCCCATTTCCATTTAGACTGTGTTATTTTATCTCAATCTGCTACTCTGCAGTGGTATCAAAACTTAATATAATTAAAGGAAGGGAGCCGCCACGTCAGATGGGTGACAGGGCATGACTGCCTGAGCCCAGGAACGGCGCATTCTAATCTTGGCCCGCTGCTGCCTCAGGACCCGTCTTATGCACTTTCTCAAACCTCGACAGCTTCCGGACAACCGCCTTAACAGATCGCACAGGACTGCTGTGAGAAACCATGTGTAAAAATAGCAGAGTGAGCGAGTTTACAAGATGACGTGCGAAACGGAACCTTAGACAGCATGCTGGGTATTCGTATACTGTCCAGCTAACTCATAAATACAAGCTTGTTATTAGTCGAGAAGGCCTTAAGAATATAACTACTTAATCAATACAGCGCCAGCAGCCTGACAAATTAGCATGAAGCCAAAGGCCTGACACCTGAAAGAAATTAAATTGGTGCTTAATAGAAATTGGACCGTGAGCAAGAAGAGTTGGGGAAATTTAACATCTAACCCACAAAATTAGAGCCACATTATACACTCTCAGGCCTAGGTGCACAGAATTGTCAGGCGCACACAGTTACATATATTACATTTATTAGTAAATTACATATATTATAATATTTTACATATATTAGTAAATGGAAGAAGACAACAAAAATGCTTGGGGGGGGGGAGCCTAAGGGGCTTTTAAATCTATCTGCAAGACTGAGATGCAAATAATGCTTTTATAATGGACTTGAAATGGTACGTCACAAATGAAAAAAATGTTGCTCTTATTTCTTCAAATGAGCTTTTAAAATGGTTTTACTTAACACAAGCAATTTAAGAATTCACTGGAAGGAGAGAGTCGTTTGCTTTGACGCTCATTCCTCTTCCCTCTGAGCCCTGTACAAGACAATTCAATACCAGATGCGTGGATTGAGCTGTACCCAAGTGCCCCGCAACCCCCAATTTGTGAAGTCCTAGTCCCTGATGCCAATGAGCATGATCTTGCTTTGAAATAGAGTTTTGGAACTATTACCAGCGAAATGAGCAAGCAGACGCACTGGAGTAGGGTAGACCCTCATGCAACCCGAGTGGTGTTTTATGAGAGAAGAGCCCCAGAGAGAGCGACTGGAGGAGGATGGCGATGTGATGATGGAGTTATGGTGGATCTGCAAGCCAAGGAACCCCTGCAGAAGCAAGGAGAAACAAAAGAGATGCTCCTTGTGGAGACTCGGAGTGAGGATGGCTGTACTCAGCCCTTGCGTGGGAACTATGGGCCTCCAGGCCTGTAAGAATAACTAACTCTTCTTTAAAGACATTTACAGTTTAGTATTTTGTTATTGGTCCTAAGAAACTAATACATAGGAAAATGGCAATGCTTAGACCTCTACAAGGGTGTGAGTGTCTCAGAGCGAACAGAACAATTGGGATAGTTGAGTTCCCCCAAACCTGTCCCACAAAAGTTATGAACACTCCTCTGGGGGCTTGGGGTCAATTCTTCTGATAACGCTGCTCCTTGGTGGTGAAAACTAGCAGCCTTTATCTCCAGGGTAACCTTTTTAAACAAAGTGCTTCGATTCTAGCATAACAAAAGCTTGAATAAATGAATCTTAAGTGTGTTGGCACTTGTGTTCCTGGAGAGTCCCCTCTCTGCCAGCTGAACACATCTTGGAAAACCTAGCAGCCAGCAGCCCTCCTAGGACCAGCAGCACTCTCCCCTGATTGCCCTGGGTTCCTTTGCTGGATACAAAGGTTTCCTCCTGGTCAGATTCCCATGCCTCATTTCCATGGAGTTAAAATGAGCGACAATCTGGCACTCGGGCTTGTCTTTCAGAGGCAGCAGGAAATGGCAGCTCCACGGAGACTGATCTCTAGGGAAAAGGAACCTTTTTGCTAGAACCAGCCAACCCAGACATTTCTTCTTCCTCAGGTAGTTGATAAAATATTAATGGTTGCAGGGATCTTAAGAGGCTCCCTCCCCTCCCCAAATAAGGACACTTTCAAGGCTTCCCCTCCCAGGTTTGCTCTCCAGAGCACTTGGTATCTGAAGGGAAGGTGACTCAAGGAGTCACTCTGAAGTAGACTATTCTTCGGAGACCAACAGGGAGCACGCCTCCTTCCCCACCATGACACTGCGGAAGCGGAACAACAGCACTTTTTTGCAGCTTGCCACATCAGGACAAAAGAAAAGAGGACGGAGAATTGCACGTCTCTGATTAGCCATGGGAAATCGCTCAGCCAGAGAGCCACTGAGCAGGTATGCACATAGGACTCTCGATGGAATTCTTCCCTCCTTTGTGAGTGTGGAACAAGGATCGTTGTAACAGCTGTTACTCTGAAACTACTTGCTGGCATTTAAAAATATGTCAGAAGCTGGGATACAGACTAGGAATAAAGCTTCCATTTTTTGTGTGTTCTAAGTGTTTTCTCTTTTGATGCTTAGTAACCATCAAATGATGGCTCTTTTCCTCAAGCGGTGGAAATTAAGTGAAACAAAATAGAATTAATGTTCAATTCAGGAAAATGCATCCAATATATTAAAATATGCATTCAAATGGTCAGAATTATATCAAGTCACATACTTGCATGAAATTTTTGAAATAAAAATGACAGATGCCAGAAGCCCCACCTCTGACCCGTGTAGGGCATTCTACAGGAGGGGTGAGGGCGGTGACTAAGTGTCCAGGAAGTTTCCGGACCCCTCTTAGACAGATGGCCTCGACAAACTGTACCCTGATCAAACCACTCCCTCTCCTACCCGAAACTGTCAAAACCAAAGGAAGACTTCCTAAAAGTTGGGAAATCAATGATGATTTCTTGCTACTGCTTTTTCACAAAATAAGAACATGAAAGAAATACTTCACTCAGCAGCTGCATCTAATTTAATTTGAGGTTCCCAAAGAGGAGTGAACAGGATGTGGTGAGGAACAGTTAAACATGGATTCTAATATTTGGTGAGGCATCTGGTACAGTTCCATCACCTAGAAATCGAAGAATCAAATTAGCAGATTTGATTCTGCCAAAGTTATCAAATTATTGTCAAAAGGATTTTGCAAGGCAGTCTCCACCTTTTCAACATCTGATCCCTGGCTCAGTGAAGAGCCCAAGATGGCCATCTATTTGATTTGCTGTGCAGTACATTTTAACCAGCTGCTGACCCTGCCCAAGACCACACCTTTTAATTCTAAAAGGGAGGGTAAGAAAGATTTCCATTATTAGAATCACGCTATAACAGTGGTTCTCAACCTTCCTCATTTTATGGCTCCCCAACCATAAAATTATTTTCATTGCTACTTCATCACTGTAATGTTGCTGCTGTTATGAATTGGGGGACCCCTGTGAAAGGCTCATTTGACCCCCCAAAGGGGTCACGACCCACAGGTTGAGAACCACTGCTCTACAAGGAAGGAACTCTAGTGAACCATTCTCCTCGTAGGTCCATGTGGAGCTTCTGCGATCCTCGGTCGTGCTGTGGGAGAAACGTTGCATTGCTAATCACTACGTCAGTGGTTCAGCCCCTGTCGCAGATAGTTCTGTGGGGGAAAGATGAGACTGTCTGCTCCCATACAGCTCAATAGTCTCATAAACCTTCTACAAGGGCTCTATGGGTTGTAATACACACAATGGCAATGGGTTTGATTTGATTGTGCAAAAGTAGTTCAGCCACTGTGCTAAGTTTCTAAATGAATGCTTCCAAATCTTATCCACTGATGAAAGCCATTCTCGCTCTTGTTGCTTATTTGCTTGTTTTGCAGCCATGAAAGAAAAAGTACTAAGGATTGAAAACCAGTTGCCATCAAGCCAACTGCAACTCATGACGCCTCAATGGGTCTCTGAGTACAACTGTCCTCCCCCCTGGATTTCAAAAAAAAATTTTTTAAGTAAATGACTAGGACATTTCCCATGACACTTCTGGGTGGACTCCAGCCTCCAACCTGTCTGTTAGCAGTGAGTGTCTGGGTCACTTACACTACCCAGCAGCTCCGAGCTAGCTGCCATTCGAACAACTCTGACTCGAGGTGGCTCCAAAAGAGAACTCTAGAATAGAAAATCCACTCGATTTTCAATGGTCACTTGGTCTTTTGTTTGGAGATAGATCGCCAGGTCTTACTTCTAAAGGACCTCGGATTGGAGTGTGTGTAGAGGGGGGGGGGGGGACTTGAACCTCCAGCCTTTCAGTTAGCAGTCTAGTCTGTCAACCATTTGTGCCACCTACCCTGATTATGTGTTGGGGGTCTTTTCATCTGCTTGAGAAGTACAATTTAATCCTAGGCAATTTGAGAAGATCAGTGCCATAGGCCTGCTATCCATCCTTCCTGCACTCTTGAACTCAGATAACAAAACACTAGCAAAATCTATTCGAAGGAAGAGCTGAGACGGGAATCCCATTTCAAGGACTTTGTTGTTGTTGTTTTTCAAGGACTTTACTTACCAGTATCTTGGGAGAGGTAAAGAACAAATGAAACTGCTGTCTGGGGTATATGCACTTCAGCTTTGTCATATACAAACCCCTATTCTTTCCAATCAGACACCCAGGAGGCAACAACCCTACTGGGTTCACACACAACTGATGGAGTCTGACCGGTGAGGACTTGGCTTGTGCAGCTCAAATTTACGATGGTGCATCTGCTGTGAGTGGTGTCTTGAATGGAGGCCAATAACTCTTCCGTCAGCTGCATCCATATGCTATGCTTGTGTTCACTGCTATGCACATTTTTTAAATTTAGCTCTTGTGGGTACATGTTCTACACTTTCCCCTTGTACACGATTTTTTAAAATGTGCTTTAGAAAATATACACAATCTTTTCAAAGTCTTTGCTGACTCACTGCGGTTTCTTTTGAATGTTTCCCTTGCTACAGGCTCAAGTTAAGTTGTCAAAAGTGTACAATTAAACCTATCCTTAATCTGCTAAGACTAAAATTTACTACTTCATCTATAACAACTGTTTTCTGATAAACTGTCATAAACATCTTTTGGGTTTTGCTTTGCCCACTCCCCATTTAGAAGCAAATTAAAGCTACTTAAAAAAAATTTTTTTAATGGATGAGAACAGATAGGAAGGAAAACACCATCCCGGCCAATTTATTTGTTACTCATCAAAGCCTGCTTTTGTTTTGCAGTGCAGTTTAATCAAAGCACAACGCAGGTTTCACTGCTACAGTGGCGAGCACAACTGTCCAAGAAACATTTCCTCTAAGCCCGTGGTTTAGGGGAAGACATAGAAATTCCTGGTTTTAAAAATGCAGACAGAAATTCAGAAGTGGAATGAGGGCTAGTAATGCTGATGTCACATGGCTCTTAGCAGACCAAAAAGATGTTTCCCTGTGTTTTATTGACTAACAAAGACATCTGACTGTGAATCATAACAAATTATGAGAAATATAGTGAAGAATACACCATTGTATTCATGAGGAACCTGTACATTGGTCAAGAGGCAGTTGTTTGAACAGAACAGAGAGCTCACTATGGGAAGGTGGGGCCCAGATCCTCAAGGCAATGAGTGCAGTCATTATTACCTCTCTGTCACTCATCAATCATCATCATCAAGTAGGAAAAAGTACAAATTGGCAATGATGTTTTAAAATGGCAATATCCCATGGTGACAAATTGAGGAAAATAGTCACTGTCACACGCTGCTGGTAAGAGTGCAAATTAGCACAATCTTCCTAGAGGGCAATATGACAGCATGTTTCAAAAGCATTACAATTTGCATAACCTATTGTTCCAGAAATTTCACTCTCTAGTAATTTGCCTTAAGGAACAAAAGGGAACATTATTTACAACACTAGTGGACTCTAAAATCCAGACGCGTTTTGGACAGACCTTCTGTCCAGCTCTGATCCTCCCCGCTGAGAAATCAAAGGGAGCTTGCAGAAGAGGAGCAGGCTTGTCCTTGGAAGCATCTCGTGCCCAGGAATCATCTGATAGGAAAGTTAATCATAAAACAACAGGTCAGGCTGATCCCACAAAGAAAAGAGATGAGCTGATCAGTGGGAAATGGGTGCAATAAAGAGTGACTTTAGAAATATTGATGGTCATGGCGAAGCTGATTCGCATGTATGAAAGAACCTCACTTTGGAGCGCTTGGTAAGCGAGCTGTGTGCTGCTCAGTTGCAAATGTTATTCTTCCTCCTTAAATGCCTTTTCTTTCACTCCCAACGGAGTTTGGAAACCGTGTTCTTTGACATACCTGGTATTAGAGTTGGAACTCAAATGTATATTAGCTCCAATGATCCTGAGATGTTGAGGACCCAAGCCTTGGTATCAGCTAAGGTGTTTGGGACCTTCACCTCCAAGACTTCTGAGCAGCTCTTTCAAGGCTTATAGAAAGCCTCGAAGTTGAGTTGACTCTTTTTGCACTGGAGCTCTTGATGTTTTGTTGTAGGCTGTGCTTTGTTACTGGGATTTGCTTCTTATACTTGCAGGTTTGGTTCACTATCTTTTGGGAAAGGGGGGAACACTAGCTCCAAACACTTGTCAGGATCGCCCTCGGTTACTTACTACGTGAACAATCAGTTTGGCCCCGTGACATGCTCATTTTTGTCTGTCTGGTATTATCTCACCAAAGATAGTTTGGAAAATCACTGGGGATTCTGTGGGTCTCTTGATCTTTCATACCTTAGGTTTCCTATGCAATAAATTACAGACCGAAAACTTCCAGCTTAAAGATGTCTCCATAAACAAACAAACAAAAAAAAAGATGTCTCCATGGAATACGTCTTTCAATTATTTGTGTTTGGATTTTAGTCTAATGACCACTTTCAAATACTTTCACAGATAGAGAGACTAGTACGTTTAAAATAAGAGACCAGTTCTCTAGCTGACAAAATGAATTGGGCTCAGAAGACAAGAATCCCGATTGTGAATGGTTGTTATGAATGAATCCTAGAGTTCTTTAAGGAAAGAATCACATCTGAAAATAGGTGTAGATATCGTCACTTTCAAATGAGATGTTTCACAAAGTTTAAAGGACCATAACTAGCGAAGAATCTGAAGTTTGAACTAAGATTTCACAAGTAGAATAGCATTAGATTTCCTGTTAGTCTCCAAAGGCCGAATCCGGGGCTTTTCCAGATAGGCATTGCTGTGTTTGCATTGATAATTAATAGCATGCGATCTGAGATGTTTGGAGTGTGCTGGCTGCTGGTACACGTGAACAATAGTTATGGATGCTGTTTATATATAAACAAATGTCTCGTGTGGCTTCTTTCCTTGGTTCAAAGACCTAGGGTCATGGTTTTGTGGGTCATTTAAATCAATTGGCCAAAAATGGTTCTAAGCCCCAGCTATTAATGTAGCATCGGGGGACTTAATGGTTTGCGAGCAACAACCTAAAGTGCAACGATTAATCTCTGGGGCATCAGAAGAAAGGCATACCCAGGTGGAGAAAATTAAAATAAATCATGTTGCTGATTTGGTAACCAAATGAACTGCCTTTCAAATTATTTCTGCATTTGTGAAAAATGAAGGCAAGGCTCTCACACTTGTTAGGTGTTGGCAAGTTGATTCTGATTCATAGCAACCTGTGTACAACACAGCAAAACATGGCACCATCCTCACAATCGTGGTTATGTTTCAGATGCCCGTTGAAGCTACTGTGCCAACCCATTTTAATCTGAGACCTCTTTCTCTGTAGGTGGCTTTCCACTTTACCAATCATGGTGCCTTTTCCAGGGAATGGTCTCTCCTGGTAACATGGCTACAGGATGTGAGGCAAGTGCTTATAAGGAACTTATAAGGAACATATTGGCTATACTTCTTTGAAGACAGATCTATTTGTTCAGCCAGTCCATGGCACGTCCAATATTCTTCACCAGCACCATAATTCAAATTGATTGATTATTCTTTGAGCTTCCCAATTCAATATCCAATTTTCACATGTAGATGAGGCGAATGAGAATAGCATGGCTTGGGTCAGGCACACCTTAATTCTCAAGTGACATCCACGTTCTTCAACATTTTAAAGGGTCCCGTGCAGCAGATTTGCAAAACCTCCCTTTAGCTCTTGACTGATGCTTCTTTAAGCACTAACTGTACGTCCCCCAAAGATGAAACACTTGGCAATAGTAATCTTTTCTCCATGTATCATGGTGTTTGGTCCAGTTGTGAGCTTTTTTGTTTTCTTAACATTGAATTGCTATCCACAGCAAAGGCTGTAGTCCTTAATCTTCATCAGCAAGCAATTCCAGTTTTCTTCACTTTCTGCAAACAAATTGTATCATCTGTACATTGCAGGTTGTTAATAAGCATTCCTTCTATCCTGATTGCAGGGGTTTGTTGTTGTTGTTGCTGTTGTTGTTTTAATTTAATCCATTTTCTCAGGTTATTTGTTCAGCATACAAATTGAATAAATATGATGAAAGGATTCTACCCTGACCCATGACTTTCCTGGTTTTAGACCATGCAGTCTTCCCTTTGGCCTGATTCTGAAGAGGACATGGAATGAGGGATATTGTTGGCTGACATCAGATGAATCTTGGCTGAAAGAAGAGAATATCAGAAATACTTGCGTTTCATTAACTATGAAAATGTAGTTAGCTGTATTGATCACAACAAACTATGACTAGTCTTGAGAGCAATGTGAACTCCAAAACACGTTGTTGTGCTCACATGGAAGCTGAACAGGGATCAGGAGGCAGATGTGCAAAGAGAATAGGGAATATTTCATGGTTTAGAATCAGGAAAGGGTGCATCAGGAGTACATCCTCTCACCATACTTAGTCAGTCTGTACGCTGAGCAAACAATCAGATAAGCTGTAGTATATGCAGCATCAGGATTGGAGGAAGGCTTATTAATAACCTGCAATGTGCAGGTGATATCACCTTGCTTGGTGAATGTGAGGACGTGAAGCATTTGCTAATGAAGAGCAAGGATTACAGCATTCGGTATGGATTAATGTAAAGAAAACCTGAATCCTCACCCCAGAACCAATGGGTAAAACCATGTTTACCAGAGAAAAGATGGAAGGTGCCAAGGATTATGTCTTTCTTGGATCTACAACCAATGCTCATGGAATCAGCAGTCAAGATCAAATGACATATGGCATTAGGTAAATCTACTGCGCAAGACCTCTTTTAAAGTTTTGAAAAGCAAGGATGTTACTTTGAATACTTAGGTATGCTTGACCTAAGCCTTGGTATTTTCCATTGCCTCGTGTACATATGCAAGTTGGACATTGAACAAGGAAGGCCAAAGAAAAATCAATGGTGAAGAAGACTGAAAGTACCATGGACTGCCAAAATACCAAACGAATCTTTCTTGAAAGAGGCACAGCCAGAATGCTTCTTAGAGGCAAGGGTGACAAGACTTCATCTCATGTCCTGTGGACATGCCCCTGGAGAAGGACATCGTGCATGTTCATTACTAATACACTGTCAGCTTTATGTATTTCCTTATTCTGTATATTTCATTAAAGAAATGTCATATAGTATTTGTCTCTTGTGACTGACTGACTGCTTCACTAATTATAATGCTAAACCATGTATTGGGACTTCATTTCTCTTTAAGGTTATATAATATTCTTCTGTGCATATAAATAACACTTCACTTAATAGCTTTAAGAATTTTGTCCTTGTGGAGTACTTTAAATATGTATTTTTCCCCTTTTAACTCTTGAAGTAACCATTTTAAGTCCCACCAATACGACTAGATTTCTATCCCACTTATATGTTTAGATTTTTAAATTCATACTTTAACCAATCTACCTTTCAAAAATATTCTTTGATTGAAATGATACCTAGACTGGGAATGCTGAATAGAGTTTTGTCTCTAACACTTGTAATGTCTCTAATAGTTTGAATTAATGTGTCACTCTTCTTGGAAAAAGGATAGCAGTCAGTTTGAGCAAATAGTAACCTTGTTTCTTCTGTTTGATATTTAGGGATGGGCCAAGAAAGGTCTCTTCATTGGGAAAAAGAAACACACACACACACGCACCTGTCATTCATTTTCTTTTCATATGCACATCAATTTCGAGTGTAGTAATTACAAATGTACACCTATATTCTCAATGTTAATCTACATTTCCGGGAGAAAAAAAAGTTGAACATATTATAATGGTACATTATTTCAAATTGCCTATCTACCCAGCAGATTCTATTAAATATTCAGCTGCTGCACAGTAACCTTTATCTAACCACCATCTTCCTTATTCTCCATGGTTTCAAAGGTGATCTATTGCTCTTCGTGGATATAATGGTTGACAAGGTGCAGACTGCTGAGTTTGATCTTAATAGGAGTTGAAAGATATTCGTCCTACTCGAGCCTCTCTCAGGCTCTGCAATAGATAACAAAATTGTGAAATGCCACATTTGAAAGACCAGATTGACAAGCTCACAGCTACTCCCATTTTCGTGGTTCAGAGGACATTTCACTATTAGGCTGACAGAAACATCTTTGCAAATGAGGGTTATTGTAAAAGCTTTGTCTAATACACTGTAGTGCTCCCAGACTCCCAGGTCATACCGAAGCACTAGTTCCTGTTGCCATATGAAGGTGGATGCACTCTGAGAGAGGCTGTAGCTATTCATTCCCTGAATTACAAATTCGTCCTCCTGAAGAGACTGCGTTCAAGTACAATTTTTGTGTGTATATGTATGATTTGTGTGAATGTGAAAAGTGTGAGTCTGTGTGTGTGTGTTTGAGAGAAATCAAAGATTGACAGTTAAAAGGTAATAATGGCATTCACACACTATTTTAATAAAATTTTATAACAGATGTTGCTATTGTTTGGTGCTGTCCAGTTTGCTTTGGCTCATAGCCTCCCTATGTATAATCATAAGGAAACACTGCCAGGTCATGCACCATATACTCACAACTGTTACATTTGATTTCATTGTTGCAATCATTGTGTCAGCCCAGTTTTCAGATAAAGATTCCTTTGTGGCTGACTCTACTCTACCAAGCACGATCTTCAGGGACTGGTCATTCTTGATAATGTTAAACTTAGCATCCATAACATGTTAAATATATGAATAAGGATGTGTGTGAGAGAGACTTGTCTAAAAATCCCAACAACTGACACAATTGACTATTTAATCTTCCATTAGGATAAAGAAAATAATTTTCTGATGATTATGTCCCTGAATACACACATATATTGTGGTATTTCTCCCCACCCGCACCTCCCCCTTTGAGTTTAAAACGTTTTATATACAGTTCTCATGTCTTACAAAGTTTTGATGAAGTGGTAGAAGTTTGTGCTATAATGTATATATTTGACCAAAAATAAGAATTAGTCTTGGAGTCTTTGTGCTTTTCTAAAATTAGGGAAGTCGGGAGGTGAGGAGGAGGTGTAGCGGGGGTGGTAACAGTAGGGAACTTGGAACTCCCATTCTTCCTTGAAGGCTTCAGGCAGGACAGTCTAACACGTGCCTGCCAACAATGGTCCTAAATCTTTTCTTATTTTTAATCATTGTATTGGGGGCTCTCGCAGATATTATAACAATTTAGAAATCAATTACATCAAGCAAACATGGACAGATGTTGCCATCGTCATTTTCAAAACATTTTCTTTCTACTTGAGCCCTTTGATATCAGCTCCTCTTTAGTCCCTTCCTCCTCCAACTTCATGAACACTTAATATATTATGTTTATTTAATATCTTATACTGCTTGATGTGTTCCTTCACCCACATTTCTGTAATTCACTACATTTGAGGGGGGTTATGCATCCATCATTTGCTATTCATTTCCCCATCTTCCCATACAGTCAGGGAATCGTTACTCCCATTACTGTTTCTAAGGGATTTATCTCTCCTGGATTCCTTGTGTCTAAAGATCTTATATGTACCAATGTACATAAGCTGGTCTATCAGGGTTTGTGAGGTAGAACTGGGACCATGATAGTGGGGGGAGAAAGTATTAAAAGACTAGAGGAATAGTGTGTGTCCCGTCAGTGCTAAAGACACCCTGGATGAACCATCCCTCTGTGTGCCCCTTCTGTGAGGGAATGTCCAAATGTCAACAGATGGGCTTTGGGTCTCCACTATGACCCTTCTGCTTCACATCAATATAATTGTTTGGTTTTGATCATCTGATACCTGATCCCGTCAACACCTCATGATCACACAGGCTGGTGTGCTTCTTCCATATACGCTTTGTTTTCCCTGCTAGATGGCCACTTGTTTAACTTCAAGCCTTTAAGACACCAGATGCTATATCTTTTAATAGCTGGCACCATCAGTTTTCTGATGCTGATGTACCCAGTGGCTGTGG
The DNA here is from genome assembly GCF_050624435.1 of Tenrec ecaudatus. Taxonomy (NCBI): domain Eukaryota; kingdom Metazoa; phylum Chordata; class Mammalia; order Afrosoricida; family Tenrecidae; genus Tenrec; species Tenrec ecaudatus. The sequence goes on from NC_134536.1 coordinate 86,411,228, forward strand.
AGGCATCTCAGCACTGGCGTGAGTCTCCAGTTGGCTCCTCCAGCTCCAGGGTTCTGGCTCCATCTGGCTTTCAAAGTCTAGCAGAGAGAGTGTGTGTCCTATCTCCAGGGAGGAAGACAAGAGTTCCCAGAATCCTCAGGAGAAGGTCATTCCTATTCCAAAGCCTCATTGGCTATGATCTGATTGGCAGGCTAGACTCCACCCCTTCATTCAAGTTGACAAAAGATTATGTAATTGCCATGAGCTTAAATAAAATAATATATATAAGGGTCTAATACAAAAGTAAATACTCAATAAATCTTAGTTAACTACCTTGCTTTTTAGTGTCTTCCCAACTGTGGTGGAATGGAATCTCTTTAATTAAGCCACAGCCTTGATCAAACTGGAAGAAAGACTCCTCAGGGGCATGGCCCCCCTTTTTTAAGCAGCCACCCGGTGAAAGTTTCACTTCTGCTGGATCTGGATCCTGCATCTGATTCATTAACCACTTGCCACATTGCCTGCCGATCCCAGGAGCCATCAGCAGAATGCCAAACTTGGATTCAACTTTGCATTCACTAGTCTATAGTTTACCTGTTCCCTGGCTTGTCATCCTTCAAAGTTACATAAGCCAGAAGTCTTCAATTTATCACCTGGAGCTGGAGGAGCCAACTGGAGACTCACGCCAGTGCTGAGATGCCTCCACCGCCACTGGGTCCACAAGACTTTCCACCCACTAGCCTATGATCTACCTGCATTTGGCATCATTGTGTGTTTTGCGTGGGTCGTAGAGGAATCTATAGGCTGGTATCAGCCATATGGGTTAATATCAGACTTATGAACTTGATCTGAACTGAGCTGGGATGTTTTCTCAATATACAATTACTCTTTGATATAAAGTTCTTTCCTAAATATATGTGAGTCTCCCTGGATTTGTTTCTCTAGTCTACCTGGATTAACATGAAGCTTTAAAACATAACTGTAGGGTGGTTAATTGTTAAGTCCATTTTGTAAATAAAAAAAAAGTGAGACTCATATATTTGTTGAAATTGTATTAATAAGGAGTAGCTATAGTGGGCAGAAAGGACCACTAGTGCAGTGGTTAAAGCACCCAGCAACTAACCAGAAGTTCAGTGGTTCAAATCTACCAACTACTCAATGAGAAATATGGCGGTCTCCTTCTGTAAAGATTTAGGGCATCACAAACCCTGTAAGGCCATTGTATTCTGTTCTGTAAGGCTGTTGTCTTAGCTCTCTCTAGCACTATTGCTGTTAGATGTCATAATGACCAGATGCACAACAGAACAAAACACTTCCCAGTCCTGCACCATTCTCACAATTGTTCCTAAGCTTGAGTCCATTGTTGCCAATGATTTCCATCCATTTCCTTAAGAGCCTTCTACTTTTTTGCTGCCCCTCTACTTAATCAACATGATATCTTTCTCCAGAGACAGGTCTCTCCTGACAACAAGTCCAAAGTATATAAGATAAAAGACTTGCCGTCCTTGCCTTGAAGGAGCACTCTGTCCTTACTTCTTCCAATATCGTTGGCCTTTTAGCAGTTCATGATACTTTCAATATTCTTCTCAATTCAAATTCAAATTATTTCATTCACAATTCAAATTATTTCATTCTTCTTGTATCTTCCTTATTCAATGTTCATCTTTCACACATACAAGGCAATTGAAATACTATGCTTTGGGTCAGGTGAAACTTAGTTCTCAAAGTAACAGCCTTGCTTTTCAATACTCTAAAGAGGTCTTGTGCAGCAGATTTACCTAATGCAAGGTATCATTTGATATCTTGGCTGTTGCTTTCATGAGCATTGGTTGTAGATCCAAGCAAGAAAAATTCCTTGCCATCTTCAACTTTTTCTGCATTTATCATGATGTTACCTATTGGTACAGTATGAGGATTTTGGTCTTCTTTCCACTGAGTTGTAATCCATATTAAAGGCTGCAATCTTTGATCTTCATCAGCAAGTGTCTCAAGTCCACCCCACTTTCATCAAGCAAGGTTATGTCATCTGTATATCACAGGTTGTTAATAAATCTTCCTCCATTCTGGATGCCACACTCTTCTTCATATAATCCAGTTTCTCTGATTATTTGCTTACTATACAGATTAAGGTAGTATAGAGAAAGGATACAACCCTGACACATCTTTCCTGATGCCCTCTTGTTCTGTTCACACAATTTGCACTTGACCCATGTGCAAGTTCCAAATGAGCACAAGGAAGTGTTCTTGAATTCCCATGCTTCTCAAGGTGATCCATAGTTTTTTAGGATACAAATAGTTGACTATCTTGGCATTAAAAAAACCCCAAAACACACAAGTAAACACCATCTGGTGTGCTCTGCTTTGATCCAACAGAATAATTTTATGGTGGGGGGTCACTTGTTCCCTGTCCTCTTTTGAATTCAGCCTGAACCTCTGGAAGCTCCCTGCCAATGTACTACTGCAACCATTGTTAGATGTTCTTTAGAAAAAGTTTGCTTACATGCAGTATCAATGATATTGTTAAATAATGTGAGCATTCCAGTCAGTTGGTCAGGTAACTGTCTTCCAAAGTTCCTAGCATAAACAAATAAATGCTTCCAGTGCTTCGTCAGTATATTGAAACACTGCAATTGTAATTCTAAAAATTCCTACAGCCTTGTTTTTGCTAAGTGCTATCCCTTCAGTTTGAACTTCCTCTCCCAGTACCCTTGGTTGTTGCGCATGCTCTATCTCTTGAAGTGGTAGAATGTTGACTAGTTCTTTATCCTACAGTGTCTGTATATTCTTTCCATCTTCTTTTCATGAGTCCTGAATCATTCAATACTTTGCCTAAAAATCTTTCAATATGGCAACTTGAGGCTCGAATTTGTTCCTGAGTTCTTTCAGTTTCAGATATACTAAACTTGTTCTTACTTTTCGGTTTTATAATTCCTGATCTCTGCACATTTCATTATAACAGTGGTTCTCAACATTCCAAATGCCGCAACCCTTTAATATAGTCCCTCCTGTTGTGGTGACCTCCAACCATAAAATTATTCTTGTTGATACTTTATAACTGTAATTTTTCTACTGTTATGAATCAGTCGACCCTTGTGAAAGGGCCCTTCGACCCCCAAATGGGTCACGACCCACAGGTTGAGAACTGCTGTATTATATTTGATTTGTCTTCTTGAACTAGCCGTTAGAATTTTCTCTTCAGTTCTTTGACTACATCATTTCTTTCATTTGCATTAGCTACTCTACAATTTAGAGCCAATTTCAGAATCTCTTCTGCCATTCACGTTGATCTTTTTCCTTCTTCTTAGTAACCTTTTGCTTTCTTCATGAATGGTGTTCTTGACATCCTCTCATAGCTCTTCAGATCTTCTGTCATTAGTGTTCAATGTGTTAAATCTGCTCTTGATATGTTCTCAGACTTCACCTGGGCTACACTTAAGGTTGTATTTTTGGCTCTCATGGACTTATTTTCATATTCTTCAGCTTTAACCTGAACTTACATATGAGCAATGAATAGTCTGTTCCACAGTAAACCTCTAGTCTGGTTTTAGCTGCTGATATTAAGTTTCTCTATGGTCTATTTCCATGAATGTAGTCAATTTGATTGATTTTTGTGGATTCCTTGTAGAAAATCCATGTGTTTAGTCACATTTTATGATCCTGGGAAAAAGGGTATTTGCTTTGAACAAATCTTTGGTCTCACAAAATTCTATCATGTGAACTTCAACTTTGTTTCTTCAGCTACTGTTATTTCGTCTTTGTTTTCAACTTTTGCATTCCAATCTCAAATCATTATCAATGCATCTTGATCACAGGTTTGATTAATTTCTGACTAAAGTCATTAGTAGAACTCTTCAATTTATTCATCACTAGCTTTTGTGGTTGCTGTGTAAATTTTAATAATAATTATATTGATTGGATTTACTTGAAGGGTGATAGATATAATCCTGTCACAGACAACACTGCATTTCAAGCTTTATTTTGAAATATCCCTTTTGACAGTGAATGTCACACTATTCCTTTGGAGTATGTTATTCCCAGTATAGTAAATCATATGATTATGTGCTTCAAAATTGCCAATACCAGTCCATTTCAGCATATTAATTAATATCGATCTTTATGTGTTCTATTTTATTTTTGACTACTTCCAATTTTCCAAGATTCATACTCTACATATTCTAACTACTGATCACTAGCAGATTTTTGCAGCTGTTTCTCCTAACCTTAAGTAGTGCTCCATCAACAAATGAAGAGGCCACAAGCTCCACTCCACAGACTGTATCTGACTCATGTTACCATGGTCAACTCCACTCTGAGAAAGCAGCTCTGCCTCAGTTACATTTTGAGTGCCTTCCTAATCCAGGGACCCATCCTCTGGCAGTATCTCCAAAAATGTACTGCTTCCATTCATTGGGCCTTCATTATCTAACAATGTTTTCAGGCTATGCATGAGGTTTTCATCAGAACGTCTTCTGAACTGGGCAATCAATCCCTTCTTCATAGTCTGTTCTGAGTCTGGAAGTTCTGCTGAAACCTGTGCCCCTGACGGCATTTGAAATATCATTGACTGTGTTATTCCAGGTAGACTAGAGAAACAAACTTCATAGACACTTATATATGTATAAGAAAGAACTTCATATAAAGAGTAATTGTACATTGAGAAAACATCCCATCCCAGTCCAGATTAAGTCCATAAATCCGATATGAGTCCATATGTCTGATATGAATCTATAAAGTCTTCTTCAGACCCATAGAACACATGCAATGACACCGAATGCAGGAAGACCACAGATCTCTGGAGCTGGAGAACCTATGTGGAGATCCCTGCCAGTGTTGAGATGCTTATAGCACCACTGGATCCACAAGACGCCCCACTCACTTGCCACTGGACTTAATATGGACTGAGCTGTGAGGTTTTCTTAATGGACAATTAATTATTCTTTATATAAAGCTCTTTCTTATACACATATGAGCATCTATGAATTTTGTTCCTCTAATCTACCTAGACTAACACAGTGACATAGCTTCCAGCATCACAGCAATACACAAGCCACCACAGTAAGATAAACTGACAGCACTGCCACAACAGAAGTAGCACACGTGGATGGTTACAATGAACAGAACTTTAGTCTCTCACAATTTAGAAGACTAGAAGTTTGCGTTCAGTGTGCCTGATACAAGAGAAAGCTTTCTCTGTTTAGCATGAAGAGTCTGTCTCCTTTCAGCCTCTGTGGCCTGGAGTTCCTTGAAGATTTCGATGTATTTTTGGCATCAATCTTCCTCTGGGTCTAGGAAGTTCCTAGTATAGGGACTTTTCTTCCAAATAATGTACTATTCTCCCAACTCTTCTTTTTTTGGTGATGGTGATGGTGGTGGTGGTGGTGGCGGAGGTGGTGGTGGTGGTGGTGGAGGTGGTGGTGGTGGAGGTGGTGGTGGTGGTGGTGGTGGTGGTGTTGGTGATGGTGATGGTAATGGTGGTGGTGGTGGTGGTGGTGATGGTGGTGGTGGTGGTGGAGGTGGAGGTGGTGATGGTGGTGGTGGTGGTGGTAGGTCCCACTGATCTCTGCTCACTTGTTTAATCCCTGTTTTTGCTCAAAAGACCAAATTTAAGACATCATCTAATCCTGTAGATTGCACCCTGCCTCCTTCACATAATTACCTCACATCTTGCCTCATTAACATCCTAGAGGTGAGGATTTGAACATTTAGGATAATCGCATCAGATCACAACAAGAAGGATAATGACATAATACTGAGAATTGTGGCCTAGCAAAGTTGAAGTATATTTTGGGATGATACCATTCAATCTATTACAGTCACCATGAGTAAGAATCAGTGTAAAGGCAATCAGTTACAATTGTGAGCTGAATGGCAATCAAAGATATCAGTTCTTAGTCCTTGGAACCTGTGAATATTATCTTATTGGGAAAGGGGTCTTTGTAGATGTGATTAAGAATTTTGAAATGAAGAAATAGTTCTAGATTAAACTGTGTCCTAAATGCCATCAGAATTGTTCCTATAGGAGAGACAGAGAGAGATTCAACAGTTGAGAAGAGAAGGGGATGGGAAAACAAGAGTAGAGATAGGCACAATCCCAAACTAAGGAATGTCAATGGCCACCAGAGGCAGGAAGAGGTTAGGAACTGATTCTCCTGCCAACACCATTATTTTGTACTATAAGAATGCTCTGCTCTTTGAAACCACCCAGTTTGTGGTAATCTGTTAGAGCATCCCAAGGAAATTAACTCCGTACACTGGTAAAAGCTGAATTGGAATCCATATTTTATAGACTTAAATTAACATCTTTTGCATTCAAGAGATTCTAGAAAAATAAGATTATTGGGAGCAGGGAGAAGGAGCAAGGCTTCAGCCTGCCTTTATGTGGGATAACTAAGGTAGAAATAGAGAGAAATACTTTATGAGGGCATTGATATTTCAGAGAATTATTGCCTTCCATGCAGGAGACCAGGTTCAATTCCCATCCAATGTCCTTCATACACAACACCAACTGTCAATCAGTGAAAACTTGCACTTTGCCATGATGCTGATTCATTTCAGGAAGAAAGAGGTGCTGATCAACTTCTGATCTAATTCTGAAATTCAGTCAATGAAAATTCTATGGATCACAATGACCCAATCTACAACTGATCCTGGGCTGGACCAGGAAGGGTTTTGTACTTGAGTATGGGGCTCTCTGACTCAGAAGCCAACTTGAGAACAGATATCAATAACAACATAGTTCTTTATACTTCCTGCACAAATCAACCACCTGAAATAGTAACTGTAAGAAAGAGAACAAGTAAAACCCAGAAAGAAATTTGAAAACAAAGAGAACATCTCACATTAGCTTGTTGTTGTTGTTTTTAATCAAAGGAAAGTAGCAAATTAGCAAGAACTAAGAGAAGAGAGTCAAATAGAAAGAGCACCAATACAAACAAGCAAGAGTAAAAATAAGGTCATACTGTTCATGATTTAAAAAGAGAGTCAATAAGAAAAGATAACTTAAAGAATGTTCCAATATACAGAAAGGTATCAAGAATGCTGACACCACTATGCAAAAGTTCATCTGGCATTAAACCAATTCTGACTTACAGCCACTACATCTTTAGCTGCTAATAGAAAAGTCAGCAGTTCAAACCACTAGATACTCTGAGGGAGGAAGATGAGGTTTTCTGCTCCCATCAAGATTGACAGCCTCAGAAACCCACCAGGGAAGTTCTACTCTGGCCATTATGATGGGACCATAACAGAGGGACTTGAAATATCACTTTAAAAAGTCCTAACCTTTGGGTCTCCACTCAGGTACTCACTCAATGCAAGGACACTTTGCTTTATGAACCTGGCATTCCATGATGCTCACCTTCCCAATACAATGACTGAAGCCAAAATGGGTGCATAAGCAAATGTGGTGAAGAAAGCTGATGGTGTCCGGCAATTGAAAGATACAGCATCTGGGGTCTTAAAAGCTTGAAGTTAAACAAGTGGCCATCTATCAAGGAAGCAACAAAGCTCACATAGAAGAAGTACACCTGCCTATGTAATCACAAGGTCTTGACGGGAGAAGGTATCAGGCATCAAAAGACCCAAAACATACAAATATATCAATGCAAATGATGGGGGTCAGAGTGGACACTCAAAGTCCATCTGTAGAAAACGTGACATTCCCTCACAGAAGGGTCACAATGAAAGAACCAGGCAGCCAGTGCTGCATAGAAACAAAGGAACACTCGTCATTCCTCGAGTTCTTTAATGATTCACACACATAATATCCTGACTACAGTTCTGCCTCACAAGTCTGGCTAGGGTGGAGCATGTACACTGGCACAGACAAGAGCTCTCAGCACATGGAATCCAGGACACATAAACCACTCAGGAACAGTCATGGGAGTAGCAATATCATGAGGGCAGGGGGAAGGTAGGGAGAGAAGGGAAAGAAATGGGGAACCAACTACAATGATTGATATATAAATCCCACCCCCTCCCAGAGGAATGAACAACAACAATGCAGGCAAAGAGAGACAGCGGGCAGAGTAAGATACGAAAATAATAATACTTTATAGTTTATCAGGGGTCCATGAGGGTGGGAGGGTGGGAAAAAGAGAAGCTGATACCAAGGGCTCAAATAGAAAATATTTTGAAAATGTTGATGGCAACATATGTACAAATATGCTTGCTACAATTCATGTATGAATTATTATAAGAGCTGTAAGAGCCCCCAATAAAATTATTAATAAAAAAGGAGCCCTCACAATCACTGAAGACAAATGAGTGCATAAGCAAATGTGATGAAGAAAGTGGATTGGTATCCGGCTATCAAAAGATATAGCATCTGGGATCTTAAAAGCCTGAAGTTAAATAAGTAGCCATGTAGCAGAAAAGCACCAAGCCCACATGGAAGAAGTACACCAGCCTGTGTGATCATGAGGTGTCTATGGGATCAGGTAACAGGTATCAGAAGACCCAAACAAACAAACAAACAAAACCATATTGTTGAGAACCAGGTGAGTCAGAACAGAGATTCAAAACCCATCTATATACAGTGGGACATCCCCTCACAGAAGGGTCACTAGGAAGGAATGAGTCAAACAGGACACAATATAGCTCCGATGAAACACACAATATTCCTCTGGATCCTTGAGGCTTCCTCATCCCCCACTATCATGACCTCAGTCCTGCCTTTTACTGTGGGTTGGATCAGAGCATTTGCACAGGTATCGATAAGAGCTCACAATGTATGGAATCCAGGAATAGGAATAGGAGTAGTGATACCAGGAAGGTAAGGGGAAGGTAGGGAGAGGAGGTGGGGAAGGGGGAACTGAACACAATGATCAACACATAATCAACCCCAACCCCCACCCCATGGGACGAACAGCAGAAACCATGGGGGGAAAGGAGACAGCAGTCAGTGTAAGATATGAAAGTAATAATCATTTATCATTTATCAAGGGGTCATGGGGGGGGGGAGCAGGGGAGAGAGTGAGAAAAGAGGAGCTGATACAAAGAGCTCAGTAGAAAGAAAATGTTTAGAAAATAATGATGGCAACAGATGTAAAAATGTGCTTGATACAACTGATGTATGGATTATTACAAGAGCTGTAAGAGTCCCCAATAAAATTATCTTTTAATAAAAAAATATATAAAGGAGCCCTGGTGTCATAGTGGTTATGCATTGGCCTGCGATATGAATGGTCGGCAGTTCAAAATCATCAGTAGCTTCATGGGAGAAAGACTGGACTTTCTACTCCTATAAACAGTTACAGTTTCAGAAACACACAGGTGCCACTATGAGTCAGCATTTACTTGAGGCAGCGAGTTTATTGGAGTTTTGTGTAGCTACAGAGGTCTCTAATACAGCAGCAGGAAGAGAACTAGCAGTGCCCAGGAGACAAACGTACAGCCACTATGGGGCCATAGCTGCATGAACGTGGAAACAAGGAAAGATGACAGACTAAAAACTATTTCAATGTAGAAAACAACCCAAGTCGAGGGACGTGACACATGTTGAAATTGTTCTCTTTATGTCCAGAGGCCTCCACCAGATGAAAGGGAGGGCAGTTACAGGAAAGCCATTCGGACCTAATAAAAGGAAGGTATTTTACTACAGAAATTGTCAATGATGAAGTGATCCCTTCTTATGTGACGCTGGCCTCACTATGATAAAAAGCATGACAGTAGAGGCTGGGTGAGCATCTGTCAGAGATGGTATAGATGAGATTCTTCCTCTCTAAAATGTAAATGCTCTCACCACTCTAAAAAACTAACACTTTCATAAATATACAATTATCAAAAATAAATCATAAAGATGTACAAAGTATAATTGATTTTGATTATGTGTAATATTTCTCTAACGGAAATCAAGAAGAAATTTAAGTCTAAATGTTTAGTTCACCTTAAGACACAGTAATGGTTCATCAAAGTTCTCAGGTTGGCATAGAGTTAACATGCTTCAATAAAACTTAAATGCGAGAAGAGGTTACTTAGCTATTCAACTACAACGATAGCATCCATGTGGTATAGCAGCATTAGCAGTTGTTTCCTAAACCTCCGTGGCTAGCAATACCTGAGGAGAGTGAGGAGGTAAAAGCAGATGGGGACTTGTAGGCCTGAGTTAATGGTCCAAGGCACTATTCTGGCTTTGCTGCTAACAAGGCATTTAAACCCACTAAAGCTCAAAGTCCTCAATATTAATCAGGGTAATAATATCAGTCATCCTGTAAGGTCTCTCTCTCCTGGCTAGATTTCAGCCTCGGTCCTTGGCTCCACACAAGAAAGATTTCACGCTGAAGCCGGGCTCGTGATCCAAGTGAACTTAATGAGAGTTAAAAGAAGCTTCAGGTTTTACGCGGCACCCATAGGATTCCTTTGACCATGCGGTCTGGCAGAGGCTGCTCAGGGTCACGCAAGGATCTCCCTCCTCCCACAAAGACGACCAGACAAGACCCTCTCACTTCCGGTCCCTGCCTTTTCAAGGGTTCCCGGGGGAGGCGTGGTGAACGACCCCAGGTCGATCCCATTGGCTGAATTGCAATCACCTGGCCCAGGTGGGCTGCTCCAGGTGTAACGCCCATCCGTGCCCACCCACGGGAAATCCAGCTTTGTCCTGTGTTGGCTCTCCTGGGCATGCATAAATGGACTTCCCAATTCCCCAGGCTAAGCTGCCTAACAATCCTAATGCATCCTATTCATACAATGTTCTTGGCCAAGTGATTGGAAGAGATTCATATCTGTGCTCATGTCAAAGCAAGGTGACCCAACAGAATACTCAAAGTATAGAATGGTATCGTTGATGTTGCACACAAACTTTTGCTTAGGACCATCCAACAATGGTTGCAACAGAACATTGACAGGGAGCTGCCAGAAGTTCAGATGGGATTCGGAAGAGGATGTAGAGCAAAGGATATCATTGCTGATGTCAGATGTATCTTGGCTAAATACAGAGAATACAAGAAAGATGTTTAATGTGTTTCATTGACTGCAAAGGCATTTCCTGTGTGGATCATAACAAACTGTGGATGACCTTGAGAAGAATGGAAATTCTAGAGTGTTTCACTGTGTTCATTTGGAACTTGTACATGGATCAAGAGGCAGTTCTGGGAACAGAACAAAGGGATACCGCATGGTTTAAAATCAAGAAAGGTGGGTGTTAGAATTGTATCTTCTCACCATATTTGTTCAATCTATATGCTGAGCACATAATCAGAGAAGCTGGATTGTATGATTCTTCTGAGTGTGGCTTCAGGATTGGAGGAAGATTTATTAACAAGTTGTAGTATGCAGATGATGCTCGCTGAAGGTGAGGAGGAGTTCAAGCACTTGCTGATGAAGAGCAAGGATTGTAACCTCCAGTATGGATTACAACTCAATGTAAGGAACCAAATCCTCACAACTAGACCAATAGGTAACATCCTGATAAATGAAGAAAAGGGTGATTTCAAGGATTTTGTCTTGTTTGGATCCACAATCAATGCTGGTGGAAGCAGAAGTCAAGAGATCAGAAGACCCTTTGTATTCGGTAAATCTGCCACACAAGACCTCTAGAGTATTGAAGAGCAAGAATTCTAAGGTGTGCCTCACCCAAGCCATGGTATTTCAATGGTCTCATTTGCATGTGAAAGTTGAACGTTGAATAAGAGAGACTAAGAAGAATTGATGCATTTGAATTGGGGTGCTAAAGAAAAATGTCGAAAGTCCCATGGACTGCTAAAAGGACAGACTGAACTGTATTGGAAGGAGTAAGGCCAGAGTGCTCCTTAGAGCCAAGGATGTAAAGACTTCATCTGACATACTTTGGACATGTTGTCAGAAGAGACTGGTCTCTGGAAAAGGACCGCATGCTTGGTAAAGTGGACTGGCAGTGACAAAGAGGAAGGCCTCCGACGAGCTGGATTGGCCCAGTGGCAGTAACAAGGAGATCAAGCATAGGAACAATGGTAAGGATGGCGCGAACCCAGGTAGGGGTTCCTTCTGCTGTACAAAGGTTTGCTATGGGTCAGAGTTGACTTGATGACACGGAACAACCACACGCATCGATTACTGTAAGGATGCCATGAGAAAAATGATGATATGTATTTATGGTTGATTAATGATTATGATGATGACTTCAAAGCCCTTTGCTCATTAGTCCTTGATATTTTAATTACGCAAAGTGACCATTCCTTGGTCTTAGGTTGGGTTGTCTCAAAAGCGAACCTAAGAGAAGGCTTTGAGTTGTTGTTATTGTCCTTAGAGGAGAACTCTGGGTGCACTTTTTCCAAGACAGATATTTTGGTCCTTTTGGCAGTCCGTAGTACTTTCAAAATTCGTCACCAGCACCATAATACACATACATCCATTCTTCTATCTTCCTTATTCAAAATTCAACATTCACATGCATATGAGGCGATTGAAATTGCAATGGCTTAGGTCAGGTGTACTTCAGTCCTCAAAGTAAACTTCTTGCTTTTCAACACTTCAAAGAGGCTTTGTGTGGCAGATTTACCCAATGCTGTGTGGTGTTTGATCTCTTGACTGCTGCTTCCATGAGCACTGATATGCTTCCCAAATCCTGGACAACTTCGATCTGTTTTCCAATATCATGATGTTTTTGCTACCTACCCATTGGTCCAGTTGTGAGGATTCTGGTCTTCTTTACATTGAGTTGTATCCACACTGAAGGCTGCAATCCTTGATCTTCATCAGCAAGTGCTTCAAGTCCTCACTTTCAGCAAGCAAGGTTGAGTCTTCCGCATATCAAGCTTTTGGATACCAGAGGGGGTTTTTTTTGGAGTAGTGATCTCAAGAAACTCTAATAGGGAAATGAGGACACGAGACAATAAAAAGGAGAAAGTTAATAAATGTCTCATGTCACCAAACAGGCTATTACTGTAAAAAAAAAAATGTTGAGACTCAAATCTGCTAAGCACCTCTGGGAGCTGCAGTTTCCATGCCTCAGGGTTAGGAAGTTGAGGTCTTGCTTCACCAATTCCTGTCAGTCTTTCTTTGGCTGAAGTTTCTTTCCAGGACACTAGTTCTTCCTGCTCTTAACTTGCAGCAGCCCGGGCTGAGCATGGGCAGCAGGGAGAGAATGCCTCAAGCAAAAAGCCTCAGGTGCTCACATACATGTCATCAGGTCTGCAAGTGCATGAGCAGTGAGGCTGGAGGGACCGGGATAAAGAACCAACAATACATTCGATGTTCTTCCTATCATTTGGAGAACACCCAGGCACAGAGAAGTATTGAGCCTTCACTATAAATATATGATCACAAGTCCAAAGCTAGTGAGCTTCTCCATTACCGAACCTTTTGAATTTCACTGTGTATTTACTAATTCATCAGAAATAATGTGGAGTTCATAAAAACCATTTGCATAGGAATAGACAATATTTATAGCCTGGTATTTTTATATGGGGGAATATTAGCTTGGGAAACGTGAAGATGGAAAAAGGGTTAAAAGACCATTAAAATAAAAAACAATGGTAAAGAAAACAAATATTTGAAAAGAAGGCAAAATACAAGATGGTCATCAACTAAGATTTCCTAAACTTGCCTTTCTGCATTTCTATGCTAATGCCTAGCCTAGTAAAGGTCCTTGGGCATTCACAGAGATTTCACCATGTCTGCTTCTATAGTTAATTTCCCTGCCATGCTTCGCATCACATAGTCCAGCAGAGAAAGAGTTTTCTCTGTTTGTGGGGCCAACCCTGACCTGGTGAGACAGCGTACTAATCCTCACTTATCTCAGCTGTAAAGTATGGTCTATTGCAGTGTTAGCCTGTCAGGCAGGCTTCTTAGTGATGTAAGGGGTAGGATTTGGTTCAGCAGTCTATGGTGAGGTATGGGACCTGAGAGCTCGTTTCGTTCTGAGCATTTAATGTCATTGACTCCCAGTGTGGCCTTTGAGCAAGTCATTTAACCTTTTTGGTTCAGTTAACCATATGGAAACGAACAGGATGATGTCCCACAAGGATATTGTGAGATTACTCAGTGTTTATAAAGTGCTCGGGAAATGAAGGCCCTGACTATGCCTACCGAAGTCATTAATCATGTGGCCAGTTGAATTCAGGCAGCTGTTACAGACTTCTTTCCTTCCTAGATAATTTCACTTCAGTAACTCACAATTCATGACACTTAAGTCTATCAGAATCCAGATGGCGAATGCCATGCTACAATAGAGGACTCAGAATGTTTCTAACGATTCACTTTTGGAATCACTTTTTCACAGGCTCTCCTTTGTCCTTTCTTAAAAGCTGAAAATAATCCAGACATTCATTCTTTTATTTCCCTCAATACAATGGAATTTTCTTCATCATCATCTCCCCTATTCCCTTTTCCCTTTCCTCAGTCATTCAACAAACATTTGTTGAGGCCTAGCTATATCTCAGGTAATCTGAGTGTGGGAGATAAACGGTTCAGTCAGACATGTTTTCATCTTTGAGGAGCATCCAGTTTAGAAGGTGAAACATATACACAAACATTTACACAAATAATCCTGAAGGGATTTCAGCTCCAAAGGATTATGGAATTCTTGAGTATGTGTCAGGTAGTGGATGCACCTAGGTTTTGCTCTAGGAATCATTCCACTCTTGGAAGCTCTTCCTTGAATGACATGATTTGGACTATTTCGCATCCTATAAGCCTGGGCATTCTCTATAGTTCTGTCTTTCTCTCTGCATCTTATCTCCATGCAGCATCCATTCCCTGATGCCAGTGAGTGTTAGAAGTCTGAATCCCTAAGCAGATCTAACAGAATCCCTGACAGATCACTGTTGTAAGCACCAAACCTACCTGACCATATTCCTCCAAATAATTTCCCCAAACCTCTTAATATTACCGCCATGTCCCATCTAAGCCAGGCTGCAAGCCAAAGCATCACCTGGAACCCTGCTCCTCCATCAAAGTGAGTGCCAGGTCATCTTGGTTTTGATTCTGAGATCTCTTTCGGATACTACATTTAATATTAGGGCCTGCTATTTAGACTCGTGCGATACTCTCCTATTCCTGCTCCCTGTTGCTAAATTACCCTTCTCCAGTGTAGTCCATAGACACTGACTGTCTAATATTCTTTTAGGTATATGATTCTATCACTCTCTGTTCAAAACTATTCATTGCTTCTCCAACACCTACTAAATTACCGTATATAGTCGTGTATACACCGAGTTTCTCAGCACCAAAAAAATGTGCTGAAAAACTGAGGTTCAGCTTATACACGGATCAGTGGTACCCAGTGAGGTGTAACATCTCGCTGCTTCCCTCCCCCAGGTAACGGGATGAGTGAGTGCCCTTTATCTCGCAGATGATTACCGTTTCTCCCTGTTGATTCAAAGCCCTGCTGACACTGCTGGACTTTGAATGTTTGTTTACTCACATGTAACCAATCAGAGCCATCCTATGACGAGTATCTTTGAATAAGCCTTTTAAAGACCATGTGCAAAAGATGTGGCATGAATGGATGTCATCTGGTCAAGCCCGACTAACAAAAGGAGGAAATCTCATGAAGCCTGACATAGAGTTAATAGCAAAGTGGGTTCGAGATGCATGGGAAGACATTCCAGAAGACATGGTGCGACGTGCCTTCCAGAAATGTAGTATTAGTAATGCTATGGATGGCAGTGAAGACTGCGCTTTGTATGAAAATGACAGCAGTGATGGTGATGACGGAGATCTCAGTGAGGACAGAGACTATGATGACCTCACACCAGCTGAAGCTCTGCATTGGGATACAGATATGGATGATGATGAGGAATCCAGTTTTGAAGGATTTTAACTCTTTACATTATAGCTTGGTTGCTGATGGAGCTCAGGGAATAGTACTCTTAAAGTATCATTGTTGACAACTTATTGTTTTTGTTGAACCTATTTTCCACTTACTGTGCTGGTTCACTAATGTTAAATGACTTGTCCTTGTTTTTTATTTAAAATAAATATTTGAATGCATTACACTACTGATGTCTCAATTTTTAGTAATTTTATTTTCATTTGTTTGATTATTGAAACTCACCAATAGCTTCTGCATTTTCCACCCTAGGCTTATACTCTAGTCAATCAGTTTTTCTGGCACCCCAGGTAATAATTAGGTACCTCGGTTTATACTCAGGTCGGCTTATATTCGAGTATATACGGTAAGTTTAATTTCCTCAGAACTCTTCACAAAATGTCTGTTTCAAACTACAAATTCTTTATTTATTTTTCTTTTTCTTTGAACCTTTTATCGTGAATGAGGTGAAAAGTTTAAAGGGACCCATAACAAAAATCATATGAGGGGAGGGCGGAGTGGAGACCTAAAGCCCATCTGTAGACAATTGGACATCCCCTTACAGAAGCATCACAAGGAAGAGACGAGCCAGTCAGGGTGCAGTATAGCACCAAAGGAACATACAACTTTCCTCTAGTTCTTTAATGCTTCCTCACCTCCACTATCATGACCCAAATTCTACCTTACAAATCTGCCTAGACCAGAGCATGTCCACAGGTACAGAAAAGTTCTGGAAACACAGGGAATCCAGGACAGATTAACCCCTCGGGCTCAATATTAAGAGTAGCGATACCAGGAGGGTAAGGGGAAGGTGGGGGAAAGTAAGGGAGAAGTGATCACAATGATCTACATATAACTCCCTCCCAGGAGGAGGGGCAACCGGAAAGTGGGTTAAGGGAGACATCAAACAGTGTAAGACATGAAAAAAATAATAATTTATAAATTATAAAGGGTTCATGAGGGAGGGAGGGAGGGAGGGAGGGAAGGGAAAGGAGGAGGGGAAATGAGGAGCTGATACCAAGGACTCCAGTAGAAAGAAAGGTTTTTGAAAATGATGATGGCAACAAATATACAAATGTGCTTGGCACAATGGATGCATATATGGATTGTGATAGGAGCTGCATGAGCCCCAATAAAATGTTTTAAAAGTTTTTAATTATTTAAATAAACCTGAGTACTCCTCAAAAAAAGGGGGAAAAAAAGAACAGTTTACAGGGAATATTGGCTTGCCATTCGACAACATACACATTTTGCTTTCTTACATCATTGTAATACCCTCATATAACACCCTTCTTCCCATTGCCTCCCTGGGTCCTTGTTTCCATCCACTCTTCTCTCCTGCCTCATTCTGCTTTCTGAACTTTGGTTTGAGGCAAGTGTAGCCCTTTTGGATCTGAAAATTCTTAAAGACACAGGAATGATGGTGGCTGCTTATGTTTTAGTCAACCTTAGTTATATCTCACAACAGTTACAACCAATTTGTCCCACTGAACAATACTAAGTCTTGCTATTGCTTTAATTATTCTCCTTTATATAAATGTGCTTGATCAACAAAATATGTTAAATATAAGAATTTGGCTCATGTTATAAAGAAAAAAAACTAAAACTGAAAATTGTAATTTCTGCTCTAATAGCTTAAATATCGACTTCTTCAGCTAAACAGTAAAACGGGCACGTTTCAAATCCTGGGCTCCATGCTGGACTGCAGAAGTAAATAAAACCATGCTTTCAGGGAACGCGTAGTCAAACAGAGCAGACAAACTAATAACAGATATGCGCTGCAATGCTAGGTAATCAGTACAGCAATAACCATATGGGCAAGGCACAGAGGGGGACAGGAGTAACTTCACCTGAGGAACGTGGAGTGTGAGAGAGGATAGTCCAGAGGTCAAGCCGGATAGACTTGTGTGAGACAAGGGATGAGGGTAGCACGGCCTGCAGAGAGAGGCATTTGCAAAACTAAAAATACCAAACTCGCTGCCATCTTGCCAATTTCTACTCACAGCAGAGTGGCTAGTGGTTTCAAACTGCTGGCCTTGCAGTTCACTATCTACTGCGCCGCATCCCCAGGCTCCATCGCATTTGCACAGGCACCTACCACAGCAGCCAGTGGCTCTGAGTCTGTTCTCACGGCAACCAGATAGGACTGAGTGAGACTACCCCATGGGGTTGTCTGTCGCCTTTATAGAAGCAGACTGTCAAATCGCTCTCTTCCATGCAGCCACGCTGAGTTTAGCAGCCAAAGCCTGCTCTGTTTGCCACTGTGCCGCCAAGGTTCTTTAGTTCAGCCCAGTTGGCCCTCCCTCCAGCCCCCACCTCCAGTTCCACATCTTTAGATCCAAGCAACTGTGACAATTCAACCAAATGTTAGGTGGCCAGAGCAGGGACCAGGAGTGTGTCTACTGGGCATGCTCCAAATTCAGGCTGAGTCAGGAAGGGGCGGTACACCTGGATTGACCTAATCTAGGCCAGGTAGATTTAGTTCACCCAATGGGGTCAACCAGCACCTTCAATCACGCCTCCCAGCAGAAGGCCCTAAAAGAGGCCGAACCAGGACATCACTCTCTCTTTTCCAGCAGCTCCTTGGCAGTTATGCCCTGCTGGGCTTCGAGCTCCGCTCTCTCCCCTCCCCTTTTCAGGCCATCACCTGGGTGTGAAGTGCCAGGAGGGTGCTGTGTTCAGCCTGAAGCTTGTATCCTTTATAAAAAAAAAAAAAACCCTCTTGGATCACAAACCAGGCTTAGGGGTGAATTCTTTCTCATTGGAAGCCACGGACTGAGGTATTTTCCACAGGGGAATCTTAACATAAATATGTTAGAACAATTTGTTTTTTAAAAAATAGCTAATAGGTTGTCAAAGCCAGCCCTCCCCGGCTAAGAGAGGTTCTAAAAGGCCATTTGCATGGCATGCGCATTGTGTAGGGTGTGTACAAATTATCCAGAGATAACAAAGTCCACAGGGCAATGTGCCTAAGTTATATGCAAATGCTACATGATCTTATATACTGAAAATCAAACCAAACAAACAGAACCCTCACTGCCATCAATTTTGACCCACAGTGACAGAGTAGAATGGCCCCTGGGCCCATCAGAGACTGTCACTCTCCATGGGAGCAAACATCTCACCTGTCTGCAGAGGAGCTCTCGGTCCGTGGTTTCCAAGTGTGACCTCGAGGTTAGCAGGCGACACAAAGCCTGTGACCCCGCTAGGGTGCCTCTTGTGGTAGAAGAGACTCGTGGGGGTTTTCTGCGTTGGTCTTGGAAGCCATCTCCACCAATACTGCGACCAACTGTACAGCTGCAGCATAAAAAGACATGGAATGGAGCCTGGCAGGAAGACAACAGAGAAGGGGTCCAGCACTCCATGGGAAAGAGCTTTTCCTGTCTTGCAAGGTCAAGGGTGTTATGCCAGCAAAAGGGTCTGACTTTCTTAAGTTAGATTTGCGTTGACTGGGTTCAATTCTGATGAAAACAAACCAGCAAATATATATCCTAGCACCGGCTAGAAAGGAGAGTCCAGGCCAAGAGCTGGTGAAACGCACTGTTTTCTCAGGAGTGTTTGTGCTCAAATCTTCATTCACCCATGTCGCTGAGGGACCCATCGGCAGCACCAGCAGTAATGGGAGCGTCCCTAGATGCCTGGTAGTGTTCTAAGGACTTGCACGGGTTAACTCATGTACGTTGCCCAACCCACTTGAGATTGTTCAATCACTGGGAGAAACTGAGGCCCAGGGGCGTGAAGCAGCTGGCCTTGGGTCCACCCACGGGTGCAAGGGACAGTCAGGGCTCCCGGCAGCCTGCCCAAGCCTGGTGTATTCCAGCCTCCCCCACAACGCTGTGAAAGCTGTTGAACCTATCTGTGCCTCTGTTTGTTTTCCTCTTCTTTGTAATGTGAGAACAATTATGTTTACTATGTACTTCGGGAGACGCTTGTGCAGCGCAGTGTTTATAAAGAATGATTTGGAGGCAGGCACTGCTAACACAGGGAGGATTCCGCATGAGAAGGGCGCCTTGCTACTCAGAATGCCTCCCGCCCCAAGAAGAACATGATTGTTATTCCACACGAACTATCTTGCCACCACGGAAAAAAGTGGAGAGAAATTCCATGAGGGGAGCCGCATTTCTTGCAGCAGGGAGGGAGAAAGCACCTGATTGCCTATTCATGAGGGAGTTGGTCTCTCCAGAGCTGTGACATTTCCCAAAATGGAGAGACTATGAAAACAGCAGATCCCTGAATTACAAATCCTGATATAAACATACACCACACAGACCTCACAGCTCCCTTTTCATCATCTAATGCAATGCTCTCATCTTAGCATTTTGCATCTCAGACGGTGAGTCCGTGCACACAGACATATGTAGATTATATTCACAGATTTCATATATGTACAGACTGGGATGATAATGTAATAAGAAAGATTCCAAAAGCTATGTATCACAGCCTTCTGCATGATTCTGGATTTATAAGTCATATTGTGCATGAAGACACACACACACACAACTTGGTACATAATAAACATATAGAGTTTTCTCTATTTGGAGGTGTGATGACCAGGGCAAATCTCACCCCTCTTTCCTGAAACTCTCCCTCAAGTTGAACCGTTCCAATCTCATTACAGTTAATGCTCGTAGCAATCTTCCAAAGTAAGGAAACGTCACAAGGGTAATGCCATGTGCATCAGCCCTAATCGTTGTACCCTGGGAAAAGCTCTGAGTCCCTCTGCTTATTCGTGTACCTTTTCTAAGGAAGGCATATGTTACAAATTTCTTCAGACAGACTTTCCCCAGAAAATGGGCATAGACAGCCATCATGTGCTAAAGTCCCTGCCTCTTTTTTATACTTAAATTTTAACTGTCTAAAGTGGTTATCTAGTGGAGCAAGAATTTCAGTGGGACTAAAATGCCTGTAAGGTGACTCCGGTCGCATCGTGTTCTGTCTGAACACTCATAGCCGGCACGCTTCTGTCCTGGAAAGCTCCACAAACCCATGGCCTCCCTTCTCCAGCTCATTGTGATACGTGCCAAAATGCACTGTAGAAATGTGCCACATTTGAAGGGAGAGAACCCATGAGCACTAGAGCTCCAGCTCCTGTTTGTGGTTTTACAAGGTAAGCACTTGCATGGGGACTGTCAGATTAGGTTCTAGATGGGCTTCTAGAATGTTTATGAAGACATTTCTTTCCTTTTAAAAAAAATCATTTTATCAGGGGCTCATACAATGCTTATCACAATCCATCCATCCATCCATGGTGTCAAGCCCATTTGTACATTTGTTGCCCTCATCATTCTCAATTTTCTTTTTACTTGAGCCCTTGGCATCAGCTCCTCGTTTTTTCCCTCCCTTTCTCACCCTCCCTCCCTCATGAACCCTTGATAATTTATACATTATTTTTTTTTTCATATCTTACACTGTCCGATGGATGAAGGGATTTCTAAGGAGAGCCAGTGCTGACTGGAAAGCTAGTTCAGGTTGTAAGAAGAAGTGAAACAAATAAAATGATATACCATCTTGATTCGGAGAAAAGAAGTGCAGATCTAGGAGGCGTTGCGGGGAATACAAAAGCTTCCTGGGTGCAAATCAAAGGAATGTAATTCCATTAAAGCTCAAGAATGGATATATTTCGGTAAGGACGTTGGGACTAGAATGCAATTCATTAAAAGAGAGTATTAATTGGCTGGGTGTTTTAGGAAAACTAAAATTGTCACATTAGACTAAAAGAAAAAGAAGTTGAGTGATAGGAAGGAGGAAGCTGCCACAGGGATGAGGGAAAGGAGCGCATCGAAGAGAAAGCAGTCTGTGGAGGCCCTAACGCAAGGTCAGCTCTAGCTGCTCCAAGCCCGTGCTGGAAAACGCTCATTAGTTGCTACTCAGCATAGTCTAGGGGCCAGGAGTTCCTGAGAGGTGTAAACGGTTAATGAGTTGGGCTGCTAGTCCAGGTGGAAGGCTGGAGACCTCCAGAGGTGACTCAGAAGAAAACTATTTCCAACCAATCAGTCACTGAGAACCATACATTCTGATACACAGACACTTGTCATGAGCTGGCATCAACTCGCTGCAGCTGATTTGTACTGTCTCAGTAGCATGGATATAAGTCAGTTCTCACATGAAAAGGGACCCAGACTGAGTTTAGGGCAGTCAGACCAAACTGAGGGCCCATCACCTTGCAGAGAGGCCACTTAGCAGCACCCCATCGTGCCTGTCTCCATAGATACACTAACCACACTTCATAAACACTGACATGCACACACAGAAGGTATCTCTGCAGTTGGAACTGACGGGGGAAGTCCCGGCTGAATTAATGACTATTCCTGGAGTGGCAGTGGGAGCTTAGACATCTTGGACTACAAAGATACAGACTTCAGGAGGCGTCCAGCCCCACCCATACCACAACCCACTTCCCTCCCAATGTGTCCATACGCCACCACAGCAAGCAGGAAACTGTCTTGCACCTCAGTATTAAAATGCCTTGCCAAATCCTCAGGGGACACGCCATAAATGATGGTGATTGGATTTGCTACCACCCAGAATCAATCCTCGGTCATTTACTGAGGGCCAGGAACTGTATAGCCTAGATAAATTAAATCCAGAGTTAATCTCAAGCCTTTCATAAGCCAGCCACTTCAAATACTTCCCAAGAAAATCTTTCACCGGAACCATTTGGACAAAGTGAGTTTCGACCATTCACATCTTATTTCATTTCCTCCATGAAGATTTGCTAATGAACTGGGGTGGGGGCAGCGAGCGGGCACTTAGTAAAGGGTAGAAGATGAAGCAAGTCTCTGAAAAGTCAGCTCTGGGCCTCTCACTGGAAATAGAACTCTGTTGTAACTTTCCTCCAGAACTTCACATTTAATTATGACCGTTTTTAAGGATGTTCAATTCGTGTTCAATTCACCCATACATAGGTCCAGGAGCCCCTAGGACGTGGTGTACTTGATACGCATCGGGCAGTTCAAAACATGTGCTGCTCTGCAGGAGAAAGAGCTGGCTTCCTACTCTCTTAAAGAGCTACAGGAAGCCCACAGGGACAGTTCAGCTCTCAGGGCCAGTGAGTTGAGTTGAAGCTCCAGGGGGTGCCATGTGCTTCAGAAACATTCTAACTACTGCCTCAGGGACCTCTCTAGCAGCCGAGTCAAGCTGAGAGGCATAGAAGGCGATTTTCATATCTTCTTAAAGGCCTATCTCTGAAAAATGGCAGAGAGCAGAGCAGGGGTCTTGGCCCCATCTCAACTCCTCCATCGTGTTGTTCTCTGACAGATGTCACCCATTCTCTCCTTGGCTTCTTCATAACTCAAGTGAAGAAAATTCAAGGTGCATTCCCTCCAGAAAAGGGGAAAATGTATAGATCAGAAAAACTATCAGAGCCAAAATGAGGCTAGAACAATCGACTAACCAGCAGACAAGTTGGATAGTCTGTGATACAGATCCTCAATTACACCATGCAGACAGGGTTGTAGACAGTATTTTCAATTGCTTCATATGTATGCAAAAGGTGAACAATGAATAAGGAAGATAAAAGACTTGATGCATTTGGATTACATTGTTGGCAAAGAACATTGAATATACCACAGACCGCCAGATAACCAGAGTACTCCTTAGAGTATTTGGGGAAAGGGCAAAGCTGTTTTAATGAACTCTGCTTATGTTATTGGGAGGGACCAGTAACCTAGAGGAGAGCATCCTGCTTGGTGAAGCAGATGAAAAAGAGGAAGGCCTTCAACAATATGGACTGACACACGGCTGCCAAAAAGGAGCCAGACATAAGAGGGAATGTGGCACAGGATGGGGCAGTGTTTGATTCTCTTGGACATAAGGTCTCCGCTCATTGGAAACTACTCCATTACACCGCGCAACAATAGCAGATGAGGTGGACGTGACACCAAAAGGTAGAATGGAAGGGAGAGAAATCTTTCAATATAGGTATGTTGTTAAGAATAGATAGTGTAGATAATGTTCCACACTTATCTGCATCATGAACACAGGTTTTCTTCTGTAGTGAGAGGTTAACAGTCAGTGGACAGGTCCTACCTCCACCCCTCTCAGAATGGTGGGAAAATTATCCCTTTGCTCACTGAGATAATTCCTAATATTTAGTCTTAAAGGATGTAGATATTAGATTCAACATTAATATCATTTCAGATTGGTGAAGAACACCGGCACCTGACAATGCTCTCGGTAACAGCTGTGTGTCAACGGGTGTCCAGGCACATTTCCTATCTTTCCTATGCCAAAAACCCTGATTATTTCATTTTGAAAGATGCCACCCATGGGTAGGTACATAGGAAGCTTTACTTTGAAGTTAGAACTTTTCTAAACCATACTGGTTTAAAATCCCAGGGAATTCCTTTCTGCTGCAAAACTCCTAGGGTGCTTTTACACAAGGAAATGAAAAACTAAAATTATAGTATAAGGTATTCAACTGATTTCCCTGGGGGAGTTTGGTTGGAAATAAATGTACTACTGTGAAAATTTCATCTGTCATAGACTTGTAAGATTCATCTCTTTCACTCCTAAACCAATGAAGGTTATTCAAATACCTCAAAGAGGGCCACCTCACTTGCTACTTATTACATCGAAATTATATATTTTATTATATTACCTATGTTTTTAAGTTATTTCTTTTAAACATGTATTGAAAATATTTCCACTCTGATGTTTTCATTCTAATTTTATTTTTTTAAATAGTTAATACATAGTCATAGTACAAGATTTTTAAAAAAAGAAATGGGGTGTAGGGAAAGTGTATCTTCTTACATCTCTTTCTTCCAAATCATTCCGATCCAGAGGCCACCGTTACTCCTGGTTTGGGTTTGCTTCTAGATCTAGAACTCTCTTCAGGCATTAGCTAAAACAGTTGTCAACGATTTATTTACATGAATGTTAGATTAATATATATTTTGTTTTCCACATTAACTGTTTTCATTTAACAGGTATGAGGGGGTTTCAAAAGTTGGTGGAAAATTGAATTAAAAGATAATGGAATCGTCCCAAGAACTTTTTTGAAGCGCCTTCATGTATATTAAAGATCACTCCATATTAGTTGGTTCTTTTTAAAATTGCTGTCAAACATCACATTGTATGGCTAAACTCAACTCAATTAAGCCTTAGTTGATAAAAATTTAGGTTTTCTCCAATATTGTGCTAGTACAGGCAATATTGCAATAAGAATGTCTGGGTCAAAGGATATGCTTTTTAAATTTTTAATGTGAGTTAACACTGCTAGGTACCTCCACGGAGGTTATAGCAACATAAGAGAGTGCTTGGTTCTGCACCTTTTGACCATAGTGTCAATTACTATAATGCATTGTCTTCTTCTTCTTTTCATCAATAAACTAAGTAGACAATTATATCCTATTGTAATTTTATTTTTAACTTTTTAAATTATAAGAACATATTTGCATATTTGTGAATTCATTAGTATTTGCTTTTCTGTGAACTGTATTAATATCCTTTTCCTAAATTTCTAATCAGTTTTGAGCGAAGAAGCCCTAGTGGTGGAGTGGTTAATTGCTCAGCTCCTAACTGAGTTGGGCAGTTCAAACTCTATAGCAATTCCATGAGAGAAAGCTTGGTAGTAGACTTCCAAACAATTACAGCCTTTGAAACGCTAGGCACATATTTTACTCTGTCATACAGGGTTACTATGTGTCAGAATCAAGGTGACAGCAACCAAGTTTTCTTTCCTTTCACTTTGTTTTGGACTAATTTGTCAGCTTTTGATACATCAGGAAATCAGGTTTTTATAGGGATAGGCTTTCTAAATGCTTCCCCAGGTTTTTAGTTTTTGATAGCTTTTAAATGCTTCCCCAGGTTTTTAGTTTTTTTATAACTTTTTACTTCACTTCCATTGTTTTTTTTTCACACAAGCATTTCACTTTAATAGACTATTTAGAAGTATTTTTTAATGCTTTTAAAATTATCTATGGGATAATTTAAAAGATTTGAGACCTGGTACCACTCCCTTTGAATCAAGGAGACTTAAAATTTTGCACCAGACTTGGTGTTAGTTTTCTTTTCCTGCAGGTTATATTTGGAGTCCTGGTGGTTGTAATGGACTATGACCTGACCTGTTAACCACAAGGTCAGCAGTTCAAAACCTCCATCCCTTCCATGAGAGAAAGGTGAGGCTATCTACCCCCATCAGCATGGAAAATCCTAGAAACTCAAAGGGATAATTCTATTCCATCCTGTAGGGTCACGTTGAGTTGGGATAGATGTGATGGCAGTTAGCATGTCAAGTTATCACAAATGTGGCAGCTTTAAACCACAGTCATTTATTATCTCAATTTTAATGTATGCCAGGAGGATAAGCATTATTTATCCTCACCTTGTAAATAGGCTCTCATAAGACTGCATTCAAGATGTCAGCAATGACTGAGGTTTCATCTGGACACTTCACAGGGAAAGGGCCTACGTCCAACCTCACTCAGGTTGTTGGCAAAATTCATTTCCTTAAAGTAAGATACGTTACAGCTATTTTTAAGAGAAAAAGACTCTAGAACGAATCTGCCTGGAAAAACAGAGTCTCTTAGAATGTTACATAATGAAAGTGGTATCCTATGATGTTTGTCATTTTATAGAAGCAAGTGGCAGGTCCAGATTTTACTTAAAGGGGAGGGCTTATGCAAAATGTGACTACAAAAAAGCAGGGATCATTGACGACCACCTTAGAATCTGTCTGCCATAGGCATAACATCAAGCTCTGTGGAAAACAGAGAGATGAGGCTTAAAGAATCAAAATACAGGAGAAGAAATAAAAAATAATGTCAAGACATACTATGGAAACGTCTACCAAAAGTGGTAAAATGCTATGACTCTTCAGAAATGGCAGAAGGCAACAGAAAAGACTTTTAAAAGAAAATAACATTTGAATAGATCTTGTCTGTCAGGTTGTCTTATTGTTGTACCTCGTCTGTTGTTGTTTTGCTAGAAGCTATGTCACTGTTGTTCTAAATAGGAACAGGTGCACCCAAAGTGATCAGATTTCAGCACAGCTTCTAGACTAAGATCAAACTATAAAGAAGACATAGGCAGTCCACTTCTGAGGAATTAGCCACTGAAAACCTTATGAATATCAACAGAATATTATGAGATACAGTGCTAGAACATGAGTCTCTCATGTCAGAAGGCACTGAAAATAAGATGAGGAAGAGCTGTCTTCTCAAAGTTGAGTCAGCCATATCACGTTGATGTAGCCAAATATGCAGGAGGAAAGCCTTCAGGACTTTCATCGGCTGATGAGCCATGACTCAAAATGAGCAAATATCTATTAATAATTGGAACTTGGAATATACAAAATAAGAATCTAGTGAAATTAGAAGTCATTAAAAATAAGACATAATGCATAAAGAGCAATATCCTAGGCATTACGAGCTGAAATGGACTGGTATTGGCCACTTTGAATCATAAAATCATATGATTTACTATGCTGGGAATGCCCCTCAAAAGGAACAGCACTGCATTCTTTGCCAAAAAGAACATTTCAAGATCTTGAAGTACAATGTTGCATACAAAGAATCCAATCAATACAACTATTATTCAAGTGTATGCAACAATTACTAAAGCTAATGTTTGAAATTGAAGAATACTACCAAGATCTTCCGTCTGAAACTGATCAGATAAGCAGTCAGGATGCCTTGATAATTACTGGTAAATGGAATGTAGCAAGAAGTTGGAAACAAAGAGGAAGGAACGGTATTGGAAAATATAGTCTTGGTGATAGAAATTAAGCTGAAGTTGGGGAAGTGGGAGGAAAAGAAAGAAATTAAACTGGAGATCACATGCTAGAATTTTGCAAGACCAACAACTTCTTCATCACAAATACCTTTGTCTAACAGTACAAATGTTGACATGGGGACTTATCCAAGTGGAATACACAGAAATCAAACTGACTACATTTGTGGAAAGAGATGATGGAGAAGCTCATATCAGCAACTATGAACAGGCCAGGGCCCTGTTTGTAGTATAATTATGTATCACAATTCATTTTGTTCCTTTGAAATCATGCCTTATATCCCCTTCAACTTCTACTGAATCAAAAGTCTTCTATTATTCATTCACTATTTTACTCACTGTAGTATTTTATATTATACCATGTTTGATAGATACTACCATTTTACATCTAAAGTTATTCTTACTTGTACATCTAAAAGTTATTCTTACTTTTCAGTGGGTGAATTGACCTTCTGTTTGGAAAACACAGCTTGATTTCTGGCCAATGCACCACATGTGTAACTACCACCCAACTAATTGGAGACTTACCTGTTGCGATGATGCTGAACTGGTTTGGGGGAAGCTTCCTGATAAAGACAGACTATGAAGGAAAACTTGATGATCTACTTCCAAAGTTCAGTTGATGGAAACCCTAAGGATCACAAAATTGTATATAGAAACCAGGGATGTGAAGGAAGAGTATGAATAATTTCTGCCTTGGGGCATTATATTTATGTTAATAGCCATTGAAAGATTTGGGAAATGATATCAAGAATGGGTGCAACACATGAAGAATGTAGTCAGTGTAACTGTACATGTAAAATATATTGAGAGATTATGTGTTTTGCTATGTATATGTTAACTAGAATTAAGAAAATAAAATGGTCTGAGACATTGGCATATGATGGCATACGACCTCAGCAACAGCAAACAGATCCTCTAAATTTTAGCATATTCATTTAAACTGAGTCAATTACTTTGTAATCAAACAAAATCAAGCCCTATGATTTCCCTACTGTGCAGGATTGACCAGAATAAGTGGGTATAAATGTTAGGCAAAAAAATCAGGTACACACAAAACAAACATGATTGATTTTTCTAAAGTTCAATTTAATTTCTATTTCCAATTTTTCCCCAGTCAAATCATGGCATCTTCATTATGGCCTCATTACTTCCAATTCCTGTCCTATCTCTAGTGTGTCATTTATGTTCCAGTGAACACTGTAGGGTTAAGATATGGTGGAAAGAAAATTGGTCCTTAATAGTTGCAATTTATCACTGCTGGTGTCATGAAGATACTGTATCCTGACGGACCTTTACACAGCTATGGTCTGCACAGTTATTGCTGACTTCCTACCCTAACTTCTCCAGGTCTGGTATGTTCTCATCTACATTAATACTAGCATTGGCCATGTGATAAATATTTTCTACCTAAACATTCATGGGTGTGGAAAAAATTCTAAGAGGTGATCACAGGCTTATATGTCTACAAACTCTAGAAAAGGGATCTCTGTTCTACTACTATCTTGTGCAGTAATTCATGAGACTTATGTCTCCTTTGAAAAAGATGCACACTCTCATGCATCTACAACTAGTAGGTCAATGAGAATTCAACTGGAGTTTCTATTATGTGATCTCTTCCACTACACCACTGAAGACTCCGTTTTAAAAGGAAGGGGAGTAAGGTGTCTTTTTAGGATATACCAGAATCTAATTCTTATTCTCTTCCCTCAAATTTTTCTCTTTTCTCCTATCCAGGTATTTGTAACCCATCAGAAGAAGGAACTCTGATGCATAGAATTAGACACAGCACTGAACCCACACTTTAGATGGTATGCTCTGCGTCTTTTAGGGCTGAGACATAAAACAAAATACAAAGACCTAGATTCTTTCAAATAAAAGGCCTTGGATATTGAATGTCCACTTATGACCAAAACAGAATAATAGAAATAAATTTACTTTCCTTCCTAAAACAACTACAAATTCACAACAACAGAATTTATAAAACTATGATTTCCGAGATGTTTCTATTAGGAGATAAAGGGTAGCAGACACTCACTGAGAGATAGGAAGCAAATAAAGTGGGCCCTCTAATTTCCTCCAGATCACTGGAAACCCAGAAAAGAATCTATGCATTTGAATGTTTTTTGGTGAATAACATTGAAATTACCATACACTGCAGGAAGAACTAACAAATCTTTCTTGAAATAAATCCAGACAGAAATGTTCCCTAGAAGTGAGGATGGTGGGACGTATGGCAAGATGGCAACTGAGTAACACATATCAGAGGGATTCTGCAGAAATCAGTGCAGAGGACTTACTAAGAGGGAAATTCCACACTGATAGGTTGCAGAAGGAGCAACATAAAGATAAGTAGGCACAGATCCACTAGGTTTTAAGGAGCTGGGGGCTTTGGTCTTACCACAGTAGAAGTCAGCTAGAGTCTAACCTTAGTGCTGCCACTGTCTTGGTCAGAGCCTGGATCCTTTGGAGGCCATGGGATTTATGCCAACACAGCCACAGCTTGCCACCTCCTTGGGGCAGGGTTTAAACCCATCCAAACCCACAATCAGGGATCAGGGCCCAGCTATATTTTTACTTTGGTTCCTATGCCTTTTCTCGTTCCCCACACAGTCTCAGCATGTTTTTTTTCTCTTTTATTTTTCTCTTCCATTTTTATTTCACATGCCATTGCCATCCTTCAGGCCACTCCCTTAGCCTAGAGAATTTACCCCTGCCCAGCCAGCTGGTAGAGCTCTACCCTGTGCAGTGTAACCCAAGGCTTGGGAAAACCCACCCACCTTCCTCCAGGGAAATCCTCCCACATTCTTCCAGGGGAAATTCTGCCCACCTTCCTCTTGGGAAAATCCTGCTCACCTTCCTCCAAGGGAAATTCAGCCCACCTGCCCTCTGCAGCACTAAACATATGGCTGGGGAAATCTCTCCCACCTTCTTCCTGTCTTCTGTGGCACTCCCATTGGAGCAGGCACACTTGCAAGCCCTCTGTGGCTCCCCAAGCTGTGTGGCCCACACCATTACGACTTCTTATGAGATCACCCAATGCAGCACCATCCTCATGGGCCCACAACCATCCAACCAGCATCCCCTGAAAGAACAACCCACCTTGCCCCCCAAATAACAGAATACTGGTTGACTATGGGAAAAGAGAAAACTCAGGATGATAAAGGGGTAGGTCAATTCCATATTGCAATTAGCTGCAGGCAGTTCAAAGAAGCATTCCTACAAGTCTCCCAGAAAGAGCCAAGAGCTGTTCAACTCTCTGGAAAAATGGCACTAGGCAACTCTAAAACAGCGAAATGCAAACAGCCTCAACGACCTCAATTAAAAAACAAAAGAAACAAAAGGCAATGTAAGAAGATATCCTGAATCTAACAACGTGCATAGAAGAAGCAGACATTGATCTGCCACAGAAAGAAATTTTCAGAATGCTGCTTGGAGTCATACAGGGTATGAGGGAAACAATACAGAAAAAAGGATGAAATGATAGAGGAGATAAAGTCCATATACCAAAGGGAAATACAAGAGCTTATTGACAAGATTTAAAAAAACAATAGCCAACTCACAGACTTCGCCAACTGACTGGAGGAGGCAGAGAACCACACCAGTGATGTATAGGACAGCCAAGAAGACTTTAACAAATGTGAACAAAAATGCAATAAGATCATCAGAGAAGCTGAGAAAACCTAAGAGCTATGACTGATTTTATGAAGAGGAACAACATCAGAATAATTGGAGGAAGGCACAACAAAGAAGTAATCTGCAACAATAGTGAGAGAATTCTTGGAGGAAAACTTCCCCAGCTTAAGGTATGAAAACCAGGACCCATTCAGGAGACTAAAAGAACGCCAGCTATACTGAATCCCAAGAAGAAGTAACCAAGGCACATTATAGTTAAACTATCCAACTTTGAGGAAAAGGAGAAAATCATGAGAGCAGCTAGGGGAAAACAAGCAATCACCTATAAAGGTTCCATAGTAAGAATATGCTCAAACCCATCAGCAGACACTATGAAGAAGGGGGAGAGTGGAGTAATATATTCCAAAAATTGAAGGAAAATAGCACAAACCCAAGAATACGCTATCCAACCAAATTATCTATCAAGATAGATGGAGAAGTAAGCCTTCCCACACAGAAAGATATTCAAAGAATACATTAAAAGAAACCCAACCCTACCAAAGATCCTTTTTTACCCAATATGGGCAGAAGGACAGCACACATTGAGAACTAATAAGAGACCA
The DNA here is from genome assembly GCF_050624435.1 of Tenrec ecaudatus. Classification (NCBI taxonomy): domain Eukaryota; kingdom Metazoa; phylum Chordata; class Mammalia; order Afrosoricida; family Tenrecidae; genus Tenrec; species Tenrec ecaudatus. The sequence continues at coordinate 86,442,905 of NC_134536.1, forward strand.
CCACAGAGAACAACCCTACCCAGGGGACAACAAAAAGAAAACAACCCCCAAGATAGGATTGGTTTAAGGGTGGAAAGAAGTAAAAAATGAACCACACACATACATGAACAATACATTGACAAGAAAGAAAGGCAGGAAAACAACCAACACAAAGGGTAGAAGATGACATCACAGAGTCCACAGATGGATGTACTAACCCGGAATATTAATGGACTGAACTCAGGCATTAAAAGACTGAGGCTAGCAGACTAGCTTAGAAAACACAATACCCATCAATCTGCTGCCTCTCAAGGCTACAGACAAAAATAGGCTGAGAATCAAATGCTGGAGAAAAAAACATACCAAGCAAAGATCAATCAAAAAAAAAAAAAAGGCAGGGTTGTAATTCTAATCACAGATAAAATTTGACCGTAAAATGCAAACCAGAAAAAGAGATAATGAGGGACACTATATAATTATCAAGGGAATGATAGGCAAAGAACCACTAAGCATTTTAAACATATATTCCCCGAATGAGAGACCCACCGAAGGCATCAACCAAAACTCCAAAAGATGAAAAAAGAAATCACAGGCTCAACAATTATACTAGGAGACTTCAATACACCACTCTCTGAGAAAGATAGATCACAGGGAAAGAAACTCAACAAGGAGGTTAGAGATCTAAAAACTACAATTAAACAATTTGACCTGATATTTACAGATGTCTTTCCCCAATACATAAATTCAAATTCTTTTCAATCTCACATGGCACACATTCAAATATAGACCACGTGCTGGGGCATAAGTCAAATCTGCATAAATTTAAGCACAATGATATCATACAGACCTCTCTCTCTGACTACTGTGATATAATACTTGAAATCAAAAGGAAGATGAAGAAAACCAGGGCAAACAACTGGAGGATGAATAGCTCTTTACTGTCAAAGGAGTGTGTACTGACCCAGATTAGGGATGAAATTATGAAATTTCTAGAAACCAATGAGAATGGAACATGACGTACCAAAATGTATTGGACATAGCAAAGGCAATTATCAGAGGAAGTTTCTTAGCACACATGCACACATGAAAAAGGAAGAGAGACTTATGATTGTTATGCTGGCACAAATTTTGCAGCAGATAGATCAGAGTCAACAGGACAATCCTACTAATAGCAAAAGAAAAGAAATAATCTCAGGGCTGAGATTCAGGAGAAGGAAAATAAGAAAATTATGGAAAAATTAATGCTGCTAAAATTTCATTATTTAAAAGCATAAACAGAATTGACAAACTGCTGGAAAACCTAACCAAAGGAAGGAATGAAGAAAAAAATCTCAATAGCAAGGATGAAGGATGAAAGAATGGACAGTACAACAGACCCTAATGAAATCAAAAGGATAATTACACAGTACTACGAAGGACTGTACTTCAAAGACATCAACAGCTTGGAAGACATAGACAATACTTGGAAAAAACAAGAATATCCATAGACTATCGCCAATGAAGGTCAAGAATCTCAACAGACCCATAGCAATAGAAGAAATAGACAAGATTATCAAGGGATTACCAACAAAATAATCCCCTAGACCAGATGGCTTCACAGGAGAATTCATCCAGGGAAGAACTGAAACCAATCCTACACAAATTCTTCCAGAACATAGAAAAAGATGGCAATCTCCTGAACCCTTCCTCTCAACCTCATATAACACTGATACTGAAATGGAAAAAGGATCCCAGGGGAATTGAGAATGACAGACAAATATCCTTAATGAACATCAATGCAGAAATCCTTAACAAAATAATGGCCAATTGAATTCAAAAGTATATAAAACAAATAATTCATCATGACCAAGCGGAATTCATACCAGGTAATGCAGGGATAGTTCAACAGACGAAATACATTAGTATCATCCACAAAGTTGAAATGAAAAGCTATAAAAACCACATGATAATATCAATAGATACAGAAAAAGCCTTCAACAACATCCAACACCAATTCCTGTTTAAGACACTCAAGAAGATAGGAATGAAAAGAAAACTCCTCAATATAATACACGCTATATGTGAAAAACCAACAGCCAACATGGTAGTCAATGGAGAAAAGGCAAAAACAATCCCACTGAAAAATGGGAGGAGATAAGGACTGTCCACTTGTCCCCACTCTTATTTAACATCATACTGGAGGTCCTAGCTAATAGCATAAGACAAAGAAAAGACATCAAAAGTATTTGTCTGGGGAAGGAAGAGGGGAAAATATTGTTATTTGCAAGTGATATGAGTTTACATATGGAAAATCCCAAAAGCTCCACAAGGGGAGTGCTAGAAGAAATAGAGGAATATGGCAGAGTGGCAGGATACAAGATCAACAAACAGAAGTCTATTGGACTGGACTGTTATACACATCAGATAAGACCACAGAAGAGGAAATAAAAAAAAAGGTGGTGACCTTCACAATAGCCAAACACAAATTGAAATATCTAGAGATATACCTGACTAAAAGAATAAAAGATTTATATGAGGAAAATTACAGAACACTATTACAAGAAACCAAGAGCAACCTCAACAAATGGAAGAATACCCCATGCTCGTGGATTGGAAGACTCAATGTAGTAAAGCTGTCAGTTCTGCCCAAGGCAGTATATAAGTTTAATGCAATCCAGATACAATTACCATCATCTTTCATCAAATAAATGAAAAAAACTGATTACCAACATCATATGGAGAGGGAAGAAGCCCAGAATTAGCAGAGAACTCCTCAAGAAGAAGGACAGAGTGGGAGGGCCTGCTTTACCTGACTTTAGCACATATTATACAGCCACAGTGGTCAAAACAGTATTGTACTGGTATAAGGACAGTTACTCAGACCAAGAAAAAGAACCAAAAACCCAGAAATAAAATCATCAGTGTACAGGCAACTGATCTTTGATAAGAGCCCCAAAAGTATCCAATGGGAATCAGATGCCCTCTTCAACAAGTGATGCTGGAAAAAATTGATATCTACCTGCAGAAAATTGAAGCAAGACCCTATCACACTCCATGCACAAGAATAAACTCAAGGTGGATCACATACCTTGAGGTAAAACCCCAAATTATTAGGACCATCAATTTGGGAATTGGGACAAACCTGAGAACTTTGGCACAGGGAATATAGGCTATTAGAAATAGGGAAGGACACAAATACAGATGAGTCACAAATTTACAAATGGGATAAACTGAAGATAAAACACCTGTGTTCTTTGAAAGAATTCACTAAGAGAGTATTAAGTGTGCCCACAGGCTGGGAAAACATCTTTAGAAATGACCCATCAAACAAAGGCCTTATCATTAAAATCTACAATACTCTGCCAGTTTCAAAAAATTTAAAAAACTAATTGCCTACTGAGGAGGTGGGCAAAGGACCTGAACATAATATTCACAAGGGCAGAAATCCCAATGGCCAGCAAACATATGAGAAAATGCTCCCAATCATTAGCCATAAGAGAAATGCAAATTAAAACAACAATGAGATACCACCTAAACTCTGAAAGATAGCCCAATTTAAAAAATTAGAAAGCAGCAAGTGTTGGAAGGGCTGTGGTGAGATAGTAATGGTCATCCATTGCTGGTGGACCTGTAGGTATGTACAGCCAGTATGGAAATCGATTTGGCAATATCTAAAACAGATGGAAATTGAGCTACCAGGTGACCCAGCAATCCCCATACTGGGCATATATCCAGAAGAGGCCAGAAACAAACCACGGCCAGACATCCGTGCTCCAATGTGCATTGCAGCACAGTTCACAATTGGCAGGAGTTGGAAACAACCCAAATTTCCATCAGCAGATGAATGGGTTAAAAAACTGTGGTACATATATACAGTGAAGCAGTGATGTATGCATGAAGCACATTGCCACATGGGAAAAACTGGAGGAAATTATGCTAAGCAAAGTAAGTCAAGCACAAAAGGGCAAGTACAACATGAGTCCACTGAGGTAAGTTTTTAAAAAAATGCAAAAAGGGCATAGGGAAAAAGCTATTGTATACAAAAATTCCTGGGGTGAGGTCCAGGTAATACGGCAGGGGACAGATCAAATCCAGGAATTCATAAGGTAGCCAACTAAAAAGGAGGGGGATTAAAAAAGAAAGAAAGAAAAAAAGACATGGGTAGCAGGGGGGAAATGACACTAACTCACCCAACGGGAGGGTATTGTTTATATCTCCACAGGAAAAGAGGGACCAGATTTTAACCCAGTGCTCCAAGATGTGGAAGCAACATACTGGCATGAAGCAGGGAACCAATAGAGAGGTCTGAGGGGCCGACCTCAATCCCAACTACGTAGACAGCTTCCACCCCTTTCCCCACAGAAAAATTCACTTCAGAGGACAGCACTGGAGTTACATCTCAGGGAAAGGGACATGTCTGATCAGAGCACACAGGAGCAAAAGAAGGGGCAGAAGAGAGTGAAAACACATCTTGACACACCAAGCACAGAGAGGACCACAGGGCCGGCCCCACTAGGAGACACGAAGCCCTCACTGACCCATAGTGCTACAGGGGACAACACTGGAGGCACAGTACGGAATTTGTGCCTAATCTGACCCCATCACACTGAGGCAAAACAGTAAGAGTGTGCAACAGAACAGCAAGGGTAACAGAGGAACTAAGTTACCAAGGAATATCAAAATTAGACTTTGGGGTCAGGGAGTGCCACCCCATCAGACACAACTGGGCACATTCCTAAAGGTGAACAAACACCACAGCCCTTGAATTATTTATAGGCTTTTCTTTTTGTTGTTGTTTTGTTTTCTTTTGATGCTTTGTTTTGCTCTGTCTTGTATTTTGTGCATATTATTATCTCTGCAGGACTATCTAGATAAGATAGGTAGGATAAACCATCTGGAAGAGAAAACCACATGACTGACGGTTCGGGGTCGGGGAGACATGGGAGAGGAGGAAGAGGGGGAGAGGAAGTGGGTGTTAACAAATCCAGGGACAAGGGAACAATAAGTGATTCAAAATTGATAGCGAATAGGGTGTAGGAGGCCTAGTAGGGCTTGATCATAGGAATTGTAACTGAGAGGAATTACTGAAACCCAAATGAAGGATGAACATGATAGGGACAAGAGGAAAGTAAGAGGAAATAAAGGAAGGAACTAGGAGGCAAAAAGCATTTATAGAGGCCTAAATATAGGCATGTGTATATGTAAATATACTTATATATGACAATGGGGAATTAGATCTATGTGCATATACTTATAGGTTTAGTATTAAGGTAACAGATGGACATAGAGCCTCTACTCACGTACTCCCTTAATACAAGAACACTTTGTTCTATTAAACTGGCATTCCATGGTGCTCACCTTCCCGACATGATTGCTGAAGACAGGGTGGTTGCATAAGCAAATGTTGTGAAGTAAGCTGATGGTGCCCAGCTATCAAAAGATATAGCATCTGGGGTCTTAAAGGCTTGAAGACACACAAGCAGCCATCTAGCTGAGAAGCAACAAAGCCCACATGGAAGAAGCACACCAGCTTGTGTGATCACGAGGTATTGAAGGGATGAGGTATCAGGCATCAAAGAACAAAAAATCATATTATTGTGAATGAGGGGATGCACAGCGTGGGGACCCAAACCCCATCTGTAGGCAAGTGGACATCCCCTTACAGAAGGGTCGCGGGAGAAGATGAGCCAGTCAGAGTGCAGTGTAGCAACATTGAAACATACAACTTTCCTCTAGTTCTTTAATGCTCCCTCCTGCCACTATCATGATCCTAATTCTACTTTACATATCTGGCTAGACCAGAAGATGTACACTGGTAGAGATAGGAACTGGAAACACAGGGACTCTAGGACAGATGAACCCCTCAGGACCAGTGGTGAGAGTTGTGATACCTGGAGGGTGGAGGGAAGGTAAGGTGGAAAGTGGAAACCAATCACAAGGATCTACATATAACCCTCTCCTTGGGGGACAGACAACTGAAAAGTGGGTTTAGGGAAACATTGGACAGTGTAAGACATGACAAAATAATAATAATTTATAAATTATCATGGGTTCATGAGGGCGGTTTGGAGGGAGGGGGAAAATGAGGAGCTGATACCAAGGGCTCAAGTCGAAAGAAAATGTTTTGAGGATGATGATGGCAACAAAAGCACAAATGTTCTTGACACAATGGATGTATGTATGGATTGTGATAGGAGTTGTACAAGCCCACAATAAAATGATTTGTTTTAAAAGTGAGTATGGTAACACTTCAACTCACATACTTTAGACATGTTACTAGGAGAGATCAGTCCCTGGAGAAGGACACTGTGCTTGGTAAAGCAGAGGTTCACGAAAAGAAGAAGGTCCTCAATGAGATGGTGGACCCAATGGCTGCAAAAAAGGGACTCAAACACCAGAACAGTCTGAGCTTTGTAGGACCGGCAGTACTTGGTCGTCTGTATAGTCAGAATCAATTCAACAGTCACTAACCACTGCACAGTTTTCAAGCTACAACACAGAGAGGGAAATCCAACTGGAACACAGCCATTTCCCTAATTGAGGCGATGAATCTGGGTGCCCCAAAATACCAAATGCTAGAATTCAACCGACAGAGAACTGCAAGTGAGGCTGCATTCCAAAGTGATAACTCAAGAGATATGAAGATCCTTCTCTCAAGAGTTCCCCTGAGTTCTGATCAGTATCCTGTGTAAGGAAACAATTTGAGGTGAGGAAAAGAGCAAAGGAAACAATACTAATTGCTCACATGGAGTTGGCACAAGTTCCATGTGCAAGAGCTAGTGAAGAATCCTATCTCTGGCTGGTCATTTATCCATAATTCATGAGACATCGGTAGAGTACTCAGAAGGTTGTTGTCTCAGCAGTTGGGGCCTGCCTAACAAAGCTTACAAAGTAATGTCAAAAGAATCAGACGGTCACCAACTAACTCACTCATATCCTACAACAAAGTTTCATGTACTTAAAATAGGAATCAAAATATATCCCGTATCCAACAAAGTAAAACTCATCATTTCTTGCAGCCAATCAAAAATGACTGGGCTCACCACAACAAGGACATGATAGGCTGCTAACTGCAAGGTCAGCAACTTGAAACCACCAGCTGCTCAATGGGAGAAAGATGAGGTTTTCTACTTCCCTAAATTATAGTCTTGGAACTACATAGAGGCAGTTATACCCTGTCCAATAGGGTCGCTATTGACTATGGCAGTGAGTGAGTTATAGCATAGTAAAATGTATAGTACCATTTGAAGAGAGGATTTAAGAACAAGTACTAAAAACTCTAAAGCAAACACTAAAATAATAATAATGAATAATAGCTAATAAGCTAAAAAAAAGAAATAAAATGAAATTGCAATCAACGAAAAAGAAGGCAAAAAAGAGGGAAGGGAAAATAATACATAGAGCAAAAATGGAAAAACCCTCAAAATCTTAAGTTTACATACAAATGTATTAATTATTGCATAAACTCTAAATGGGACGTTATCCACCCTAATAAAAATGCAGAGAGTATCATTCTTTAACATCCTAACCTTTTTCTCCCCTTAGGAAATTCACTTGAAAATTAAGGAACATACACGTAGACAATTATTAAGTGGGAAAAAATAAGCCATGCCAACAGTAATCTGAGGAAAGGTGGTGTGGCTATTTTAACAATATTGGAAATAGATTTTAGAGCAAAGAATATTTCTAGGATAGTAGACATAATAGAGCAATGATAAAGGAATCAAATTCAAAAAAAGATATAACAACCATAAATGCTATGCCCCATATAATAGTACTTCAATGACTATGAAACAGACAAATTCACAATTCTAGAGGCCAGCTTGATATAACTGATATTAATAGAACAGTCTACCCCAAAGCAGCAGAAAACATTTCCCCACAATTGCACCAGG